>NC_031995.1:65678719-65697372 GCF_001879085.1 Nicotiana attenuata | reverse complement strand
CTTCGTTAATTTCTGACTAATTTTTACTTACCCTAAATTAGGGATTTTTGATTCTGCAAAATCAAACCAAATCTGTTTGATTCTTTAATTATTGTGTTAAAATCTCTGTCTATATGCCTATATGCATCTCTTTGCTTGTTATTACTGCCGATTTTGTATATTTTACCTAAAACTAGTGTTTGAGACTTTTACTCTTTCCTTTTTCGTATGGTACTGATACTTTTCTTATTCCCAGCCAATCTACCATGCTTCTATTATTGCTTACCTTATTTGCCGTGAGACTGACTGTTAATTGATATTTTCCTTATTCTAAGTGTTACTCGCCTGATTACACGCTATTATGCTCTGTTAACTTACTGAACTCTTTACAATTGATTCTGGGTTTAATTTCTTTCCTTATTTGTGTATGTTTAATTTCTTTCCTTATTTGTTTACCTAATCGAATACTATTTAAACCCTTCCCCTCTCCCCTTTGATCAAGACTCGAACTCTATAGACTCTCACTAAAAATTTAAAGTTTCTGGTTCTATACTCTCTCTGTTCTCTTGCTTACTACTGGTCTTGGCCGGCTGAAAGCCAAGGCCAAACATTCTGGACTCTCAACTTCGTGGTATTATTCTGGTTTTGCTCGCTTAACTGGTGAGTGACTATCCTTTTGTCATACCATTTTTATGTGTTCCTGATCTGTGTTTATAATCCAGCATGTCTAAGATCCCTCTCTAAGCATGATTCTGCCGGTCCACATGCTTTTCTTTCAATCCTATAGTTAACACTGTTAATTCAGATTGGTTGTTTTGAATAATATGAACCCTTTTTAAAAGCTAGCTTAATGTTTAACTTGTCCATGCACACTGTTTGCTAATCCTGAATAACCTGTTCTGAACTTTGCATTTTTAGGGTATTATCAACGTGTAATTAGTTAATTTATCCTAACTTTACAGATTAGTTACTTAATTCATATGCCCCGTCAAATTGTTGCTAACATGTCTGGTATCCCTCTGAATTCATGTGATAACCTGACTATTTTGCCTAATTGCTTTTGTGATTTAACAAGGTTGTCCTAAATACTAGCATTGAATACCTAGCTTAACTAGACTGTTAACCAAACTTCAACTCATTTGAATTGTGTGTTTGAGCATGAACCTTGCTTGTTTTCTGTGTGCAGTTCTGTCCACAAGTTCCATGTCATAAACTTTGTTTTCTTCTGAAATCAAAACTGTTTAAATCTGTCTCTCTTTATATGTTGTTGCTCTTTTAAAGTTTTCCACTCTTAGTCCCTTAGGTTCTATCCTCAACCACCCAGTGTGAGCACTGCTCAGGGTCCATGTGAGACTCCTGTGAACTCTGACGCACTGGGAACTGGTTCCTAATCTCTTTTAAAACATTGCTGAGTGCGTGGTTCTGGTGTGAGCATTGCCCTGGGTCCCTGAGGCCCTTGGGAACTTTGACACATTGGAAACCTGGTTCTACATGTGTTATGGGTGAGACACTCATATTTGGCTATGATTTACCAATGAAATAAGCTTCGAAGTTGATTGGTTTGAAGGCCTGGTTCCAAGGTTTATTTGGGCTTAACGAAGGCTCCCTATAGTGTATTTTATTACTGTTATGTAATTCATTCATTATTTGGTCTGTAATAACTTTGTTAAACTGGGTAGAAATATGCCTATAGGGATTCATCTATGCTATTAATTCTGCTCATTTGTCAAAACTGTTAAGTTCTACAATGTGTTTTAGAAATCCTGCCTATTGAACGTATCAATATGTGTTAGCAATCATGCCTATAGAACCCCAATGTTTGATCCAATTGTTTTCTGAGAATGTGTGCAATTTCTGCCCTTGTGCTGCTTGATAGATATCATGCCTATAGGATTTAAACCAATTCAGTAATAGATATCATGCCTATAGCATTGAAATCAGTTTGAAACCTAGAGATCGTGCCTATAGGATTTAAGTCGGTTCAGTAATTAGAAAGCATGCCCATAGGATTAAAGGGAAATACAAGGCTGTGAAACATGCCAATGAAGCTAAAATCAGTGTGCATCTAAAAATCATGCTCATAGGGTTGAAAGCATTTCGACATTAGATATCATGCCTATAGGATTTTACTAATTGGTTCCGAATACAATCGCCACTGTCAATCACTTAGACAATATGCCTATAGGACTTAATAATAATTCTGGATTCTGTAAGCATGATGCATTACTGTTTGAAGTGCCCAGACGATATTCATTAAAATCAGTAGGCGAATAATAGGTCCTAATACTCGCCTCAATGAAACTACTTCTATATAACATCACTTGCCTATTTCCACATAGATATCCTGCCAATAGGATTTTAAGATCGATAAAGATTGTCAATTAATTGCGTGTATTTGCTGTTTATGTGCGGAGGTTAACATGAGCCCATATTTGCTTTGTATTTGCAAGTCCTAACATGTTTTGTTTGTCGCCTAGTCTTTTACATTTTGAGCAACCTAGGCTCAGTCTAGAACTATCCCAAATTTTAGTCCTAATGCCTCCAGGACTATAGGTAAGGGACGGGTAGGGCACGCATATGAAACGCACTAGAACTGACTAGAGCGCTTTAGGTAACAACTTAAAGATAGTAATCGGGTAGTAGGAGATGATAGTTTTTTTCCGCTGAATAATATGAGTAACACCCCAGCTCGAGGGAGTTACAAAGTATTATTTATGTTGCACGGGGTGATCCTTTAGGCTAAAAAATTTAGGACCCCCCATCCCTTATTAAGTAGTTCTCTAGCATTCTTTATTAGACTAATTCATAAATTAAGTTCAGCCAGGACCCACCGTTGTGGACCTCGAGGGGTTCCTAACACCTTCCCACAAGGTAATTTCAAGCTCTTACCCGATCTCTAGTGACGCAAACTGGTATAACATGAGTTATCTGCTCTAGGTTCCCTAACGCACCTTAATCCGTTAGGTGGAGACTCAACCAATTCTTTTTTCCCTACTCTTTCAAAGGAGTCATCAAAATGTCGAAACCCGATTACGCGAGAAAAAAAGGGGCGCGACAGTTGGGTACTATTCTTCCTACGTCCGTTTCCACTCACTATTGAGTGCGGATTGGACGTGGATCAATTTTTTGCACCATTGTCGGGGAGTTAAAATGGTGTTAGCTATATATTTGGTTTTGTTTTTGGAATATCTTCTTTTCCTTCTGTGTTACTAACTTGTGAGAGAAATTTTAGGTACAACCATGGCGGCGAACAATGATCTCAGAAATGTGCCTTAGCGGGATGTGGACGGCGAGGATGAGCAAGTTGAGGAGGTACCTCTTGAACCTCAAGCCAATCGAAGAGGATGAGTTCCTCGTGACAATGTGCCCTCTCCACCCCCACCTCCACCACGAGCATCTCCACACTAGGTATTACCCAACGAAGGATATTCTATTGCAATAGTCCCTCCCTGTATTAGGGCGGGAAACTTCAAAATCACCAATGTGATGCTCACTTTGCTTGAGCAACATGGTTTCTTCACCGTTGCTCCAACTCAAAATGCTTATAAACATTTGAAGGGGTTTGTGGATAGTTGTTAGGGGAGCAAGCAAACGAATATTTCCGAGGATGCATTGAGGCTAAGGCTTTTTCCCTTCTCTCCACAGGGGAAAGCTTTAGATTGGTTGGAAGGATTGCCAAACCATTCAATTCACACTGATGATGAGTTGGCGGAAAAATTTATAGCTAAGTTTTTTTCTCCCGAACACATGGCTACACTTCGAGATGAGATCTTGGCATTCAAGCAAGAGTCTAATGAACCACTACACGAGATATGGAGCGCAATAAAAATATTGTCAAGGAATTTCCCAACAACGGTATGATAGAAAACATGATTCAAACATGACTACGCCTTATACGGAGGCTTGTGAGATTTTGGATGAGATAGCGCAAATGTCATCGGCTTGGCAATCTCGGGCCAATGTTCCACAAGGTGATCCGAATATTATCCACCTTCATAAAGAATTGCATGTCCATGGGCAAGCCATTGCCGAATTGACTACTACCATGAATCAACTAGCAAAGGCTCAACTTAGTCAAGTGCAAACTCCTAAGCAAGTCCATGCTATGGAAGGAGTGAACATGATGGTGAACAAGAGGAGGACCAAGTGTCCGCAAATGCAAACTCGAGTACAGAACTATGTGCAAGAAGATAGTGGTTTTGAGCAAGATGATTCCTATGATGAACAAGAAGAGGAAGTGCAATATCTGAATAATTTTCAAGGGCAAAGTGTAACAACCCGACCGGTTATTTTTGAGTTTTGCACTTCGCTCGGTTGTTTGAGGGCATAAGTAGTTTCGTATGATGTATTATGAATTACATGAATCGTCGGTTTTGGTTTTCAGGTTATTCGGAATTGATTTAGAAGAATGATTCTCATCTAGAAGCTTCAAATTGGAAAGGTTTGACCAAGTTAGACTTTTTAGTAATTGACCTCGGATTGGATTTCTGATGGTTCCATTAGGTCCATTTGGTTATTTTGGACTTAAGAGCGCATCCGGATTGTGATTAGGAGGTCCGTAGTGGAATTTGGCTTGAAATGGCAAAAGTTCGAATTTTGAAAAGTCTGATCGGGAGTGGACTTTTTGATATTAGGGTCGGATTCTGATTTCGAGAGTTGGAGCAGGTCCATAATGTAAAATGCGACTTGTGTGAAATATTTGAGGTTAATCGGACGTGATTTGATAGGTTTCGGCATCGGTTGTGGAAGTTTGAAGTTTCAAGTTCATTGATTTTGAATTTGAGGGTGATTCGTCATTTCGTGTTGTTATGGGTGTTTTGAGCCATCGAGTAGGTCCGAGTTATGTTATTGTACTTGTTGGTATGTTTAGACGGGGTCCCGGGGGCTCGGGCGTGTCTCAGATTGATTTCGGAGCATTTTGGAAATTTTGGCTAAAGTGTATTATTGCTGGTTCTGGTGTTTCCGCATCTGAGGAAGATGGGCGCAGATGCCAGTCCACAGATGTGGACAATTGGTCGGAAGCGCAAGAAGTCTTGGATGGAGGTCATCGCAGATGCGGATGAAAGTCGCACCTGCGAGTGCGCAGGAGCGGTAATTGTTCCGCAGTTGCGAGGGGTCGGCTGGTGAGTGTGGTCGCAGAAGCGAAGCCTTGACCGCTAATACGGTGGTCACAGATGCGGCAATTTGACCGCAAATGCGGAAAGTGCTGGGCAGAAGCTATAAAAAATCGAGGGTTTTGTTCTTTCCTCATATTTTGAGATGTAGGACTTGGATTGAGGCGATTTCCGGAGCAAATTCCATCACAAGGATTGGGGTAAGTGCTCTGTACTCAGTTTTGATTATATTTCATGAATCCATCTTCATTTTTAGCAATTGGTTGATGAATAGAAAGAGGAATTTGGGGGTTTTGGCCTAAAGTTTCATAATATGAATTTTTGAGTTTTGATCAACGATTTGGAGTCGAAATTGAGTGAAACTAGTATGGTTGAACTCGTAATTGAATGGGTTGTCGGATTTTGTGAGTTTTGTCGGATTCCGAGGGTGCGGGCCCGGGTGTGATTTTTGGCCGGATTTGCGATTTGACTTAGGATTCGATCTTTATCATTTGTAATTGCTTCCTTAGGCTTTATCTGTTGTGTTTGAGTTGTTTTTGGCTAGTTTTGAGCCGTTCAGAGGTCGCTACGAGTGGGATGGAATTCTTTGAGCACCGCTTGTCTTGCTTGGTATGTGGAATTGGCTTATTTGAGGTAAGTAACTCTTCTAAACTTAATGCTAAGGGTATGAAACCCCGAATTATGTGCTATGTGATTGGTGTTGAGGTGATTCACATGCTAGGTGACGGGCGTGTGGGCGTGCACCTTGTGAATTGTGACTCTGTTGTCTTCATGGCACTGTATAGTGGCCTTACTTTGTTGATATCTGCGTTTTCACCATGTGATAAATTAATTGAGCAGTACATCATGCTAGATATCATGTTTAGGCTTTATGCTGATAATGGTAGGACCCATTGTGGTCGTTTCTTGCTGTCATCTCATCGATTTCATTGATATTCCCTACTCAGTCATATTCATGCATTCATATCATATCCTACTCTCAATTGCTACTTATTGATACATCATATCATTGTTCCGGGTCAGTTTTCATGACATTGTGAGCCCGTGGGTAAGACTAGAGAGATTGATGACTGAGTGAGGTCGAGAGCCTGATTATGAGTGACAGATATGGGATCGGGCTGCATGCCGCAGCGGTTATACTAATTTATGATAGCGCTTGGGCTAAAGGAGCCCCTTTGGAGTATGTACACACCGGTACTGAGTGACTGATGATCAGTGATGTGTATATTCCGGGATGGATCTTCCCTAGGCCGTATGAGCCTTATAGTACCGAGTGGTTGAACATTTATGAGTGGAGAGTGTGAGCACATGTTTCACCTCTGAGATACATGGCATTGACATGCATACATGACATACATGCATAAAGATGCATTTTTTCCTCTTACTGCACGGCGTCACGTCGTTCATGATTTCTTTTTACACACACATTGATATGTGGGCATAGAGTGGTATTTCACACTTGTTATTTGGAAATGAAATGAAACATTTTATTTATTGTGGAAATGTTTTTTCAAGAAAATTATAGTTTTTAAACTCTCTCGTAATTTTTTGACGATTTCGATAAAGGATTTGGATTTTCAATGATTTTCTTGAAAAGCGTAACTATTTTCGGAAAACTGTGCAAAAGTTGAACAATTTTATCTGTGAGTTATTTGCTTGTTTATATGCTCTACATTGTTATGAATTGCTGTTGGTCATTGGTGTTGGACCCAACCTATGTTCCAGCTCGTGACTACTTTCAACCTGAGGTTAGGTTTGTTACTTTTTGAGCAAACGGGGTCGGTTGTACTCACACTACACTTCCTGCACATTGCATGCAGATCTCGGATGCCGATATTGCTGTGTTCGATGAGAGTTGGATTGGAAAATGCACCTGCATCCCTGTTGTAGCTGCCTCTTGTTCATAGTAGCCTTAGACTTTAAAACTCTATTTATGTAATTTTCAAACAGAAGATGTATGTGATTCATATCGGCTTTGTAAATTCTATTCTTAGAAGCTCATGATTTGCACTACCGGACCTTGGGAAATGTATAAGATTCAGAGAATTCCTCCGTTTAATTGTCTTATTGATGTTATTGGAATTGGATAGTTATTAGTTGGATTACCTGGAGAGTTGGGTTAGGTGCCATCACGACTAGTGGAGTTTGAGTCGTGACAGTTTGGTATCAGAGCTCTATGTTCATAGGTTCTACAAGTCATGAGCAAGTGTCTAGTAGAGTCTTACGGATCGGTATGATGACGTCCATACCTATCTTCGAGAGGCTATAGGGCATTTAGGATGTACTTCCCATCTTTCTTTCCCTATCGTGCGGAATTGATTCGGCATGACACGTAATCCTTTGAATTTCTTCCACGCATTTGTATGCGCACTCAAGCACTCGGTATCAGCTGTGCATCGACGGCTTATGATTCTAGGGATGAGGTGCAAGATGTGATTTTAGTATGCTGATGATGGGCCAGTCTGGAGGACTTGAGGCTGGGTTTTGATTGTAGCACAGAGATGTTGATTGTGTGAGCACGTGCTTTTGGACTTTATGTCCGGTAGTGTCCCTATTGGCAGAATTTGTGGTTGGACGGCTATGTAACGAGTATGATATGACTGCGGGAAGTGTTCAGATGGTTTGAATATGACGAAAAGAGTTTGATTGAGATGTAAATTGGTGCTTGATTTTTGTCTTGATTTGACGTATAATCTCGAGTTATGGGTGTGTTGAAGGACCATTCATGTTGTTTAATTGTGGAGTGAAGTAGATTTTTTTCATGTCTCGTTGATGAGTTCAGAATCAGGAAGACTAAGTATTTGCGTAGTAGTTGTGACTGTGGAAGGGTATAGAAAGATGTCAGTTTAAGGCTAAGCAGGTGGGTTATCTTCTGCAGGGTGTACTGAGGTTGTGTGATTCCTATGTTGTGCTGTTAAGAGTCCTCTTTTACCAGTGAATTATATGTAGTGCAATTTGAGTTTGGATCGCTTGTGGAAGTCGTCTTGACTGTTACGAGGATGAATGCGAGATTTGCAAATGAGCTGAAGTATTATATGGTTTTTGTTACAAGAGCTTATGAAGGATTTAGTTGAATTTTACTGCGCTATTGTGGCGGTAATGGGGTATGGTTATTGTAAGTTATCAGATGTTTTATCCCATGGCTTTAAGCCAAGTGGGGGAGCCTGCTATCGACGATTTGATTACACGGTTATGTGTTGTATTGGTTTCGGTTTGAGGTATACTTGTGAATCAGTTATGACTTGCAGAGGATGAGATCGAGGATGACTCGAGTAAAGGAAATTTTTGATAAGGGTTGTGTTATGCTTCATGGGTATATGAGAAACATTGGATGATTGAGTTGTTATTTGTAAAGGACATATCATGCATGAGGAAGGGACTCACTCGGTTGCTTAGAAGTGTGGATTACTTCTTAGGGGGTTGGTGTGCAAATGGGGCACATGTCGTTCGGTCTATTTTACCAGTTTAATTAAGATTTGAGCAGAGTAAATGACTCTCGAGAATGGTTCTAATGGATTAAAGATTTATATGTAACAATTGGGAATCTTCAAGATGTGTATTTAGCTAGAAACTAAGATTTACATTGGATGGTGTCAAGACTTGTGGCATTTCTATATCATTATGGATTATACATATCAGTATCAGGAAGGTGAAGGTTGTGGATTTAGATTCGTAGGAAGTCTTTTAAGAGTAAGTATGTTGATTGTGGTTCATTTGGGATACTTAAGAGAGTAATCAGCGGCTTATGAGCCTTAGGGCAGTGTGGTTTTATACAAGGGTCTCGTGTGGTGAGTCTTGGGTTGAGGATTGTGGTATTATGGCAATGAGAAGTATCAATTTGAAGGTAATTCAGAAGGAACTCGGAGACTTAGGACAGTTTGGTAACGGGTTGGATCAGCATGATAACGAATGCGATTGGCTCATTTGGTGCTTAAATGACATTACTATTTGGTATGGCTGATGAGAGTATACATTTCAGAAGGGGTGATGTGTTTTGATTTATGGATACTTCATTGGTATTCCGGTACTCTCCTAGTTGATCGACCGCTGATGTTCAAATTTTGCTTTCTGGCACGGAAGAATCCTAGAAGTGTTCCTTGTGGGATGATCCCGTGTTGGAGAAGTGCTAGACATTCAGGCGATGGAGTTGGGATCAGATATGGCGATTCGTGTGTTCTATGGATTTGGAGACTGGGAGTTCTCACGAGTGGATTGTTCGTGGTTGTGGACTGTGAAAATGTAGCCAAGGTTGGGCAGAGGATAGTATGTGTTGTGATTCAATCATTGTGGACTTTCAGAGTGTTAATTATCTACTCTGGGTGACTAGAGTTGATTTGGGGTCCATTGGTAGGCCCAATTAGGATGTGTATCCTACACCGCACCAGATTGGTTGGCTCCATACTGCTATTGTTGAGGGATGTTCCATTCGGTTGTTGTTGAGCTTATTTGTGTTCTGAAATGATCCGTGAGTTACTCTTCTATGCTACGAGGAGTTGTGATTCGTCGGTTATATCACATATGGTGCGGCTCTATTTGAGCTTTATAGCGGAGTCTGAGCGAGATGATCATTTGGTTATTGCTTGATTGGTTGCGTGTCCGCTATGTTCTTTCTAGATTGTGCTACGGTGTTATTTTCACTCCGTGGTTATGGTAATGCACTTTGGGTGATTGATGTTGAATTTCACATGGTTATTGATTTTGAGCAAAGCGGCTTGAGATATATAATATGGACCAGTGTTTGGATGGGGTAAAACATTATAGCGTAGTTTTATTGGGGTATGATGCTCTATGATAGATTTGTGTGTTTTGGTTCTGCGATATGTGATGGGTTCTTAGCATTGCGTTGTGGTGGTACCCGTTGAGCGTGCGGGACAGTTCTCATTTGAGTTATTTCCATGATTGAGTACATTTGGATCGTTGCTACTTGGTGTACGGATCGCACGGGTTGTGGCAATAGATTGTATTGATGTGTCACGTCACTAAAGTGGCCGTGGTGGGTGAGATGAGGTCATTGGACCTAGACTAGATACTATCGGAATTGATTACATCATGGTTGGAAGGATAATGTCAAAAGTCGGCTTAGAAATTTGCTATAGTTCTTGTCGAAGGAGAGGGAGCCCCATGAGTTGTTGATCCGACGAATGGTTATGAGTTTCTACGTGGTTCTTTCATCATTAGGAGTATATGGAGGTGTTAGAACGAGGCTCTGTTTGATAAGAGGTTTATTACCGGTATTGGGTTGTTTTGAGCAGCTACTGTCATTAGAAATTATCGCTATGAGTGTTTGAATTATGTGGTATATCATGTGATTACATCTTGGGTTATGATTTTAGCTTGTTCAGACTTATACAGTGTGTAGATGTAAGACTCTGATCTTATGGACATTTCGGATGTTGGAAATTGGATTCTAAGGATTATGGGATAAGGTTGGAGTTATGTTGTGTTATCAGACCAATATGGGATAGGGTGACGTGAGATCACCCCCGGGTATGTGCATGGTAAGGTTACACGGCGATTTGATGGCGTGGGATCCGCCCGTACTTGATGGGTGCAAAAGTTATTGTCCACACGGATCATGCGGCGCTTCGTTATCTTATGAGAAAAAAGGACTCCAAAGCTCGGTTGATGAGATGGGTACTCTTGTTGCAAGAATTTGATATTGACATCCAACATAGGAAAGGCAGTGAAAACCAAGTAGCTGACCGCATATCCATTATCCCGAAGGCATGAATCAACTACATACCCCATTATGTCCAATTATTTCTCCCTTACCTACATGACTCATTTATGTGTTTGAACAATGAATTGCAACTAACAACCTTCCCTACTTGATACAGACAATGGTTTGATCAAGAGGCCAAGCGACACTCGAAAAGGGATAGGTGAATCTCCTCGGGATCGAGGTAAAAATGCCTTGCCCCTTGGCTAACCCAAGACAATCAGAAAGAAAACAATAGCCGGCAGAGGGAGAGGTGCAGACCTCTCCGAGTCTAGCTTCTATGTCTCGTCTAGGGAGGTGTCAGAGGGCAACTAAGCCTCTGTAGAGGAGGAGTGGACGGCCACACAGTCGAGGCCGCAAGGGAGATACTAGCTTAAGGACGAGCCATCTTCAGGGGTTAACTACAATACATAACAATTAGGCGGGTAAACTATATATATCTGGCTCAACAAAGAAACACCTATATCATTTCCAAGACTGAACAAAACTACTATTTCGTTTTGCAAACACACAGGGCAAGTTATAGACATCAAATGCAATGCACAAAATAACACATAAACCTCACACACACATGGCACATAACTCACTCAGTATTTGACTCATCACGACACTCTAGTCAAAGCAGTTAAGCAAAGTTAAAATCATACAATTTAAGGTACTTACACAAGAATCAAAACAGAGACTATGTGTCACAATCAAAGTACTCACTATTCTCAAAGCATAACAAAGTTAAGAGATATTGCTCCAATTCAATTCATCTCACAGTGCCTCCTACTCCTAAAAAAGTTAAAACTAACTACACCCGGTTCAAATAAACCCTTGGAAAAGAATCGCGGCACAAAGAAAAATCAAGGGGGAATTATTACACCACCTAACAAAAGAAAATATTTTTGTCTTTTTTTTTTCTTTCAACTTAAATCCCTCAAGACACAAGTCGAATGCGATCCATCATCAGGAGAAGTCAAATTTTCTATTTTTTTTGTTTTTTTTATTTTAATTTTTATTATTACAACTAAGCTAAGATAGCACAGAAAATCACCCAGATAATCTCCTCACCCCACACTTAAAATTGTGCAATGTCCTCAATGCACACTATAAATAACAAGAGGGTAAAAGAGACTCCCTGATAGGCCAAAGGCCGAAGCATTAACAGCTGACATAAGACTCAGACTTCTCCCAGGTAACAATCCCTTGTACGGGTACCTCACACATAGTTTCAACCACCTGCTCGCTTTTACACGTGTTTGAATCCATGCTCCTACTCCTATAAAACACAAAAATAATACTACAAAAAAATAACACTATAAAATAAAAAATAAATAAAAGAAAAAGAAAAAAATAGAATTGGGTTGCCTCCCAACAAGCGCTTGATTTAACGTCGCGGCACGACTTACACAACTTCACCACTTTTTCCTCCACCTTGAAGATATAAATTGTATCCCCAACTTTCATTCAAGCTTGGAATAATGATTGTGGGGTGGTGCTACGAATATAAAAAAACCAAGCAAACAATGTCGCATTTTGCACTTCTTGTCCTTTAAGTGAGGGATATCGTTTTGTCTTTTTGACGTGGCATATTTTAGAATGTAAGGGTCTTGTTCTTCATCTATGCATCTCTCTAGAGGCTAGACCTCTATGTCTCCATCCAAACATAATGTAGAAAAATATTTAGAATGAGGACCAACACGCCCCAACACCAAAACTGCATTATTTTTTACATCCTCAATAATATATACTTCCTCAACCTCAGCATCATCCACAAGAACATGGTCGAATGGTTGGTATTGTCATTTTAGATCCTCAATTTGGCCTAGAAGATCTTTTAAAACTTCACACATCTTATTACTAAATTGTTGGGTGTTACGGGCATCAGCCTTTGCACTCAATTGAGCCTCCAAGTCACGAATAGAACTGCCAAATTGATCGATCTCTTGTCCCAGTTCAGCTCTTTCTTCTATAAAGTGTTGCATCTCATTCGTAATTTTCTCACGGAAACCTGCATATTCCTCTAATAATTTCATGTGCATATCAAGAATGGGAACATCATGTTCCACATCATCCAATTCGTTACTCCTATCAAACTCACAAGAATTACTAAAATCAACATAAGAAGGGATTGGAGTAGGATAACAACACTTAGGACAATTATTCCAATTTCTACCACAAATAGTACAGAATTGAGATGGTGCACACAATTCAGTACTGGGAATATTTTTACAATATTGCCACAAGTGGAGTCCTTTACAATACAGACAAGGATCACAAAAACAAGAATACTTACTATCCCACCACTTTTCGTTCAAAGATGCCATATAAAAAAAATATAATACTAACTACACTAAACTAAAATTGAAAAATTAAATATACAAAAAGTAAAAATCTACTCTAGTAAAATAGTTAATTTCTAAGTCCCCGGCAACGGCGCCAAAAACTTGTTGCTACCAAACGCACAGGCAAGTTGTAACGACCCGACTGGTCGTTTTGAGCAATTGCATCCAGTTCAGCAGTTTGAGGTCACAAGCAGCTTCATATTATGTGTATCGACTTGCGTGCATGATTGGATTATGTTTCCGGATGAATCGGAGTCAAATTGGAAGAAGGAATCTAGTTTTGGAAGCTTAAGCGGTGAGAGTTTGGCCGGAATTTGACTTTTAAGTAAAAGGCTCCGGAATGAGTTTTGGATGATGTCAGTAGCTTCGTATGGTGATCTTAGACTAAGGCGTGCGTCCGGCTTTGGATTTGGAGACCCGTAGGGTAATTTGAGGCATTTCGGCGAAAGTTGGAAAAGTTGAAGTTTGGAAAATGGGGAAATTTGACCCATAGTTGACTTTTGTGTTATCGAGGTCGGAATGCGATTCTAAAAGTTGGAACGGCTCCATTATGTTAGTTGGGACTTGCCTGCAAAAGTTGGTGTCGTTTGGAGTTGATTTGATATGGTTCGGACGTTTGGTTGCAATTCTAGAAGTTCTTGAAGTTCATAATGATTTTCATGCGTTTTGGCATCCGATTCGTGGTTCTAGAGGTTATTTTTGATGTTCTAATTGCGCGATCAAGTTTGCGTTATGTGTTCAGACCTATGTGGATGTTTGGTTTGGAGCTCCGAGGGCTCGGATGAGGCGTTTCGGAGTGTTTGGAAGAAAGTTCTAATTTGTTGCTGTCTGATCTCGCATTTGCAAGTTATGGGTCGCATTTGCGATCACCGCTTTCGCTGATATTATATCGCATTTGCGAAAATGGCTGGGACTGGCAAGCTTCGCATTTGCGAAGCCAGTCTCGCAAATGCGAAAAAAATGAACTGGGCAGGGGAAGTTCGCATTTGCGAAGTTGTGGGCTGCTTTTGCGAAGGCCCTTCCCATTTGCGAAGATTTTCATTGCAATTGCGATGGTGACAGGGTAAATCCAGGCTTCGCATTTGTGAAGATTTCTTCGCTTTTGCGAGTTCGCATTTGCGAACCCAATGTCGAAAATGCAACATCTGCAGCCTGCTAAAAGATGGGCAATCCGACTCTTAGCTTCATTTTTCCATATTTTGAACCCTAGGTCCGAGAGTGGGCGATTTTGAGAGAAGATTTTCATGCCAAATCATTGGGTAAGTGTCCTTAATCCATTTCCAACTATATTTTGTGATTATATCTTAGATTTAACATCAAATTCATGAGAATCAAAACGAAAATTTGGGGAAAATTTGTAAAGTCTTTCAAAATGTAAAATGAGGATTTGAAAGACCAAACGGTATCGGAATTTGATAATTTTTGTATGGGTGAACTCGTATCGTAATGGGTATTCGGTTTATGTAAATTTTGTGGGGTTCCGAGGTACGGACCTAGGGTGTTGACTTTTGTTGACTTTTTGCAAATTGTATAACAATCATAGCTTTGTTAATTGAAATTGTTTTCTCTTGCATTGTTTGATGTATTTAAGTCGCTTTTGGCTAGATTGAGCTGAGTGTTGATGAATTGGTAAAGGAAAAGCTAAATTGAGTATTGAATTGGCCGGATTGAGGTAAGTATCTTGCCTAACCTTGTGTGGGGGACTCCCTCTTTGGATTTGAGTCCTCTATGTTAATTGTAGCCCGTGCATGCGAGGTGACGAGTGCGTGCTCGGTCTTATTTGTGGAAAATTTGCCTTTAGGGTTCTTAGGTCCTTATGTTCATTAATTGGGAAGTTTCCTGATATAATTGGGTTTCCTATTTGCTAGTTTTACCTGTACATGCTCTATATGATGTTGTTAACTTTTCTCGAACTCTTACTTGTTATTTGACCCCTATTTGCCGTAATTGAAGTGATTGCCTTTCTTATTGTTTTGTTATTTCTTAATTGTGAGTTCTTCTATGACCCGGTGCATATATGCTATGTGTCCAAATTGTTGTTGTTGTCTGTGTAGTTATCATGTGCCTTACATGTCTTGTTGTTTTCATAAAGGTTGTGCTTCTTGATTTCTCGTGATTCCCTTGTTTCTTTGTACTCATACTCTTGGTAGTAGAAATTCTTGTAATTGAGTTGTGGACTTGTTGTTGCTGTTGATTTAAGCTATTGTTTTGGTGGGATCGGGTTGCACGCCGCAACAGGAGAAATAAGGGTGATATATTGAGGAGGAATAAGGGAGAATTGATATTGTCTGGTGGGATCGGGTTGCACGCCGCAACAGGAGTAATAAGGTTGATATATTGAGGAGCAATAAGGGTGGACTGGTGGGATCGGTTTGCGCGCCGCAACACACACACACACACACACACACACACACATATATATATATATATATATATATATATATATATATATATATATATATATATATATATATATATTTGTATATGTATATTATTTACTTCTATTGTAATTGATAAGGAGGAATAAGGGAGGATCGGTGGGATCGGGTTGCACACCAGCAATATATATATACTATTTACTTTTATTGTAATTGTTATGGAGGAATAAGGGAGGATTGGTGGGATCGGTATGTGCGTTGCATCAATATATATGCTTATGTATTCCTCTTTGACTGTACAAGTTATTCGGTGGTTTTATATTTCATTTAGGGATTGGTTATAGCTGAATACTGAGAAGGCCCAAATTCATTTGTTTAAGACCTTGATAATTTGTATTTCGGGTTTCATTGAGTTGTGAGGATCGGGTTATTGACATTTAGTTGTTGACTTGCCGTTGTTCTTTGAATTCTTTCATTGAAACTATTACTCTAGTGAATTAATTTTTAAAGTAAATTTACTACATTGAATCATTTCCTCCTGTCCTGTTAAATTATTAGTAATATCGTGATTTAAGATAAAGGAATTAGTATTACGCTGCTATATATGACTTTTAAATTTGAGCTCGCCGTGTATATATACACCTTTCAATAATTCAAATTCCTATAAATGTTATATTTTTTTTCAATTAGTTTCTCAATTAAATTTTCTTAACCCGATGATATTGAATCTTACTTAAAAAGGAATTTCTACTAAGTTTTAATTTATTAAATCCTATATTAAAGGTAATAATTCATTCAATGTTGTATTTTATTTGAAAAGGGTATTTTCTTTATTCAAATGATTTCTAAAAATAACTTCATCTTTTCTTGATGATTTTCTAATTGGTTTAGAAACTGTAATTTACTTTATGTTATATAAATGAGACTCCTTGAACGTCTTAATTGCATTGGTTATGGACCCTATGAACTGAGTAGCATGAGGATGACGTTGTGCAAAGTGAGATAGAAATATGTGGGCACAAGGTGCCATGTGTGCTAAAGGTTTGGAAATTGAGGTTATGATATGAGACATCGAGTTTTGAGATGGTTGGAATTGTGTATCAGACATGATGTGATTGATTGAGTTAACATCGCCTTCCTTATTAGAGTACATTTTTACTTGTCTGTGTCCTAGCTATGTTAGTGTTAATTTACTTGGTTATCTTACGTTACCATCCGTGTTTCCCTTTTATTGTCTCTACTGTTTGTAGTTTGATCTCTCTCTGTTATTGGTATTTTTTTGTTGCCTTTACCATTGTTAGTTTATTACTATATCATGTTCAATTTATTAGACTAGTAGGTGTCTTTATTGCCCCTCGTCGCTACTCCGTCGAGGTTAGTCTTGATACTTACTCGGTGCTGCAGTGGTGTGCTCATACTACACTTCTGTACATTTTTTGTACAGATCCAGGTATTTGATCGATAGTAACTGTGCGGATTGTCGCGGTGGAGACTCAAGGTAAACCTGCTGCTGCGTTCGCAGGCCTCAGAGTCACCTTCGCTTGTACTTAGTTTCATTGGTTCCTTTTTATATTGGAACAGTGACGTATTTATTTTGTATAACTTTTCTTAGAAAGGCTTATGACTTGTACCACCGGTTTTGGTATTTGTAACTGTTCAGAGTTGTCTAATTTGAAGTTAGTGAATATCAATGTTATTTCTGTAAATGTTAGGCTTACCTAGTTTAGAGACTAGGTGCCATCACGACTCCTCCGGAGAGATTTTGGGTCGTGACAAGTTGGTATCAGAGCTCTAGGTTCATAGGTGCTACGAGTCATAACCAGGTTTAGTAGAGTCTTGCGGATCGGTACAGAGACGTCTGTACTTATCTTCGAGAGGCCAGAGAACTATTAGGAAATTCCACTTCTTTCATTCCTTAGCATGCGATATTGATGTCACGACCCAATTTCCCCTCCGTTGGGTTTCGTGATGGCACCTAGTCTTAATGACTAGGTAAGCCTAATTATTGCGGAATAACAAGAATGAATAATAACATCTAAAATTCTTCTAAAATAAATCCCTTATACAATGAACATCTTCCCAAAACCCAGTAATACAAGTCATAAGCTCTACAGAGTTTCGCTACCATTTCTAAACACAACCGTATGGAAATAAGTACAGCAGTGAGAATATAAAATAGGAAGGCGACTCTGAAGCCTGCGAACGCAGCAGCAGGGCTACCTTGAGTTTCCTCCGCAAGAATCCGCACAACTACTAGCAAATAATACCTGGATCTGCACAAAAAAATGTGCAGAAGTTTAGTATGAGCACACCAATATGGTGCCCATTAAGTATCAAGACTAATCTCGGTGGAGTACTGACGAGGAACAGTCGAGACACCTACTGGTCAAACAAAATGAACAGGATATGATAATAAAATATCGAGATAAAGATAACGAGGTAATATCAATAGCGGAGAGAAATCAAATTACAAACAGTAGGAACAATAAAGGGAGAACGCGGGTAGTAACGAACGATACCATGTAAATCAGATAACCAAGTAAATCAAGTAACCGAGTACATCAAATAACCACGTAAATCAACACTGACATAACCGGAACAGAGACAAGTAAGAATGTATCCAATTAAAGAAAATAATGCCAACTCAATCACTCACATCATGTCTAATACACAATCCCGACCATCTGAATCCTTGGTTTCTCACATCATAATCTCAACTTCCGAACCCTCAACACACTTGCACCATGTGCTCCTATATTTTCCATCTCACTCTTAACAGAAGAAATCCACATGCTATACAATACATAATGTCCGTACAAATGCACTCAAGATGTTCAAGAGGTCTTATTTACCTAATATAAGTAGATTACAAATTCTAAGCTAATTAGGAAAAAGCAGCAAGAAAAGATGAAGTTATTTTTAGGAATCATTTGAATAAAGAAAGTACCATTTTCAATCAGAATACAACATCGAATAAATTATTACCTTTACCATGGGATTTAATAGTTTACAACTTAGTAGAAATTCCTTTTATGTAGAATACAACCTCTGACTATTTAAGAAAAATTTAGTTGAGAAACTTATTGAGTCAAAAATGTAGAAATTTGTTGAAGTTTGATATATATATATATAT
>NC_031995.1:65659316-65678694 GCF_001879085.1 Nicotiana attenuata | reverse complement strand
TGTAGACAACACTATGGGTTCCAACACAAAGAATCACATCAGTAAGGGAAATCTAACCCGTTAAAACACTTGAATTGATAACAACAAATAAACACAGCAACAGAAAGTGTACGGCATCACCCTTCGTGCTTTTACACTCACAGAATATCGACAGGGGATCTCCCGGGATCCCATCCCATAGTCCCAAACGTAAGTACTTGGGGTTTCTCTTGGTATCCCGAGGATCTCTTGGTGTCCTCAATATATGTGCCGGGGATCTCTTGATATCCCGAGGATCTCTTAGTATCCTCAATATATATGTCGCGGATCTCTTGGTATCCCGAGGATCTCTTGGTATCCTCAATATAGGTGGTGGGGATCTCTTGGAATGCTCAATATATATGCTGGGGATCTCTTGGTATCCTTAATATATATGCTAGGGATCTCTTGGTATCCCGAGGATCTCTTGGTATCCCGAGGATCTCTTGGTATCCTCAACATAGGTGCTGGGGATCTCTTGGTATCCCGAGGATCTCTTGGTATCCTCAATATATATGCTGGGAATCTCTTAGTATCCCGGGGATCTCTTGGTATCCTCAATATATATGCTGAGGATCTCTTGGTATCCCGAGCCAACGAATATGAACAATAGCATCCCGGCAAGGGAATCAACAATATGAAGAAATAACACCCCGCCAGGGAATCAATATTAATACATCCCGGCAAGGGAATCACTAATATAAACAACATATCCCGGTAAGGGAATCAACAATATAAACAATACATCCCGGCAAGGGAATCAGCAATGTGAACAATACATCCCGGGAAGAGAATCAACAACAATCCAACAATCCAATCACAAGGACGTTCCACCACCAAAAGTATGATTACATAGCAACAAGAGAATCACGGAGAACTAAGAAAAACAAAATAACCTTAACAAAACAACAAAAGAACCGTTAATTCAATTAAGGCAATTAAGGCCAAGTAACAGGTAAGAGTTAGAGGAAAGCTAACAACATCGTATAGAGCATATAGAGGTAAATTATGCAATTAGATAACTCAGTCATAACAGAATACTTCCCATATGATAAACATAAGGACCTAAAAACACTAAAGGAAATTTTCCCACAAATAAGCTCGAGCACACACTCGTCACCTCGCGTGCACGGACTACAATTAGCGTGGAAGACTCAAATCCTAAGGGGAAGTCCCCCACACAAAGTTAGGCAAGATACTTACCTCAAACCAGCTCAAAATCAACTCGAAACCATGTTCTTGCCCCGAGTGCTCGACTCCAAATGGCCCAAATCTATTCAATTCAATTGCATAATGTAAATAACACTTCAACTAACTGATTCTACAAATAAATTCTACGCTAAAATGCGGAATTAGGTAAAATGACCAAAATGCCCCTCGGGCCCACATCTCGGAATCGGGTAAAATTTATATTTTCAGAATCCTTGTACTCTCACGAGTTCATGCATACAAAAAATACCAAAATTGGACCTCAAATGGTCCCTCAAATCATCACTCAATGGTCTCTAATTAATCAAGCCCTAACCCCTAATTTACCACTGATTTTCCCTCAAATTTCATGTTTAAAATGATAAAAATCACCTCAATAACGAGTTTAAGGATCAAAGACCTTACCCCAATGAATTCCTCTGGAAATCCCCCTTGAAAAAAGCTCCTCAAAGCTTCTTCCCGTTTGAAAAGAGGTGAAAAATAGCTCAAATTCGCAAAGGCAACTACTTTAATGTTCTCCCCAGCTAATCCGCTTCTGCGGCCATGAAAACACACCTGCGGTCCCACTTTTGCGGACCGAAAGTCGCATCTGCGACAATTCACTAAAGCTTGGCTTCCACACCTGTGATTGCCCGTACGCAGATGCGAATACGCTTCTGCGGTGAAGCTCCCGCTTCTGCGGCTCCTGCTGATCCTCTCCCTTTCCACTTCTTCGATCCTAGCGCCGCTTCTGCGGCTCCGCACCTACGAGTTCTAACCGCAGGTGCGGTTATGACACAGATCAGCAGCTTCAGCTGCTTCAAACCACTTCCAATCCTTCCGACAACCCTCCAAAATGACCCGAGGCCCCTGGGACCTCAACCAAAAGCATGAACAAGTCATATACCACTATCCAAACTTATACCAATCCTTAAAACACCTAAAACAACATCGAAACACCAACATAACATCGGATTCAAGCCTAAGAACTTCAAAAACACAAAATTTACGCTTTCGATCAAAAAGTCTATCAAACCTCGTCCGAATGACCTGAAATTTTGCACACACGTCACATTTACCCCTACGGAGCTACTCCAACTTCCGGAATTCCATTCCGACCCTCGCATCAAAATCTCACAATCGAACCGAAACTTTAAAAATTCAACTTTCGGCATTTCAAGCCTAAATTAGCTACGGACCTCCAAAACCCAATTCGAACGCGCGCCTAAGTCCAAAATTACCATACGAAGCTGTTGGAATCATCAAAAATTCATTTCGGGGCCGTTTACTCAAAAGTCCGATTCCGGTCAAATTATCACCGCCTAAACTCCCAAAACTAGATTCCTTCTTCCAATTTGACTCTGAATCATCCGTTAAATGAATTCAACCATGCACGCAAGTCGATACTCGTATTATGAAGCTGTTCCAAACCTTATGCCGCTGAATGGAGCTTAAATTCTCAAAACGACCAGCCAGGTCGTTACATCCTCCCCCTCTTAAAACCAACATTCGTCCTCGAACGTGCCAAGATTCGCCTCGAGGTTCTCAATTAATTGAATGCACACTTCCAGTATACACCCGCGGGTGATCTCAAGTCACCCTAATCCACATAAATCTGACGACACCATCTCAACAAAAATTTAGCCTTTCTAGCAATACCAATAAGCCTTAGAGCCGAACTCCCCATCTCCCATTCATTTCCAAGGGACCTGATTCTAAATCCATATCCGGTATCAGTCTCAACTAGCTGCAACCACTTATGCCTACACCCACAGAGTACAACCACACAACATACACACCACATATAGGCTTGTAATAACATTCATGATCACAATATTTGCCCGAATCAATCCTGTAAGCCTCAATTTCGATAGGAACCCTTTTGGAACTTCCACAACACTGAAGATGGTACAATAACCACGAAAACCACATAACTTACACCCGAATCACCCAATCACAACTAATGTCAAAGGGCACACACTCCACAAGCTAGAAATCAAGAAGCACTGAATGAAAATGACTGAATATGGAAAGGAAACACATAAAGGAACTATCAAACAAGTCCGTCAAGCACAAATTTTTCGATAAAAACTAATTTACAACACAATCTAACAAGAAAGAATTAAAGCATATAAAAGAATCACAAGAATCTCATACTGATATAACTCTCACCGCTGTACACAGCCCGGTCTCAACACATCAAATCACATGAAACAACGAGGGTCCTGCCCTCAACTCTGAATCTCCAGTAGGGTACACACCAAATCAGTTGGAAACTCTCACTAGATCAATTTTGTCATAATTTACAACAAGAACTGGCCCCTACACCGGTGGAGCATAAAATCACGGCTCGTAGCCAAAAATACTCATAAATTACATCAAGCCTACCGAGAAGGACAATAGAAATTTACTACTAGTCTCGTAACTCTCGATAATAAACGAAAATAGACGATAGACACGGCTACCACTCATAGGACCTTCCAACAGGGTAACAAAATAAACAGAGTGCAAATCATGAAATGCACCCATAAGCGGAGCAACAAATAGGGGAACTCACCCCAATAAGCAGAGCTGTAATGAACTACGGATGGTGCTCCTCTATAACAAATCAAAATCATACCTGAATGACATCATCTGGAGCAACGGCCTTAAGCCTACCATATGAAAGACATCAACGGGCCAGGCCTCCCCCTCTTGGGCGCCCTCTACTCACCTGAATACCTTGTTGTGACACATCTGCCCGAAATCTGGGGAAATCTCTTACCATGTGGCTAACATCTCCACACTCAAAGCAACCCCTCTACTGACGTGGCTATGGGAGTTGTGCGCTATGGGTACTCTGATACCCATGAACACCTGAATCACTGTGAAGCCTGAAGCGCAAACTGAACTGGCTAACCCAGGACCTCCACCATGTCGTACCTTGCCTCCAGAATAAGGTCCAACAGATCTCTCCGGTCCACGAGGCCTCCTCGCCTCCCTGTACTCTCTCTCTCTAGATCTCGTCTGTCCTCTCGCTCCCGCTCCCATATGCCCTCCAACCAGCGAGCGATCCCTACCACCTGCTGTAACAAAACATCTGACTCTAACTCTCGAGCCATGCTGAAACGAGGTTACTGAGGTACAAACCCTCTCAAAACATTTCTGAAAACTGAACCCGTGTAAGTGAAACTACATCGGCCGATTACCCAACTCATATGTCCACCACCACTGATAAGCCGCTCCGTCCAACTGGAACATAGTAAAGCAACCCCACTCGTCTTTGCGATACCCATAGTGCTGATAATGCGATGGCACTCCTCTATGAAACCCATTGTGTTCTTCTAAGACAAATCGCTGAATGTAGGAGGGTCACTCTTTCTTGAACCTTGCAAATTCTAATTTGCTCTCCCTCGGGTGCCGCTACCCTGACCATGGGCTAAACTGGAACCACAAATTGCGTCGCCATGATGCCTGAAACCTGACCAACAGAAACTCGCTGCTCTGAGTGTGGTCTAGCTGCGACACGTACTCCTTGTCGGTCTCTGCTTCTAGCGATACCAGCTCCAGAAGCAGCATCATCGATAACCGCAACTCCTGTCCTCACCGTCGGTGAGAGAATAGACGGATAAAAGTTCAAACTCCAAGATAAATAAGCTTACATGATAAGAATGAAGGAAGTGAGATTGTCCTAATAGTTCTGTAGCCTCTCGATGATAAGTACAGACGCCTCCGTACCGATCCGCAAGACCCTACTAAACTCGCTTATGACTCGTAGCACCTATGAACCTAGAGCTCAGATACCAACCTGTTACGACCCAATTTCTCCTCCGTTGGATTTCGTGATAGCACCTAGTCTTAAGGACTAAGTAAGCCTAACGATTGCGGAATAACAACAATGAATAATAACATCTAAAATTCTTCTAAAATAAATCCCTTATACAATGAACATCATCCCAAAACCCGATAGTACAAGTCATAAGCTCTACAGAGTTTCGCTACCATTTCTAAACACAACCGTATGGAAATAAGAATAGCAGTGAGAATATAAAATAGGAAGGTGACTCTGAAGCCTGCGAATGCAGCAGCAGGGCTACCTTGAGTCTCCTCAGCAAGAATCCGCACGGCTACTAGAGAACAATACCTGGATCTGCACACAAAAAAATGTGCAGAAGTGTAGTATGAGCACACCACAGCGGTGCTCAGAAAGTATCAAGACTAACCTCGGTGGAGTAGTGACGAGGAATAGTAGAGACACCTACTGGTCAAACGAAATGAACAGGATATGATTATGAAATATCGAGATAATGATAACGAGGTAATATCAACAGCGGAGAGAAATCAAAATACAAACAGTAGGAACAATAAAGGGAGAACGCGGGTAGTAACGAACGATACCAAGTAAATCAGATAACCAAGTAAATCAAGTAACCGAGTACATCAAATAACCACGTAAATCAACACTGACATAACAGGAACAGAGACAAGTAAGAATGTATCCAATTAAAGAAAACAATTCCCACTCAATCACTCACATCATGTGTAATACACAATCCCGACCATCTCAATCCTCGGTTTCTCACATCATATTCTCAACTTCCGAACCCTCAACACACTTGCACCCTGTGCTCCCATATTTTCCATCTCACTCTTAACAGAAGAAATACACATGCTATACAATACATAATGTCTGTACAAATGCACTCAAGATGTTTAAGAGGTATCATTTACCTAATATAAGTAGATTACAAATTCTAAGCTAATTAAGAAAAACCAGCAAGAAAAGATGAAGTTATTTTTAGGAATCATTTGAATAAAGAAAGTACCATTTTCAATCAGAATACAACATCGAATAAATTGTTACCTTTACCATGGGATTTAATAGTTTACAACTTAGCAGAAATTCCTTTTAAGTAGAATACAACCTCACACGATTTAAGAAAAATTTAGTTGAGAAACTAATTGATTAAAAAAAATATATATATATATATATATATATATATATATATATATATATATATATATATATACGGCGAGGTGTAGACAACACTATGGGTTCCAACACAAAGAATCACATCAGTAAGGGAAATCTAACCCGTTAAAACACTTGAATTGATAACAACAAATAAACACAGCAACAGAAAGTGCACGGCATCACCCTTCGTGCTTTTACACTCACAGAATATCGATACGGGATCTCCGGGGATCCCTTCTCGTAGTCCCAAACGTAAGTACTTGGGGGATCTGTTAGTATTCCAAGGATCTCTTGGTATCCTCAATATATATGCTGGGGATCTCTTGGTATCCCGAGGATCTCTTGGTATCCTCAATATATATGCTGGGGATCTCCTGGTATCCCGAGGATCTCTTGGTATCCTCAATATAGGTGCTGGGGATCTCTTGGTATCCCGAGGATCTCTTGGTATGCTCAATATATATGCTGGGGGATCTCTTGGTATCCTCAATATATATGCTGGGGATCTCTTGGTATCCCGAGTATCTCTTGGTATCCTCAATATAGGTGCTGGGGATCTCTTGGTATCCCGAGGATCTCTTGGTATGCTCAATATATATGCTGGGGGATCTCTTGGTATCCCGAGGATCTCTTGGTATCCTCAATATATATGCTGGGGATCTCTTGGTATCCCGGGGATCTCTTGTTATCCTCAATATATATGCTGGGGATCTCTTGGTATCCCGAGCCAACGAATATGAACAATAGCATCCTTGCAAGGGAATCAACAATATGAACAAATAACACCCCGGCAAGGGAATCAACAATATAAACAATATATCCCGGCAAGGGAATCAACAATATAAACAATACATCCCGGCAAGGGAATCAACAATATGAACAATACATCCCGGCTAGGGAATCAACAACAATCCAACAATCCAATCACTAGGAAGTTCCACCACCAAGAGTGTGATTACATAGCAACAAGAGAATCACGTAGAACTAAGAAAAACACAATAACCTTAACAAAACAACAAAAGAACCGCTAATTCAATTAAGGCAACTAAGGCCAAGTAACAGGTAAGAGTTAGAGGAAAGCTAACAACATCGTATAGAGCATATAGAGGTAAATTATGCAATTAGATAACTCAGTCATAACAGAATACTTCCCATATGATGAACATAAGGACCTAAGAACCCTAAAGGCGATTTTCCCACAAATAAGCCCGAGCACACACTCGTCACCTCGCGTGCACGGACTACCATTATCATGGAAGACTCAAATCGTAAGGGGAAGTCCCCAACACAAGGTTAGGCAAGATACTTACCTCGAACCTGCTCAAAATCAACTCGAAACCACGTTCTTGCCACGAGTACTCGACTCCAAATGGCCCAAATCTATTCAATTCAATTGCATAATGTAAATAAAACTTCAAGTAACTGATTCTACAAATAGATTCTAAGCTAATACGCAGAATTTGGTAAAATGACCAAAATGCCCCTCGGGCCCACGTCTCGGAACCGGGTAAAATTTATATTTTCAGAATCCTCGTACTCTCACGAGTTCATGCATACCAAAAGTACAAAAATCGCACCTCAAATGGTCCCTCAAATCATCACTCAATGGTCTCTAATTAATCAAGCCCTAACCCCTAATTTACCACTAATTTTCCCTCAAATTTCATGTTTAAAATGATTAAAATCACCTCAATAATGAGTTTAAGGATCAAAGACCTTACCCTAATGAATTCCTCTGGAAATCTCGCTTGGAAAATGCTCCCC
Organism: Nicotiana attenuata; assembly: GCF_001879085.1. Lineage (NCBI taxonomy): Eukaryota > Viridiplantae > Streptophyta > Magnoliopsida > Solanales > Solanaceae > Nicotiana > Nicotiana attenuata. The sequence continues at coordinate 65,670,770 of NC_031995.1, read as the reverse complement.
AAAGCTTCTTCCCGTTTGAAAAGAGGTGAAAAATAACTCAAATTTGCAAAGGCAACTACTTATATGTTCTGCCCAGCTAATCCGCTTCTGCGGCCATGAAAATGCACTTGCAGTCCCACTTTTGCGGACCGAAAGTCGCATCTGCGACAATTCACTAAAGCCTGGCTTCCACACCTGCGATTGCCCGTACGCAGATGCGAATACGCTTCTGCGGTTAAGCTTCCGCTTCTGCGGCTCCCGCTGACCCTCTCCCTTTCCACTTCTGCGATCCTAGCGCTGCTTCTGCGGCTCCGCACCTACGAGTTCTAACCGCAGGTGCGGTTATGACAGAGATCAGCAGCTTCAGCTGCTTCAAACCACTTCCAATCCTTCCGACAACCCTCCAAAATCACCCCGAGGCCCCCGGAACCACAACCAAAAGCATGAACAAGTCATATACCACTATCCAAACTTATACCAATCCTTAAAACACCTAAAACAACATCAAAACACCAATTTAACATCGGATTCAAGCCTAAGAACTTCAAAAACTCAAAATTTACTCTTTCAATCAAAAAGTCTATCAAACCTCATCTCAATGACCTAAAATATTGCACACACGTCACATTCACCTCAACGGAGCTACTCCAACTACCGGAATTCCATTTCGACCCTCGGATCAAAATCTCACTATCGAACCGGAAATTCAAAAATTCGACTTTCGGTATTTCAATCTAAATTAGCTACGGACCTCCAAAACACAATCCGAACGCACACCTAAGTCCAAAATCACCATACGAAGCTGTTGGAATCATCAAAAGTTCATTCCGGGGCCATTTAGTCAAACGTCCAATTCCGGTCCAATTCTCACCGCTTAAACTCCCAAAACTAGATTCCTTCTTCCAATTTGACTCTGAATCATCCGTTAACTGAATTCAAGCATGCACGCAAGTCGATACTCATATTATGAAGTTGTTCCAGACCTTATGCCACTGAATGGAGCTTAAATTCTCAAAACGACCTGTTCGGGTCGTTACAATTGATTCAGCTCGAATTATGTGACTTATGTTCCTTTACATCCACTCTTGTATAATATTACGCTCTCAGTGTCTGCTATGCGCCAGTGGTTTGTGATGCTACAGATGGGCTACGAGGGAGTCAGGGATGCTCAGACATTATCTCAACATGTTGTCCGGACTGAAGATACATAGGTATTGAGAGACTATTCAGTTGTTTATATGGAGGCACAGCGGTTCCCGATATCTGGTTGATGAGTGCGAGCTTGGGAATATTTAATTGGTTGACTGGTCATTGCGATTGTGGAAAGGTCACGAGGTGGGTGTTGATTGGGGATAGTTGGTGGTATTGGAGTACCTTGTGATTTGTGTTGTGCGAGCTATGAAGGTTAGTTTTGCGGATCATCAGATGATGTTTTCTATGGCTTCGTGCCAAGTGGAGGAATCCACTAGCGACATTCAGATTGCAAAGTCAGATTTACATCAGTTTTGGCCTGAGGTATATGTATATGTGGTATTGGTAGGTTCCCAGATTTTGTGTATGACTAAGGTCTGAGATCTTGCACGGGATGATGTTGGGGCTTACGGTGTTTCTACGTCATTAATGGATCTACATTTCAGCATCAGGGGAAGTCGGAGAAATAACTTCAGATTCACAGAAGGGCTATTCAGCGTGGGCATCATGGTTGCGGCAGAACGGAGTGCTTCGGAGGAAATGCAGTGGTTTATGAGCTTCTGGGCTACGTGGTTCGTGTTTGGATCATCTGTATTTGGCGTATTGATTGGGGTTATTGCATATCGACTATCCGAAGAAATGGGTCAGCTCTGCGGTGTTTGGCCAGCATAGCAACAAAAGTAATTGGTCATTTTGAATGAGGGTCCTCTGCTGGCATTTGTGGCAGCACTCTTGGGTTGGATGGATTTGTGTGACTCGGTTGAGTTGGGGAGGTGTAGTCCTGATGGCTTAGTTGCGTGCGGGCGGATTTCAGAGAGTTCTCGATGGTTTGGGCAACAGCTTGAGTCGGCTGGCTGCTATGGGCATAAAGAATATGTTGTACATTGTGGTTTTGTCCTGAATAGGTATCAGAAATTAATAGAGTGTTGGGATTGTTGGCTATCATACGTGAAGGGTGCGTATTTCAGGAAGGACCTTGAGTTTTAGGTTACGGGTGCATGACTAGTAGCACAGTGATTTATGGTTTTTGAGGCTTTTGAGGTTTAGATTTTTTTACACGGCCAGAAATTCTATATGGGTGCTTCAGTAGAATGATGGGGTGTGAGTGATGTATCAGCCATTTAATTTGCGTAGTTGAGATCTGGTATGGAAATTTTTGTGTTTCGGAGGTTTTGGGGCTAGATGCCCTCATATGCGGACTATTTCCTGTTTGCGGATTGTGAAGAAACGTTGAGGATGGGATAAATAATAGTATGCATTATCGATAGGTTGCTGTGGACTTTTGGAAGGATATTTACCTATTTGGAAATGATCAGGATCTGGGTTGGGGGCTACTTGAAAGCTCAAAGAGAACGTGTATTTTGTATCAGGTCAAGTTTGGGTGCTCATGTGAGATCGTCATCATGATTATGCTACCGTGCAGAATAGATATTATTTGTGCCCCTAGCCTATGTTATGTGCTACTCTCTTATGTTGTGATGCGCTGTGAGGTTGTATGATTATTGTTGGCCCAAGTTCAGTTGATGTTTTGAAGATTGACAAATGAACTCAGTAATGGACCTGGTCAATCTTGTGAAACACAGTGTTTATCAACCATTGCATATGAGATGCACGTGAGGAAGATATACCATAGAGATCAAGCAACAATATCTTTTGAACTAAATCGAAAAGGTTGCAGTTGGGATAAGGAGAACAGTCTCCTTATGAGGAGAGAACACAATCCTAATCTAGGATAAGGGTTGGAGTTTGTATTGGTCAAGGACTCAAAATCGTCTAAGGATAAGCAATAGAGTCTCAATCAAACTCTAATTACTAACTCAATAAATAACTGAGTTTGTTCTCTTTTACAGGTATTGCACATACGCAGAAGTAAAACATAATTGAGAGCAAAAGAGCAAGTCTCTTTTGAAAGCAATATATGTGAGATATAAGTGTGCACTCCTGAAGCTACTTGAACGAGAGAGCAGAACCAGTTCCATTGTGTTTATTCTTATTCTAGTTCAATTGTAGTAGGAATTTCTGTTTGTACCTTTCATCTTATTTAAAAGCAATTGTATTAGGTACTTTGAGTATTCAAGTTAGAGTTAACTTGAAAGTGTCGCAACAGTTGGGGTTGTGTGCCACACAGGGATTAGAGTTAATCCTTAGGTTTACAAAGAGTTTTTGTAAATGCTGTTTTGGCTCAGTGATTTTAGTGGAAGTTTGGGAAAGTCCTACTGAGTAGTAGGTCGTGGTTTTTTCACCTTTTGAGCCAGGTGTTTTTCACGTAAAAATCTCCATGTTCTTTAGTTTATGCATTTATTATTCCGCAAACTGCAATAGTTAGAACACCTAGAAGAACCAGGTTCTTCTAGAGCGAAAATTGGGTACCACACAAATCACCCCCCCCCCCTCTTGTGTGGTATTGACATTTAGAACATCAATTGGTATCAGAGCGGGTTATCCTTGAAGAGGTTAACACCTTAGGAAAGATCAACATGAGTGCACCACCTGGAAACTGGGAAGGGCAATCCACTGCTAGGCCTCCACTTTTCAATGGTCTCTACTACTCCTGGTGGAAGAATAGAATGAGAGACCACATCATGGGAGAAGACTATGAGCTCTGGGACATCATCACTGATGTCCTCTAGCCACAACAAAGAAAATTGCTGAAGGATTGGATGTTCCAAAGATAAGAGCTGATTACACTGCTGAAGACTTAAAGAAGTGGGAAAAGAATGCTAAGGCCAAGAAGTGGCTAGTATGTGGACTTGGTCCAGATGAGTACAGCAGGATCCAAAGCTGTACCACTGCCAAGGAAATTTGGGACACCTTACAAGTGGCCCATGAAGGAACGCCCTCAAGTGAAGAGGTCAAGAGGAACACTGCTATATTCTCAATATGAGAATTTTACTATGAAGGATGGAGAAACCATCCAAGAGATGTATACCAGGTTCACTACAATGACAAATGAACTTGAGTCTCTTGGAAGGTTTATCCTGGAAGAAGACAAGGTTGAGAAGATCTTAACTAGAGTTCTGCCAATTTCCTGGGAAAGTAAAATCACAGCCATTCAGGAATCCAAGAATATTGCTACCCTAAAATTGGATGAACTGATTGGAAATCTAACTGCCTATGAATTGAGAAGGTAGACTATGATGATGGATGCTCCCAAGAAAGAAAGAAGTTTGGCTCTCAGAATCTCAGAAGGATCAGATCTTGAAGATGATGAGATGGCTATGATAACTAGGGATTTCAAAAAGTATCTTATGAGAGGAAAGGGTCCTTCAAGAGGAATAACCTCCAACAAATCTCGGGCTCCTGAGAAGCAGACTAATGATGGTTGCTATAAGTGTGGTAAGACAGACCACATGATCAAGAATTGCCCTCAATGGGAGATTGAGTGGAAGAAAGAAAGAGCTGAACGGAGAGACATGAAGAAGGAACAGGTCCAACCAAAAAAGGAACAAAGGTTCAACTAAAGCTATGGTTGCTGCATCGGGAGAAACCTCAGATGAGGGCTCAGAAGATGAGGCTGAAGATGAGAAAGCTCTCATGGCCATCGGAGAATCAGAGCATGAACAGGAGTTAAGTATCCTACATCTTAAAGAAAAGATTAAATTTTTGTCTAAAGAAAGGGTGGCTGAGCTATTATTGGACTTCAATTATGAGTCTGAAATAATAAACAGTGAGAAGGATGTTCTGCCTAGGGAATGTGTTATCCTAGAAGCAAAATGCAAAAGGATAGAGTCTAGGGCTGATGAGAGTGACAACACAAATGCTGAGTTGAAGAACCTGGTTCATGAACTTGAAAATAATGTCCTAGAACTCCGATCTGAAAATATTAAACTGAAATTAGGGACAGGAAAGAAAATGGTTGATCAATCATTTCTCACACTAGAAGAAAATCTAGGAAAAATGAAAGATGAACTATATAAGAAAGATGAATTGATTAAGGCCCTAAAGGAAGATTTAGGAAAGGTAAAGCATGAACTAGACAGAACATGCAAATGGAACAAGGCTTCTGATGCACTCTCCTGGCTGCAAGAACATCACAGCAGCAACAAGAGAGGACTTGGGTTTGGGACACAAGCTCCAAAACGGAATCCCAAAAACAAGTACCTCACACTTCCTAAAAATAAGATCTGCACACACTGTGGTAAGACTGGCCATTACAAAAATGAATGCAATGCAAAAGAAAAGGCCAGTCAAAAGAACAAAGCCTTTGTTCAAGAAAAACACAAACTGCCTGGTTGGGCAAGGAAAAATTTAATTCATCCTTTTGCCCATAGAAAGGGACCCAAACTAGTTTGGGTTCCTAAGACTAACCCATGATTTCATTTTGCAGGTCCAAGTGAAGGGGAGTAGCCAAATATGGTACATGGATAGTGGCTGCTCAAAACATATGACTGGGAACAAGGACCAGTTCCTTTCACTTGAGAACCTAAAAGGAGGTAATGTCTCCTTTGGAAATGGAAAGAAAGGTGAGATCATTGGGGTTGGAAAGGTAGGAAAGACAGACTCTCATTCCATCGAGAATGTCTATTTGATAGATGGCTTAAAATATAGCCTGATAAGTGTGTCACAACTGTGTGACAGAGGTAATCTTGTAGCTTTCACCTCTACCAAATGCTTTGTGATTAACCTTACTACTGACAATATTGTTTTGCAGGGAAAGAGAGTTAACAATATTTACATTGTAGATTTGTCAACTCTCTCTGAAAATGAATTCACTTGCCTAAGTATGTTAATTAATGATCCCCTCCTTTGGCACAAAAGACTTGGTCATGCTAGTCTAAATCAATTGAACAAATTAGTCTCCAAAGACTTGGTGATAGGGTTACCTAATATCAAGTTTAAAGAAGACAAAGTTTGTGAGGCATGTGCAAGGGGAAGCAGGTAAGGTCATCCTTCAAATCCAAGAAAATGGTAAGTACGTCCAAGACGTTGGAACTGGTTTATATGGATCTTTGTGGTCCAATGAGAACCATGAGCAGAGGTGGGAAGAGATATGTAATGGTGCTTGTTGATGATTACTCTAGATTTACCTGGGTGTTGTTTCTAACCTCTAAAGATGAAGCATTTGAAATGTTCACTACTTTTTTTAGAAAAACTCAGAAACAGTTAGGAAATCAACTTGCATCCATTAGGTCTGATCATGGAACTGAATTAGAAAATGCAAAGTTTGGTGAATTTTGTGATGAAAATGGAATAGATCATAATTTCTCTGCTCCTAGGACCCCTCAGCAAAATGGGGTAGTTGAAAGGAAGAACAGGACCCTTGAGGATATGGCAAGGACCATGCTTCTTTCCAGTAAACTACCTCACAGCTTCTGGGCAGAGGCTATAAACACTGCATGCTTCATAACCAATAGATGCATGACTAGAGCTCTTGTAGAGAAAACTCCCTATGAGTTACTTAAAGGGAGAAAACCAAACATATCCCATCTTAGGGCTTTTGGGTGTAAGTGCTATGTGCACAATAATGGCAAAGACTCCCTAGGTAAGTTTGATCCCAAAAGTGATGAGGGAGTATTCTTGGGATATTCTTCACATAGCAAAGCATATAAAGTGTTTAATAAAAGAACTCTATGTGTTGAAGAGAGTGTACATGTTGTGTTTGATGAATCTAACACTCTTTCTGAGAGATAGGAACATGAAGATGAAGCTATTGGACAGGTGAAACAATTGACTGAAGCCACAACACAAGTCAAAGTGGCATCAAAGGAAGGAGTAGGTGATGGAACAGGTCCTCTCACCCAGGGCAACCTGACAGGGGGAACCAATCTGAAGGATCCTGTACCTGAACCTGTTCCTCTGCAGCATAACTATGAAGGAGAAACTAGCAGGAACCAGATGGTGGGGAAATCTTACAAGTACCTGAGTTCTCACCCCATTGAGAACATCATCAATGATCCAACATCTGGGGTCAAGACAAGATCACAACTGAAGAACCTGTGTGCATTTGATGCGTTTCTGTCCCTCATTGAACCTAAAAATGTGAGTGAAGCTCTACAAGATGAAGATTGGGTCAATGCTATGCAAGATGAGCTCAATCAGTTTGAAAGAAGCCAAGTCTGGCACTTAGTTCCAAAACCAAAGACAGGTCAGTCATTGGGACAAAATGGGTCTTCGTGGAACAAACTAGATGAAGATGGAACAAGTTACAAAGAAAAGTAAAGCGAGTGGTTCAAGGCTATAGTCAAGAGGAAGGCATTGATTATGATGAGACTTTTGCTCCAGTGGCTAGACTTGAAGCAATTAGACTCCTCATAGCCTTTGCANCTCTTCTCGCGTTAGCTAACTCTATTAGAGAATCTCTAAGGTTACTCGATTGAGGTCGTACTTCAGCGTGCACAATACGGGACAACATCATAGGAGATGGAGAAATATACTTCTTAGATACTTTTCATGGTTAGACATAGAAGTCACTGGTAACAGATTTTTTCTTTTGACTATGTAATAAGTTGGAATAAGAAGAAAAGGATGTCTTATCTATATTCCAGAAAAAGAACTAGCGACTGTAAATATATTACCTGGTTAAATAAATTTTAAGAATTTGACCAAAACAACCTGAAATCCTATTTTCAAATTGTTCTTGAAGAAATTTAAGGCTAAAAATAAAAATATATAAGTATTGATTAACTATATTTAAGTAATAAATATATCAATATCTATATTATATTAAATGTATAATCTAACCTAAAATATCTATATAGACATAGATATATTTATATAATACTAAACAAACCTAGTATAATCCCACAAGTGGGGTTTGGGGGAGAGTATTCTATATGCAGACCTTACCCCTATTTTGAAAAGGTACAAAGGTTGTTTCCGGTAGACCCTTTCTTCATAAAAAGATGAAAAAGAAGTCGTAGCAACAAACAATAACACCAATACTCCAATAAAAAACTTGAAGCAAAAAACAACAAATAATAATAAAAAATCACGATTAAGAAAAGACAAGACTAACACTAATACTGTTGGTACGGCTTAGGAACACACTCGAGTACCTAACCTTCTACCCTAATTCTCTACCTCCATAAGCTGAAGCGTTTTCACGTCTTGCCAAATCACCTCTTCTGAACCTACTAGTGCCAACCTCTTACACCTCCTTACTGGAGAATCAATGTCTCTTCTCTTCACATGTTCGAACAATCTAGGCTCCGCTTCTCGCATCTTATCCTCCACATGAGCCACAACCACCTTGTCCCGAATAGCTTCATTCCTAATCTTATCTATCCTGGTATGTCCACACATCCATCTCAGCATCTGCATTTCTGGTACTTTCATCTTCTAAACATGAAAATTCTTGACTGGTTAATACTTTACCCTATACAATATAGTCGGTTTAACCACTGCTCTGTACAACTCACCTTTAAGTTTTGGTGGCACATTCTTATCACACAAAACACCGACAGTGAGCCTCCATTTCATTCACCTCTATACGATGTGTGACATCCTCGTCAAGTTTCCCATTTCCTTAAATTACTGCCCGTGGTACTTGAATCTCCATCTCTTAAGGATGACTTATGTATCAATCCTCACGTCCACATCTGTTTCATGGATATCAACAATGAACTCTCATTTCAAGTAGTCTATGTTGGTCCAGCTCAACTTGAAACCGTTAGACTCCAGCGTCTGCCTCCACACCTCCAACCTTGCGTTAACACAGTTTCACGTCTTTTCAATCAATACAAGGCAATCTGCAAATAACATGCATCATGGCGCCACTTCTTGAATATGGTGCGTTAGCGTATCCATAGCCAAGGTAAATATAAACGGACTGAGAGCCAATCCCCCGTGCAATCACATCACTATTGAAAAGTGTTCCGAATTATTTTCTAAATTCATCATATAAGTAAAAACTATTTTGCAAGTTGACAAAACTCTTAGAATACATAAATTTGTTTCCATAAGAATAGTATGTAAAAAAAAATCAGAAAAAAGCAAGACATGAAGCAATAAAGATGAAACAATAGCAGATAACATATTAAATTGTTATTAATTATTTTTCTTTCCTTTTTGTATTTATTCCAATAAATGATTGTTCCCTATATTATTTCCATTTAAGTTATTCATTTTAAACTTTTTAGTAAATAATATTAGTCTTTTTAAATTTTATACTGTCATTTATCATTATTTAAGGAGCTACAAGTCAACCTTGATGAGCGCAAAATACAATACGAAAATTAATGCTTGCTAGCCAAATATAGTATAGAAAAATTGGATTAAATTTTATTCAGGATGTTCAACACTTTGACTTGGGATGATTAATACTACAACTAATAAATTAAAATTAAAGCAATTAACAATTGATCACAGAGAACTAGAGAGTAAAGCAAAAATTAGTTGTTATCAATATGAGAAATAGGTGTCTTGACATGACAGGTGCAAGACTGCTATCTTGGATTTGGCACAGTTAAATTTCAATCTTAAAGTTCTATTGATTCTCACAAATTCAACAGGTGATTAGCTTATACTTTCGATTAAGATCCCTCTCTTGATTAAACTTAAATCTACCAGATAAACTAATATGAAGAGCAGTTAAACTTGCGAGAATCTATTGGTAGACATGGTCTAATAAATTAAAGCAACCAAACAATAATCAAATCCATAAATACCAATCAATCACTAAGTCATGGCAAACCCTAAGGTAAATTACTCCATAATCATGGAGGAAGTCATCACAGATAGAGTTAAAGAATAAAGAAAACATCAATCTAACATTACAATCCAAACTCCCGTATTAAATTGATGAAAAGAAGAAGAAATCTTGTGTCTTGAAACCTCCAATGCTCTCCAAAAGCTCCCTAGGTCAAAAGTCCTCTAAAAATCATATTTTTGGTGTATTTATACCATGTAAGAACGGGCCCGGATGAAACTACCCTTTCCAAGTCAAAGTGAAAAAATTAGACGACAAAAATACACTAGCGCGTCACACCCTGTGTCACGGTAGTGGAGAAATTCAGAGAGCAGATTTTTGTCAGACAGGCTACCCTGCACTGTCCCGCCGCACCTTGCGGTGCCCCATGTAGCGCGATAGTGCAAAAATCTTAGAGTGGGATTTCTTGCTCACTTTTTGATATCCAGACTTGGTCCTTGACCTCCGAATGCGATCCGTTTTAATTTTCTTGGGCTTTTACTCAGACTTTAAAGCTCCGCCTTGTTTGATTTAGCTCCAATTTATCTTCTTAACGCGGAATCATTTCCTGCAACGCATAAAACACGTAATAAGTGTAAATCATCATCATTTAAGCTCAAACACGCTCAAAATACAGTAATTACAGTGCAAAATTCGACTAAAATACGTGTCCCTAACCTACCATCAAACCTCTTTATTCCCCGATCACTAGAAGACTTCAACTTTTCTGTTTGTGTTTGAAGAACATGATAATTTTTTGTAGTTTTTTTTTGTTTTTATCATAATAACAATAATTTTCATAAGATATGCCCATAGAAGTCCTTAAAAATCACAATAAATCATCTAAGAACTTTGTGGGGCAGGATATCTTCCTTTACAGTGTTAGCTAAATTGAATCCATATTCATTATATTTAAAGCTTACACTTTTTAAATTTTTACTTTCTGACTCAAATATTATTTAACATAATTTATATTGTTCAATAAAATTATGTACTAATTGATATGGGTACGCGCGCTGACTAGTTTATATCTATGTTATATCAAAACACAAACACACTTTAGCGAAATATCTTTTTTTAAATCCTTTAAATGCATATTTCATAATTGTAATTTAATTAATTTTCTAATATTTAGAACTTTGAAATCAACTAAAACTCTAGCTACTAAATCTTTCTTATTTGAACTCTTGCTTTATGTTAATTCTGATCTTTATAGTTATTTTTTGTCTAAGATGATTTTTGATTAACTAAAGCATGCTTTCACTTGCAGTTGCCCCAGTGGCCATGAGTACTAATTAATATTCTGGGATTGACATTATTTATGCAACTTTTCAATGATGCCAAAAGGGGGAAGATATTGTGCTTAAACTCTATTATCTGAACAGTGATGTTTATGACCTAATTAAATCAGGCCCTTAATGACAAGTTAAAATTTTAAGTGTTGATATTTCAGCTGAGTTCCACAGGTTCTCTGATCAGTAAAAGCACAGAGTTTGTCATCATCAAAAAGGGGGAATTTGTTAGCCCAAGTTCAGTTGAAGTTTTGAAGATTGACAAATAAACTCAGTAATGGACCTGGTCCATCTGGTGAAACATAGTGTTTATCAACCATTGCATATGAGATGCACGTGAGGAAGATATACTGTAGAGATCAAGCA
>NC_031995.1:65604902-65659273 GCF_001879085.1 Nicotiana attenuata | reverse complement strand
TTGAGGAAGAAGAGGATGAAGAGTGGAGTGAAGAAGAAGGAGAAGAAGAGTCAGAACAGGAACAAGATAGGTTTGTCAATTTTGGCAAACGAAAAATTCTGAAAGGTAGATTGATCAAAGATCTGGAGGAGCCAGGCATGGTAAGATTGTTGACTTCACTGGAGGCACAAGGATGGAAGGACATGGTCCTTCAGATGGATGGAAGATTGGCCAGAAAAGAACTTGTTGAATTCATGGCTAATGGGACTGTGCAGAATGGGCTGGTAACCAGTATAGTGAAGGGGGTGAAGGTGAAATTTGATGCACCTAAGTTGGGTAGAATCCTGAACATTCCAAGTGAGGGCTATGATGATTACACAAGGCAAAAGTGGCCTTGCCTGGATGGTCTGCCTACTGAACTTCTAATCACTAGGAACTTCTGTGACACTACAGATGCTGAGGAGGTTCCTGAAGCAAGGGCTGTTCAAAAGAGTGAGATGAGGCCAGAGCATAAAGTGCTCTTTGAATTTGTAAACAAATGCCTGCTGCCTAGACAGGAAAGGAGGCACACAGCAAACTACATGGACCTGGTCCTCATGCAGTGCTTGGTGGAAGGAAAGCAGATCAACTGGCCTGCTTTCATTGTTAAGCTGCTAGACAGGGTTCTCAATGGTTCAAAGGCTCATGCCATCCCTTATGGGTTTATTCTGACAGCTGTGCTGGACAAGCTGAACGTTCCCTTGAAGAAATGGGAGATGGCTTCCAGCAAAGAGCATTTTGGCATCAAGACTCTTCAGGCCTGTGATTATATCCTCAGTGTAGGCCCTGTTGAACCTGGTTCATCAGTGAAGACTCCAGTAAATAGCAAGGTCAGAGCTTTGGTTCAGGAGGTAGGGACAAAGGATGCTGAGATTGCAAGGCTTCAAGCTCGAGTTGTTGAACTGGAAGAAGAGAGGAATGGGTTAAGAGCTGAACTTGCAAAGGAAAAAGAAAAGAGTGAAGGAATGCTCCAAACCATGCTTAATCTGCTACAAACCCAATCCTCTAGCTCCTCAAAGCCTTAGGTTTCCTTGTCCTGTTCTAAACCAGTCTAGAAAACCCCCCAGTGACCCAGATTCGGGACTTTCTTTTGTTTTTGCTCATGGTTGGTAGTTTTTGTTCTTTCTTTTTGTGGACTGTTATGTAGAAGCACTGCTTATCAATGACAATGTGCATTTCTCTTGCTTTATGTTAATTCTGATCTTTATAGTTATTTTTTGTCAAGATGATTTTTGATTAACTAAAGCATGCTTTCACTTGCAGTTGCCCCAGTGGCCATGAGTACTAATTAATATTCTGGGATTCACATTATTTATGCAACTTTTCGATGATGCCAAAAGGGGGAAGATATTGTGCTTAAACTCTATTATCTGAACAGTGATGTTTATGACCTAATTAAATCTGGCCTTTAATGATAAGTTAAAACTTTAAGTGTTGATATTTCAGCTGAGTTCCGCAGGTTCTCTGATCAGTAAAAGCACAGAGTTTGTCATCATCAAAAAGGGGGAATTTGTTGGCCTGAGTTCAGTTGAAGTTTTGAAGATTGACAAATGAACTCAGTAATGGACCTGGTCCATCTGGTGAAACATAGTGTTTATCAACCATTGCATATGAGATGCCCGTGAGGAAGATATACCGTAGAGATCAAGCAACAATATCTTCTGAACTAAATTGAAAAGATTGCAGTTGGGATAAGGAGAACAGTCTCCTTATGAGGAGAGAACACAATCCTAATCTAGGATAAGGGTTGGAGTTTGTATTGGTCAAGGACTCAAAATCGTCTAAGGATAAGCAATAGAGTCTCAATCAAACTCTAATTACTAACTCAATAAATAACTGAGTTTGTTCTCTTTTACAGGGTTGCACATACGCAGAAGTAAAGCATAATTGAGAGCAAAAGAGCAAGTCTGTTTTGAAAGCAATATATACGAGATATAAGTCTGCACTCCTGAAGCTACTTGAACAAGAGAGAAGAACCAGTTCCATTGTGTTTATTCTTATTGTAGTAGGAATTTTTGTTTGTACCTTTCAGCTTATTTAGAAGCAATTGTATTAGGTACTTTGAGTATTCAAGTTAGAGTTAACTTGAAAGTGTCGCTACAGTTGAGGCTGTGTGCCACACTGGGATTAGAGTTAATCCTTAGGTTTACAAAGAGTTTTGTAAATGCTGTTTTGGCTTAGTGATTTTAGTGGAAGTTTGGGAAAATCCTACTGAGTAGTAGGTCGTGGTTTTTTCACCTTTTGAGCCAGGTGTTTTCCACGTAAAAATCTCTGTGTTCTTTAGTTTATGCATTTATTATTCCGCAAACTGCAATAGTTAGAACACCTAGAAGAACCAGGTTCTTCTAGAGCGAAAATTGGGTACCACACAAATCACCCCCCCTCTTGTGTGGTATTGACGTTTAGAACATCACTTATGTATCTCTTAGCTTGTGATTCATGAGATTCTGGGTTTTGGGAATTGTTGTTAGCTTCGAGAGTTGTTATTGTATGTGCCGAGCGGCACCTTAAACACTGTTTCATTTTACTATTTCGGTTTTTAATTATTTCTTCCGCAATTATTGTTTATATTCCGCATTGTTAGGCTTACCTAGTCGTACAGACTAGGTGCCGTCACGATCGTTCACGGAGGGCGAACCGGGTTCGTGACACATTTGTGGTTGGATTTTGATCAGAGGAAATGAAGATTCCAAGGTTGTGGTCGGTTTATCAATCCCATTGAGTTTGTAACTAGAATTCTTAATCCGAATTATCTATGATTGCTAGCTGACTAGATTATTTATATAAATAACATGTTTCTACAATGCTATGTGTCTATCCATAATATATCAACCCTATATTCACATGGTATTGAATCTATCATGAACGAATATAATACGGTATTCAGCTAAGCAAGATTGTTAGATATATTTCAATCCAAACTGCGAAATCCTTCCTCGAGGGTCCAGAAACAAACTCTCTTTAATTCTACTGTAATCTTAATATATCTTTTCCAAGCTTAGCAAGGATAATGGGGTAAATTGGTAGCTACAACAATTCATAAATTAAAACTATAATTAAAAAGACATCCACAAAATGATAATTTGAATCAACAAAGATGTAATTAATAAACATCAACATTCATGACAACCATAACCCTAGAAAATAGAGTTCTTAGACACTCATGTTCATAGTAACAATTATCGAAGTATTTGCATAAACATATTACAAAGCAAAGATGAAGGGATGAAGAACTCTATGATTTTCTCCTCGAAATGTTGTTCCACTTGATGCTCTAGCAGCCAAATAATGTCCAACCCGCAAAAAGTAGGTTTACAACTTCTTTTATACATGTTGGGGTTGAAACCACCAAGTTCCAGCTGAAATAGGATAAAATCCCCGCTAAGTTGCCACGGGGTTGACGAGAGCAAAACACAACACGAGCGCAAAACACAACACAAAATTAATGTTCGCTAGCCAAATATAGTATAGAAAATTATCGTCTCCACATGGATTTGATTTAAATAATGTTCAAGTAATTTTCGGTTTGAACTCTATTCAGGATGATTAACACTTCGATTGGAATGATTATGAACTAAACTTGACTACTAAAACTAAAGCAATTAACTACTGATAACAGAAAGATAAGAGTTGAACAACACCGAAATAATCAATGGGATAAATAAAGGTCGTGACAGGATAGGTGCAAGATAGCTATTCGGGATCTAACTCTAGTTCAATTCACTCTTATGTTCTAATGATTCTCACAAATTTACTCGATGATTAGTTCAATCATATAGACAAGACTCCTCTCTCAATTACATATGAACTCTACAAGTTGAAATAATATAAAGCACTATGAATGTATGAAAGAATACGTTAATGGACTAGTCCTTAGGAAAACGTCTCTCGAATATTCTCCTAACTTGATTTAATCAACAATTTAACAAGCTCTTTCGATTACTTAAAAGAATCAATGAATTAAACAAAAAGAAATAATTCAAAGATAATCACCCAAAATATTCCTCTTTCAATTAAATAATTTGGTGAACAAAATTGCAATTAATTCAAAGCTCCATAAACAAATTCATACAAAATAAATAGAGTTAAAAATGCACAAATATCAATCAAACACCATATTCGTCAAACCCTAAAGTAAACTACTCCATAATCATGGAGAAAGGCATCATAGATAGAGTTAAAGAATAAGAAAACATGAATTCAATCCAAATTCAGATGTTTAGTTGAGGAAAGAATGATGAATCCTTCTGCCTTGGAGTCTCCAATGTTTTTCCAATCCGTGGGTCAAAAGTCCCCTCAAAAATGTGTTTCTAGTGTATTTATACCAAGTCAGAATGTGCCAGGACCAAACTACCCTCTTTGAGCCGAAGTGAGAAAACCTGGAAATACATTTACGCTTCCCGCGTTGCACAGTTCTATGCACCCTGTGTCGCATTAGTGTATTTTTCTCGGTCGTAAACTCTCTGAACTTAGCTTCTCTAACAAACTTTTGTACTAATGCATCATGCCCTGCTACGCACTCCGCGTCGCATTAGTGTATTTTCCTGTCAGACCCAAAAACTCTAAGTCTTTGAATGTCTCAAACTTCTGACAAACTTTTGTACTAATGCGACGCTCAATGCCGCACCTTATGCGACGCACTATTACACTTTGCTCTAGACCATGCGTTTTCTTCTAACTCCCGTATCAAACGTCGGTCCATGAACCCTGGAAATGGTCCTGGATGATCAATTGAAGCTTTTACTCAGACTTCAAAGCTCCATATTTCATTATGGCTCTGAATTAAGTCCTGAACACACAACCTCGTTATAAGTACAAATTTCTCATAATTAAGCTCAAACACGATTGAAATGCAATCAATAATAGGTGAAATTGAGACTAACATCCATGCTTCTAGCCTGCCATTAACACTCCACACTTAAACCGTTGTTCTTCCTCGAGTAATAAGACTACACTCAGAGAGACAAACATTTTATGCAACTCTCCTAACTCATCATTCCAAGAATATTTAGAACAAACCAAGCACCATGAAAGTGAAAACCTAGCCTCAAGACTCGACTCAAAAACACTAATTATTTTTTGAGCCTACTCACTTACTCTAACATAAAAGCCAAAGACATTACCTTTCCTTCGCAAGTCATGTGCCCTCACATAAACGGTAGATATTAGTTCCCCACACAATAAAATTCAAGAATAATTAGGTATTCATATAGAAGGATTTCGCTCACTCTCAGAATAAAATTCATATGTCACATAAGACGTACCATAGGCTTGCCCGTATTGTAATACTCTACTACTTTGAGCTCATTCAGTGAAGGATCAAGTAGGACTTAATTTAGTTATGATGTAGGCTTCGGGACGGGTAGGATATATTTAGATACAGTGACTACACCTCCCTGAGAACTTTAATCTGTACAATTCACAATCTAAACCCTACACTTGTGTTGAACCAAATCCCAACCTTCAAAACATAATAACATCAAGCTCCCAATTTCTTTAAGCACAAACAAGATGAGAACTACCATTAGTAATGAATCAAATCTTTTCTAATACATACCCAAACTCAAGTTTTTTCCCGTGATTTTTTTCTCAAGCAAATTCATGTTTATTTTTCAATTCCTTACACGTGACTTTCACAAATTTTGAAACACTGCACATTTCTCTATTTTTTTAGTTCCACTCAAAAACTCAACCATACCTCTACTTAGCTTTTAAGAAGCTCCTAATAATATAAAGTGCTCAATAAAGGAAAAAGGTTCAAACAGATAATTAATTCAAACAAAGGCGTCGTGCTTGTAGTGTGGTTGTCAAAGAAAATAGTAATACAGGCTCAAAGGGGCTAACTAAGATATACATTAATTAGGTGGATAAAAGTATATATCTGGCTCAACAAAGAAATGCCTCTATCACATCCTAGACTGAACAACACTGCCATTTCACTTTGCAAACACACGGGGCAAGTTCTAGACATCAACCGACATGGATAGAATATCAACAAACACACACACTGACACATAACTCACTCAGGACCGGATCTATCCCAACTCTCTAGTAAAAGCAGTTAAGCTGAGTCAACATCAAACAATTTAAGGTACTTATAGATGAGTCAATAAATGAGCCTAGGTGTCACAACTAAAGCACTCACCGCTCTCAAGGCACCAATGAGTTAAGACAAGTTATCTCCATTTAACACCATAGCACAAGACTTCTCTATTCCTAAAAAAAAAAACTAACTACACCCGATTCAAGCAAAACCCTTGAAAAAGAATCGCAGCACAAAGAAAAATCAAGGGAGAATTACTGCACTATCAAAGAAAAAGAAAAAATAAAACAAAAATGAACAACACATTTTTTTCTTCTTCTTCGACTTTAATACCTTAAGAAAACAGTCAACGACATCCATCGACGGGAAATGTCAAAATTTTTATTTTTTTATTTTTTTCTCAATCAAAACAATGATGAAAACACACACAAAGATAAGGAGAATAAAAACAAACATGCATATACATATTTACATCCCTCACCCCTCACTTCAAATTATGGTATGTCCCCATGACACACAAATAAAAAGCAAGAGGTAAAGAAAACTCTCCTGAATCATCTTGTCTGGGTCTGAATCAATGTCAGGGTCCACCTTGCATGCCTGATCCAATGCACACAACCATGCCAAAATTTCTTTTCTGACTTCTTCGAGCACACCCTACACTTATCCTACTTACCCTCTTTAGCTAGCTCTTTTAGGACATCCACCTTAGTGTATGTAGTCGACTCATCTCTAGGTGCTCTATTGCGTCATTTATTTTGAACACCACTCTTTCTTCCCCCACTCTTAGCATGAGGTGCCTTTCCTGAATATCCAATATAGTCACTGCCCGTAGCCAAGAAGGATCTCCGAAAAATCAGAGGGACCTCTTTATTCTCTTCAATGTTTATCACAATGAAGTCTATCGGGAACGCAAATTTGTCCACCCGAACTAGTACATCTTCCATTATTCCATCGGGTAAGACTACAGTCTGATCCGCCAGCTACATGGACACAGGTAAGTATCTGATTGCACCTATCTCTCTCTCAAGTTTCTTGAAAATAGACAACGGCATAAGATTAATAGAAGCACCTGAATCACACAGATTTTTCAAAGTTAGTACTTCCTAAAGAGCAAGGTATAGTGAAACTCCTTGGATCTCCACACTTTCAAGGGAGCTTATTTTGTAGAAATCCACTATAATGTTCTGTGAGCTTGACAACCGAAGTCCCTTCCACTTTTCGCTTATCGGACAATATCTACTTCAAGAACTTGTCATATGCTAGCATTTGTGAGAGTACCTCTGTGAAAGGTAGGTTAACATGCACCTACTTGATCATTTCTAGAAAACACACAAATTGTCTGTCCATCTTCTCTCTTCTCTGCTTCTGAGGGAAAGGTAGAGCGGGCATATATTATGTCTCTTATTTGTTGATTTTTCCTTCTTCTTCTTTTTTAAATCTCCAATCTTTCTCTTCTCTTTAGATCATCCTCTGGGTTTACCCTCACTCATCTTCTTGATCTTCGTTGTTTCTTTGCTCCTCTACAGTCTCCACTTGGCTTTTAATCAAATCACACTTTTCTTTTGCAATGGGGTCCTTCAGTACTTGGCCACTCCTCAAAGACACCACATTTATTATTTTTTTGGGGTTCCTTTCGGTATCAGCAGGAAAGGTTCCTGGAGCCCTCTCAGACAATAGATTAGTAATTTGTCCCACCAATTTTTCTAAGTTCTGGATGGCTGTATCATGGGTTTCAAGTCTTTCATCTATCTTAATAATGAAGGCCTTTATTAAATCTTCCATGCTAGAATGATTAGGCTGTTGAGGATGGTATTGCTGCCTTTGCTGATTTAGAAATATGGAGCTCCTTTTCCCTGGGTCAGGGATTATTCTGTTGCTATGCATTAAAACTACCACTAGTTGAACTCCACGAAAAATCGGGGGTTGCCTCTCGCCCATGGAGTTGAAATTGTTTCTTCCTTGATAGTTTCCTCTGCCAAAACTTCCCAAAGTATTCGCCACCTCATCTGCAGCTGAGTCCTAACACTCATGTGTTGGGTGGCCCATCCTTCAAAAATCACAAACTATTAGTGGCTGACTTTGGACCTTGCTAAGGTCAACTTTCTGATATCCTTTGCCATTGAATCAACCTGAGCCTGAATTGATATATTGGGTATCACCCGATGTATCCCAACTACCTCTCTTCTTTCATTTCCTTCAGCAGGCTATTGGTTTGCATCTTCAGATAGCTCATCAAGAATCACAACAATCTCCTTAAGGGTTTTTTCATTATAGGACCTCCAACTACATTGCTCAGAGTTCTTCGTGAGGAAGGTGTCAGTTTATCCCTAATTTCTTGTAGTTGCATCCACAATTCAATTCCATTATGCTGACATTTTTGGACTATCTCCTTGAACCTCTCACATGCCTCGCTGACTTTGTAAGTGCGCCTATGTGACTGTTCTCTTCTTTTTCCTTCAGCTTTTAGCCAATCTCTTGGCCTCACTTTGTAAACATATACAGAGCTTAACAATATGTCCCTCTGGGCATCTATACTGAAGTTCTTCGCTCGGTACTTTGTCGAACTTATGAATGTTGTTATATCTTATTTCATAGACCTGTTTATTCATTCGTAGGACTTTACTGCATCTAGGTAGGTCATATTATAAATAACTTTTACCTTAGTTTTATTACTATCGAGGTCAGCTACCCAATTCAAGGTTACTCTCTCGCTTCTTATCATATATGTACAAAACCAAGTCCTTCAATGCTTCCTTATTTTTGTTCATCTAAAGGATAGAATCCTTATCTCCTCTCATACTTGAAACTTTATCCATCTATTGTCGATTCACCTTAACGTTGATCCATAATTTACCACTGATAACTTGAAACTTCTTACGTAATACATTGTCACTAGGCTTACGTCTCATTAGGGAATATCTAAAGTGGCTTGCCTAATCCACCTAGGGGTGATACTATACTTCAATAACCATATTTCATAGCATCCCAATATGATTCTCCTTATGAGGGTATTTTAATCTTGTACAATTCATCAAATCATTACTCAATTAAAGGCCCAAACATCATCCTTTATCTATCATAATTACATCCTTATTCAGGCAGCATTCCATCTCTTTTAAATTCTACTAGTCTTAGATTCCCTTGAGTATATTCAGGCTATACTGAGCTTTCTATAATTCTTGTTCTATGGGCTTAATCCCGAGGACTTATCCCTTCTCGTCACCTTCTCACTTGCCGTTTCTTATCCTTACTCCTGTCTTCCTATAACCTTGTCTCTTTACCATACTTTAGCTTGCGACCTACACATATCTATTTATCTTACTCGCAACCTTCCTTCAACTTGATTGCACCATAGATTCCCTTGTGTTATTCTCGAACATCAAGCGAGATATCGCTTCATCTCTAACTCTCCTTTACTTTCTTAACTAGACCTCTCGATATCTAGAAACCATAGGTTGGAAGATATGCCACTGACGATGTATCACGACCCCAATTTTCCCTCCGTGAACTATCGCGATGACACCTAGTCTTTACAACTAGGTAAGCCTAACAAATGCGGGAAAAGAAACAATTGCGGAAAAGAAAGTAATTAAAAACCGAGTTAACAAGGTTAAACAGTGTTCAGATGCCGCGAGGCATATAACAGTACAAGAATCTCAATCTAACACTCCCAAAATCCGGAACCCCATGAATCACAAGCTAAAAGACTACATAATAAGCTCTAACTCCAGAAATCTCTACGAACAAGGGAAATACAAAAAGGGCTACACTAGTACTGAGAATAGAAAAGGGACTCTTCGGTCTGCGGACGCGGCAGATATACCTCGGAGTCTCTACAAAGTGCCTCGCCTCAAGCGTGATAAGACTGAGTGGAAGCACCTGGATTTGGACATGAAAAACATGCGCAGCAAGGGCATGAGTACACCAACAACGGTACTCAGTAAGTGCCAAGCCTAACCTCGGTCGGGTAGTGACGAGGAAGGTCAGGGCCCTACTGAGGTTAAATGAAATACAAGGTATAACAATATCGAATAAGACAGTATAGTTAAGTGCAACGGTAAGAAGTAACACAGGATAGAAAGAACAACAACAGCTATAACAGAGACAAAATAATCACGGAAAGGAAATACAGCTCACACAGAGATAACAATCGGGGATCTCCCAGGATACCGTCCTGTAGTCCCAAATATAGTTATCAAGTGGATCTCCCGGGATACTGTCCCGTAGTCCAACTCATAGTGCGCGGGGATCTATCGGAATCCCGATCCGTAGTCCCAAATGTAAATACTCAGTACTGGGGAATCTACCTGGTGCAGTCACGTAGTTCCAATGTAAAAGTGTAGGGGGATCTCCCGGAATACAAATCCATACTCCCAAAGTAAACATACAGGGGGATCTCCCGGGATACCGTCCCGTAGTCCCAAAATAAATACACAACAGCAATACGAAGAATACCCAATTCAATCAAATTTCACACCAAGGCAAAATAGGTATTTCTAACCTAACATGCTGCACATAATCCAGATAAGGCAGTTGAGCAAATAAGAAATTAAGTCAATTAGACATGCTTCCCTAAGCTAACAGCAGGCTTAAATTGCAAGTAGTATAAACAAGAAAAGAACATAATTTTAGTTACTTAATGAAGACCGAATTTTCAACAATTAGCACAAGTACGCACTCGTCACCTCACGTACAAGGCATTTCAATTATCAACAATACCAAATCCTAAGGGGAGTTCCCCCACAAAAGGTTAGGCAAGCCACTTACCTCGATGCCACAAACACAATTCAAGCCTCAACTACCGCTTTACCTCTTAGTTCCACCACCAATTCTCTTGTATCCAGCCACAAGTTACTTAACTATATCAATAAATGCTAAATGAATCAATTCTAATGCATGAAAATAGATTTTCTAAAGTTTTTCCCAAAAAGTCAAAAATCGACCCTGGGCCCACATGGTCAAAACCCGAGGTTCGAACCAAAACCCAATTACCCATTCACCCACGAACTCAAATATATAAATTGTTTTGAAATCGGACCTCAAATCGAGGTCCAAATCCTCAAATTCGAAAATCCTAAGTTCTACCCAAAACACCCAATTTCCCCTATGAAAACCCTTGATTTTGAGTTGAAATCATGTAAAAAGATTTTAAAGATTAAAGAAAACGAGTTAGAAATGAATTACAATCGATTTGGAAGTGTAGTTGTCTTTGAAAAATCGCCCATAGGTGCTTAGGTTTTGAAAAGGTTGTAAAAATGGTTGAAAATGCGTCTAAGTTATGATTTAGCGGATTGCAGATGTCGCAATTGCGACCAGGGTTCACAATTGTGAACCCCTTCCAAACCTGATGCCTTTGCAAATGCGAAGAATATGTCGCATTTGCGACACTGAATGAAATCTAGTCCTCTACGCATTTGCGAGGGGCCCTTCGCAAATGCGGTATCGCATTTGTGATATACATGTCGCATTTGCGACCAAGGCAACCTAGGCCATCTTTCGCATTTGCGATACTATTTTGCATTTGCGAGCTCGCATTTGCGAGCTAGGCTTCGCAATTGCGAAGCCTGCAGGCCTGCAACATACCAGCAATTTCCTAAGTCCAAATTTCACTCCGTGGCGTATCCAAAACTTACCCGAGCCCTCGGGGCTCCAAACCAAACATGCACGCAAGTCCAAAAACATCATACGGACTTGCTCGTGCGGTCAAATTATCAAAATAACATCAATAACTATGAATTTAGCTCAAAATCAAAGAAAAATCTCATGAACTCTTAAGTTCAAATATTAACAACCGATGATCCGATTCACGTCATTTCAAGTCCGTTTCTTACCAAATTTTACAGGCTCAACTTAAATCCCATATAAGACTTGTACCGGACTTTGGAACCAAAATACGGGCCCGATACCATCAAATTCCAATACATTCAAATTTCCTAAAACTCTAAATATTTCAGTTAAACAATTTTTTCAAATATTCATTTCTTGGGCTTGGGACCTCGGAATTCGATTCCGGGCATACGCCCAAGTCCCATATTTTCCTACGGACCATCCGGGACCATCAAATCACGGGTTTGGGCATCCAAAATGTTGACCGAAGTCAACCTAAATTCATTTTAAATTTAAAATTTATCATTTTTTAACAGAATTTTCACATAATGGACTTTCGGATACATGCCCGGACTGCGTACGCAAATCGAGGTGAGACAAAAAGGAGGTTTTAAGGACGGAACAAAGAATTTATTTCTAAAACAAGTGATGACAAAGGTCATCACATTCTCCACCTTTAAAACAACTGTTCGTCCTCGAACGAACATAAGAAGGAAGTACCTGAGTCGGAGAAAAGATGGGGATAACAGCTCCGCATATCGGACTAGGACTCCCTGGTCGATGTCTCAACAGGCTGACCTCTCCACTGAACACGAACAGAAGGGAAACTCTTCGATCTTAACTTACGAACCTGCCGGTCTGGAATAGCTACCGGCTCCTCCTCATAGGACAAGTCCTTGTCCAACTAGACAGTGCTGAAATCTAACACGTGCGACAGATCACCGTGGTACCTCCGGAGCATCGAAACATGAAATACCGGATGGACTCCTGCCAAGCTGGGAGGTAAGGCAAGCTCATAAGCAACCTCCCCAACACGCCTCAATATCTCAAAAGGGCCAATAAACCTCGGACTCAACTTCCCTTTCTTACCAAATCTCATAATGCCCTTTATAGGCGAAACCCGAAGTAGGACCCGCTCTCCAACCATGTGAGAAACATCACGAACCTTCCGGCCCGCGTAGCTCTTCTGTCTGGACTGGGCTGTACGAAGTCTATCCCGAATCACCTTAACCTTCTCCAAAGCATCCTGTACCAAGTGTGGGCCCAATAATCTAGCCTCACCCGGCTCGAACCGACCCACCGGAGATCTACACCGCCTACCATATAAAGCCTCATACGGTGCCATCTGAATGCTGGACTGATAACTGTTGCTGTAGGCAAACTCCGCCAATGGCAAGAACTGATCCCAAGACCCTTCAAACTCAATCACACACACACAAAGCATATCCTCGAGAATCTGAATAGTGCGCTCGGACCGTCCGTCCATCTGAGCGTGAAATGATGTACTCAACTCCACCCGAGTACCTAACTCATGCTGTACGGCCCTCCAGAACCGCGATGTGAACTGAGTACCTCTATCTGAAATGATGGAAACTGGAATACTATGCAGACGAACAATCTCCCGGATATAAATCTCCGCCAACCGCTCCGAAGAATAGGTAGTACTCACAGGAATGAAATACGCGGACTTGGTCAGCCGATCCACAATCACCCCAAAGGCATCGAACTTCCTCAAAGTCCATGGGAGCCCAACTACAAAGTCCATGGTGATCCGCTCCCACTTCCACTCCGAAATCTCTATCTGCTGAAGCAATCCACCCGGTCTCTGGTGCTCATACTTCACCTGCTGACAATTAAGGCACCGAGCTACAAACCCAAATTATATCTTTCTTCATCCGCCTCCACCAATAGTGCTGTCTCAAATCCTAGTACGTTTTCGCGGCACCCGAATGAATGGAATACCGCGAACTATGGGCCTGCTCTAGAATCAACTCCCGAAGCCCATCAACATTGGGTACACAAACGCGACCCTGCATCCTCAGTACCTCGTCATCACCAATAGTCACATCTCGGGCATCGCCATGCAAGATGTTGTCCTTGAGGACAAGCAAATGAGGGTCATCAAACTGACGCTCCCGGATACGATCAAATAAGGAAGACCCAGAGAACACGCAAGCTAAAACCCGACTGAGCTCCGAAAGATCCAATCTCACAAACTGGCTGGCTAAGGCCTGAACATCCATCGCCATGGGCCTCTACGCTGCTGGTAAATAAGCTAAACTTTCCAAACTCTCTGCCCGACGGCTCAAACCATCAGCCACCACATTGGCCTTGCCCGGGTGATACAAAATAGTGATATCATAGTCCTTCAGCAGCTCTAACCACCTCCTCTGACGCAAATTAAGGTCCTTCTACTTGAACAGATGCTGGAAACTCCGGTGATCAGTATAAATCTCACAAGGCACACCGTACAAATAATGATGCCAAATCTTCAAGGCATGAACAATAGCAGCTAACTCGAGGTAATGGACAGGATAATTCTTCTCATGTACCTTCAACTGTCTGGACGTGTAGGCAATCACCCTACCGTCCTGCATTAATACCGCTCCAAGGCCAACCCTCGAGGCATCACAATAGACAGTATAAGACCCCGAACCGGTAGGCAATATCAAGACTGGGGCTGTAGTCAAAGCTGTCTTGAGCTTCTGAAAGCTCTCCTCACACTCTTCCGTCCACTAGAATGGAGCACCCTTCTAGGTAAGCCTGGTCATAGGTGTTGCAATAGATGAAAGCCCCTGAACAAATCAACGGTAATAACCCGCCAAGCCAAGAAAACTGCGGATCTCTATAGCTGAGGATGGTCTGGGCCAACTCTGCACTGCTTCCACTTTCTTCGGATCTACCTTTATCCCCTCACTAGATACCACGTGACCCAAGAATGCCACAGAATCCAACCAAAACTCACATTTCGAGAACTTGGCATATAACTTCTTTTCCCTCAAAGTCTGAAGCACTGTCCTCAGGTGCTGCTCATGATCTTCCCGACTTCGGGATATACCAGAATGTCATCAATAAAGACATTGACCAATGAATCAAGATATGGCCGGAATACACTATGCATCAAATACATGAAGGCTGCTGGGGCATTGGTCAGCCCAAATGACATAACAAGGAACTCGTAATGACCATACTGAGTCCTGAAGGCAGTCTTCGGGATATCTGGCTCCCGAATCTTCAACTGATGATAGCCTGAACGCAAGTCAATCTTAGAAAACACAGAAGCACCTGTAACTGATCAAATAGGTCATCAATACGGGGCAAAGGATAATGGTTCTTCACTGTAACCTTGTTCAACTGGCGATAATCAATACACATATGCATAGAACCAACCTTCTTCTTCACAAATAAGACAGGAGCACCCCAAGGTGATACACTGGGCGAAAAGAAACCCTTATCAAGCAATTCCTGCAACTGCTTCTTCAACTCCTTCAACTCAGGAGGAGCCATACGATACAGAGGAATAGAAATGGGCTGAGTGCCCGGCTACAAATCAATGCCAAAACAATATCTCTATCGAGCGGCATGCCCGGAAGGTCAGATGGGAACACATCAGAGAAATCCTGTAGTACTGGGACAAAATCAATTATAGGGATATCAATACTGACATCTCTCACATAAGCTAGATACGCGTCACACCCCTTCTCAACCATACGCCTTAAGGAATGAAATGACTCTACTGGAAGTATGATCTAAAGTACCTCTCTACTTCACTCGCGGTACACCTGGCATAGCCAGCGTCACGGTTTTCACGTGACAATCAAGAATAGCATAATGGGATGACAACCAGTCCATACCCAGAATAACATCAAAGTCTAC
Source organism: Nicotiana attenuata (assembly GCF_001879085.1). NCBI lineage: Eukaryota > Viridiplantae > Streptophyta > Magnoliopsida > Solanales > Solanaceae > Nicotiana > Nicotiana attenuata. The sequence goes on along the minus strand of NC_031995.1, from coordinate 65,643,726 downwards.
CATGTTGAGCAATAACAAATTGGCTCTGGTCTCAAAACCACTAAGAACAATCAAACACGACCGATAAACGCGGTCCACAACAAGAGAATCTCCAACAGGAGTAGAAACATAAATAGGAGAACTCAAAGAATCCCGAGATATGCCCAAATACGGGGAAAAATAAGAGGACACATAAGAATAAGTGGAGCCTGGATCGAATAGAACCGATGCATCTCTATGACAGACCAGGATAGTACCTGTGATGACAGAATCGGAGGTGATAGCCTCAGTACGGGCAGGGATGGCATAGTATCTGGCCTGGCCTCCCCCTCAGGGGCGACCTCTACCTCCCCGACCTCCACCACTAGCTGGCTGAGAAGGTGGGGTAGCAACTGGTGCTGTGATCATAGCCTAAGAACTCTGTGGGGCACATTGTGGCTGAGAAGTCTGTGGAGGTGCACTCCTCCTAAGTCTAGGGCAATCCCTCACCATATGGCGTGTGTCACCATACTCAAAACAAGCTCTGGGAGGACGTGGCGGTTGTGACTAGCTCGGGCCAGGTCTGCTGGACTGATCACTGGAAGCACCGCGTGCAGGAGGCGCACTGGATACTGGTGGCGCATAATAAGGCTCCAGAGTTCTGAGAGGAGCTGGAATACCACTGGCTGCTGGAAGAGCTAAATGAACAGGGTGACTCATATAACCCTACCATGACGACTTGCAACTGGGGCACGGGCACCAGAATAATGGCCCGACTCTCGAGAACTCTTGGCCTCCCTCTCCTTTCTATCCCTAGCATGCATACCCTCAATCCTCCAAGCAATGCTCACCACCTGCTGATAAGAAATATCCATCTCCAACTCACGATCCATGCTAGACCTGATGTTGGGAATAAGCCCCTCAATAAATCGGTGAACCTTTTCGCGAACAGTAGAAACCAAAGCTAGTGCATGTCTAGCCAAGTCGGTGAAACGGACAACATACTCCGAGTCATAGTACCCTGGCGCAAACGCTCAAACTCTGCGCGCCAAGCGTCCCTGAGACTCTGGGGAACATACTCTCTCGTGAACATATCTGAACACTGAGCCCAAGTCAGGGAAGCTGCCTCATTCGGACTGTCTAACTCATAAGCACGCCACCACTAATAGGTGGCACCTCAAAGCTAGAAGGTAGTGAAGGAAACCCCGCTCGATCCTGATGTACCCATGGTACGGAGGATACGGTAGCACTCCTCTAGAAATCCAAGAGCATCATCTGAGGCAAGTTCGCTGAATGTAGGAGGCTGATACTTCTTGAACTTCTCAAGCCTCTTCTGCTCATCTTCTGAGGCTACTGCCCTCTCCTCGGGCTAAGCTAGGGCTACCGGCTGTACAGGAATAATCTCAAGGACCTGATCAACATGCACTCACTGCTCAGGGGTGCGGGCGGCGGGAGTCTGTGCTCCTCCCCCGGCCTGGGATGTAGTTGCGGCAAGGGGAAGCAACCCTGCCTGAGCTAGAGTAGTGTACATAGTCATAAATTGCGACAAAGTCTCTTGGAGTGTTGGAGTAGTAGTAGTAGAGGTATCAGGTGTCTGGACTCCGGCTGGAGCTGCTGGTGGCACCTCGGTGGTAGCTCGTACGGGTGCTCTGCTGCACCACGTGCGCATCCTCGGCCTCTACCCCGGCCCCGGCCTCTGACGGCTCCAGTAGGGGGCGCGGGTGCCTAATCATCTCGGGTAGCACGTGTCCTCACCATCTGCGGGAGAATAGAAGACAGAAGTTTAGAATTATGATATCAAAAATCTCGCACGACTAGGAAATCAAATGAAGTGGAACTTTCCTAACAGTTACATAGCCTCTCGTAGATAAGTACAGACATCTCCGTACCGATCCGCGAGACTCTAATAAACCAGCTTGTGATTCATGACTCCTATGAACCTAGAGCTCTGATACCAACTTGTCACGACCCCAGTTCGCTCTCCGTGAACTGTCGCGATGGCACCTAGTCTCTACAACTAGGTAAGCCTAACAAATGCGGGAAAAGAAACAACTGTGGAAAAGAAAGTAATTAAAAATCGAGATAACAAGGTTAAACAGTGTTCAGATGCCGCCTGGCATATAACACTACAAGAATCTCAATCTAACACTCCAAAAATCCGGAACCCCATGAATCACAAGCTAAAATATTACATAATAAGCTTTAAATCCAGAAATCTCTACCAACAAGGGAAATACAGAAAGGGCTATACTAGTACTGAGAATAGAAAGAGGACTCTTCGGTCTGCGGACGCGGCATATATACCTCGGAGTCTCTACAAAGAGTCTCGCCTCAAGCGTGATAAGACTGAGTGGAAGCACCTGGATCTGCACATGAAAAACATGCACAGGAAGGGCATGAGTACACCACAGCGGTACTCAGTAAGTGCCAAGCCTAACCTCGTGTCGGGTAGTGACGAGGAAGGTCAGGGCCCTACTGAGGTTAAATAAAATACAAGGTATAACAATATCGAATAAGACAGTATAGTTAAGTGCAACAGTAAGAAGTAACACAGGATAGAAAGAACAACAACAACTATAACAGAGACAAAATAATCACATAAAGAAAATACAGCTCACACAGCGATAACAACCGGGGATCTCCCAGGATACCATCTTGTAGTCCCAAATATAATTATCCAGTAGATCTCCCGGGATACCGTCCCGTAGTCCAACTCATAGTGCGCGGGGATCTACCGGAATCCCGATCCGTAGTCCCAAATGTAAATACTCAGTACTGGGGAATCTACCGGGTGTAGTCTCGTAGTTCCAATGTAAAAGTGCAGGGGGATCTCCCGGAATACAAATCCGTAGTCCCAAAGTAAACATACAAGGGGATCTCCCGGGATACCATCGCGTAGTCCCAAAATAAATACACAGCCGCAACACGAAGAATACTCAATTCAATCAAATTTCACACCAAGGCAAAACATGTATTTCTAACTTAGCATGCTGCACATAATCCAGATAAGGCAGTTGAGCAAATAAGCAATTAAGTCAATTAGACATGCTTCCCTAAGCTAACAGCAAGCTTAAATTGCAAGTAGTATAAACAGGAAAAGAACACAATTTTAGTTACTTAATGAAGACCGAATTTTCAACAATTAGCACAAGTACGAACTCACCACCTCACGTACAAGGCATTTCAATTATCAACAATACCAAATCCTAAGGGGAGTTCCCCCACACAAGGTTAGGCAAGACACTTACCTCGATGCCACGAACACAATTCAAGCCTCAACTACCGCTTTACCTCTTGGTTCCACCACCAATTTGCTTGTATCTAGCCACACGTTACTTAACTATATCAATAAATGCTAAATGAATCAATTCTAATGCATGAAAATAGGTTTTCTAAAGTTTTTCCCAAAAAGTCAAAAATCGACCCCGGGCCCACATGGTCAAAACCCAAGGTTCGAACCAAAATTCGATTACCCATTCACACACGAACTCAAATATATAAAGTGTTTTGAAATCAGACCTCAAATCGAGGTCCAAATGCCCAAAATTCGAAAATCCTAAGTTCTACCCAAAACACCCAATTCCCCCCATGAAAACCCTTTATTTTGAGTTGAAATCATGTAAAAAGATGTTAAAGATTAAAAAACACGAGTTAGAAAGGACTTACAATCGATTTGGAAGGGTAGTTGTCTTTGAGAAATCGCCCAATGGTGTTTAGGTTTTGAAAAGGTTGTAAAAATGGTTGAAAATGTGTCTAAGTTATGATTTAGCAGGTTGCAGATGTCGCAATTGCGATCAGGGTTCGCAATTGAGAACCCCTTCCAAACATGCTGCCTTCGCAAATGCGAAGCATATGTCGCATTTGCGACACTGAATGAAATCCGGTCCTCTTCGCATTTGCGAGGGGCCCTTCGCAAATGCGATATCGCATTTGCGACCAAGGCAGCCCAGGTAATCTTTTGCATTTGCGAGCTCGCATTTGCGAGCCAGAATTCGCAATTCCGAAGCCTGCAGACCTACATCATACCAGCAATTTCCTAAGTCCAAATTTCACTCTGTGGCCTATCCAAAACTCACCCGAGCCCTCGGGGCTCCAAACCAAACATGCACGCAAGTCCAAAAATATCATACGGACTTGCTCGTGAGGTCAAATCATCAAAATAACATCAATAACAATGAATTTAGCATCAAAATCAAAGAAAAATCTCATGAACTCTTAAGTTCAAATTTTAACAACCGATGGTCCGATTCACGTCATTTCAAGTCCATTTCTTACCAAATTTTACAGGCTCAACTTAAATCCCATATAAGACCTGTACCGGGCTCCGGAATCAAAATACGGGCCCGATACCATCAAATTCCAATACATTCAAATTTCCAAATACTCTAAATATTTCAGTTAAACATTTTTTTCAAAAATTCATTTCTCGGGCTTGGGACTTCGGAATTCGATTCCGGGCATACGCCTAAGTCCTATATTTTTCTACGGACTCTCCGAGGCCGTCAAATTATGGGTTCGGGTCTGTTTACCCAAAATGTTGACCGAAGTCAACTTAAATTCATTTTAAAAGCAAAATTTATCATTTTTTTCACAGGTTTTTCACATAATGGACTTCCAGATACACACCTGGACTGCAAATCGAGGTGAGACAAAAAGGAGATTTTAAGGCCTAGGAACACAAAATTTATTTCCAAAACAAGTGATGACATTTTGGGTCATCACACGATGCTGTTATCATTCCTGGATACTGAATCCCAGCGCTTCTAGCCTTCTAATTGAAGTATGGATTATTCACAATCTTCTGCACCTGAGTATCTCATACGTTGTTCACATTTACCTCTTCTATCTCTTTTATGACCTCACTTCTACATAGGTATAATTTACATCCACAACTTGAAGCTCTATTATAACACTTGCACCTCTGGTGTATACACAATCCGGTGGGAGCTTCATACTGACTTCTTATAAGGCTGGTACTCTTCTAACTGACTGTATCGTAGAGCCGTTATAGCATATGGCTACTGTTGATACCTAATTTTTCCCTCATATATTTTTAAAGTGCATATATACTTTCAAAATAGTGCATGAGCATCAACCAGTATTTTTTCATAATTTTCTGTAATTTTAAAAGGATTTTAACTAATTTATTCTAGCATTTTATTATCCAAACAATTACTAATTGCATCACAAATAATTTTATGATGATTTATAACTTGATTTTTTATCATTTATATTTATATTAAGATTTAATCATTGTATGCATAATTATATTTGTATCTTTAAGCTATAATTGTAATGACTTTGCAATAATAGCATGTATATGCATAATTACATTACAGAAAATAAGTTTTTATATTTTTATAATGTTAAGTAAGTATTTTAAATCATTTGTATGCATAAAAATCATTTTTATCATTTATTAACTATTTTTACAAATTATTTTATCAATTAATTGGGTATTTAACAAATAGCCTCTTTAATTTGGTTTAATATCGAACCTTAGCCCAAATTATCACCCCCAGCCCAATTAAAATCATAGCCCAATACCCTGACCCAATTTTTACACCCGCCCAACCCCTCAGATCAAATCTTGGCCATTGATCTTGAAAGATCAATAGTCCAGGATCATTTTCCTTTTTTAATTAACTCCTAACTTCCTAACCCTAATCATTTCCTTCCGCCCCGCCGCCCTTGACTCCCTCCTCCTCTTTTCTCTTTCAAACTCTCCTCTAACCCTAGCCCGCCATCACCGGAAGCCCTTCAATCCATGGGGTTTCCCTTTAATTTTAGGTCCCATCCAGCCTCCTATCTCTTCTGCTATTCGATTCCTTTGTTGTTTGATGGAATCTCGAAGAGATTCAACACAGACTTGGCTTCAACTCTTCATTTTCTCGATGAACCTGCCTGTGTTTATCTCTATATTTATGAGTGTTGTTATCTTCATGTTTATGGCTTAAACCTCTGGTTCCAAACCAGATTTTTTCTCACCTCTCTCATTTTTTAAAACCCTAGTCACTTTCTACTCGAGTCTGTTTAGATCTCTATAGATTTGAGATGATTTTGAGTTTATCTGATATTTCTCTTTAAAAATCTTCTGTTTTTCTCGTTATTAACCGATTTTAGCTTTTCTCTAAAGCTAGGGTTTCATCTTTACGTTTCTGCAAAATTTCTCTAAAGAGTTTGAGTGTTTTAACTCCGTTTTTCTTTGTTTGCTCGACTGGTTTTCATATCTATGCTCTAATCCCTAGGGTTTCTAATCATTTTACTGTTTGTTCTGATATTTGCCCGTTATTCTTTGGCCCTGTCAATTAACAAAGATTAACTGATTTTATTTGCCTAATTAGGATTCAAAATTATATTTTCTGTTGAAATTGGTATTTCTCTGCGACGTTACTTATTTTTCCTTATTTGTGACTCATAATTGGTAGTACTTGCCTTAATTAGGTTACTAGCCTGATTTCTAGGATTTGATTATTTTAACCGGCCCATAAATGGTCTTTAATTTATTTGGTTACCTTATTAAACCTCAAACTTGGCTGTTAATTGATTCTCCCTAATTTAAGGGGTCTTTCCCGGATCCTGATGTGTTAATTGATCGGGTCTAGCCCTAATTAACTGGTTAATTTATTTGCATGCCTTATTGTGAACTCTTAACTTTCTTTACCTTATTTGTTTTACTTTGCTGAATGCTATATAAACCTCCCTGTTCTGATTTTTTTAGAAGATACGAAAACACACGAAAACACACGAAAAGACACAAAAAACACACGGAAAGATACAGAAAGAAACACCTACACACACATAAACACTTACTCACACACTCACAACTGTAGTTCTTTCTATTACTTCTATTTGCTATTCTATCTAGCCGGTTGAAAGCCAAGGCTAGACTCTTGGATTCCACTTGCCTTCACCTTCCTGTTTGCTACCTCTTAATCAGTATGCCTCTATTTCTATTATCATGCTCTCCTCTATATGCTATGTAGTCAGTTTATTATGAATTTCAATATGCTTCAGTTTGCTCTATGTTCAAGTTTATTGCTCTCTTAACTAGCATGCCTTAATTCCTGTTAACTTATCCTGTTCTACATGTTAGTATGATTAGTTTACTTTAGCATGTCTCTGTTTAGTCCACGACATCGTTACTTGTTTCTAAAAATAGCATGTTTAAATCCTATTACCCCACCCTGTTCTGTATGGCTGTTTGGCTAGTCATTTTAATTTCAGCATGTTTTCCTCTGCATAATACCTGTCTGTATGATTCCACCTAGTGATAACCAGTAAATCGAGTAAACTCCAGCAATGTGAACTTTGTTTTGATTACCTGGTCCCTATTCAGAAATTGTTTAGGGATTATGAATTTGTATGGTCAGTTCTGTCTCTGATTCAAGTGTTCCTGTTTTGTTATGATCGTTTAATTATTTTTATCTATATCTGAACCAATATGTTGGAATATGGTTCTGTTCTGTTTCTGTTCACTTCTGAAAAAATCAAACTGCTTTCTTTCTGAAACTGTCCCCTACCCTTATACACTATTTTTAAGCTTCTACTCTTAGTTATCTAAGGTCCTACCACCCCAGTGTGAGCACTGCCTAAGGTCCATGAGACTCCTCCGAACTCTGACACGCTGGGGTTGGCCTTCCAAACTCTTTACAAAACTGCTTTTCTTAGAAAAGGTTCTGGTGTGAGCATTTCCCGGGGTCCCAGATGCCCTTGGGAACTTTGATACACCAGAAGCCCATTTGTGTGTTATGAACTACCTGTGGACATCAGACTTGCTTGAAAGCCTGGCTTCCAGGTTGACATTGGGCCTGCCAAGGCTCCCTATAGTATAATAATTTTTTTTCATTATGTAATTTAATCATAATGGTCTGTAATAATGTAATAATCCTTGTAAAAACAGATATGGGGTTATTAGTAAAAGCAGGGGAGTGATTTTTATATATTTTTCTTGGGTTCGGGTAGAAATCATGCCTATAGTTTGTTGTGGTGATTCTTTATTCCATTGGAAACCATGCCTATAGGACTTATCTCGTTATTTGTATCCTGAATTTTTACTTTGCATTCTAGAAATCCTGCTTCTAGTCAGTTTTATCAATTCTTCATCAAGAACCATATTTTTCAAACCCCATGTGTGCATTAGAGATCATGTCTCTAGGATCTTTTTATTGAACTCGCTTGGCAACTGGTTTACGCCTTTACCCACTTAGATATCATGCCTATAGAAAATAAACGTAAAACAGTTTCAATATTTAGATAACATGCCTATAGGAAATACATATAAAATCAGTCTTGACACTTAGACATCATGCCTATAGGAAGTAAGTGTAAAAGATCAATTTCTGTGTTTAGATATTATGTCTATAGGAAATAATGCTTATAATCAGTTTCAGCACTTAGAAAGCATGCCTATAAGATCTAAAAAAGATGAAATCTGCCTGTTAAAATCAATCACTGGTTTATAAACTGTGGTCGTTAATTAATAGTTTTAGGATTCTGCTCTGGTCCTCACTTAGGCAAGCCTATAGGGTAATTAAGAATTCTGGGTCTATAAAAAATTGTGATTTCTTACTGCTTGAAACACGCCCAGATTCAGAATATTAACAAAAATCAGTAGGGAAACTGATAGATACTGCTGCCCGCTTTAATAAAGCTGTTATGTATTCTGTTCATGCTCATCTAGATATCCTGCCTATAGGATCCTAAACTATAAAACTTTGTTTGTTTGAATTGTGTGCATTGGTTGGCTATTTGTGGAGGTTAACATGAGCCCCTTTATTTGCTCCTTACATGATAGTCCTATCTGAATTTTGTTTGTCGCTTAGTTTTCTCATTTTTAAGCAACGTAGGTGAGTCTAGATCTATCCAAAATAGAAGTCCTAAACACCTCCAGGACTATAGGTAAGGTACAAGTAGTGCACGCATAAGGTACGCATTAAAAGCTATTAGAACGCTTAGGTAACAACTGAAAGATAGTAACGGGGTAGTAAAGGAGATGATGACCTGTGCGCTAATGCTATGCGTAACACCCCAATTTGGGGAAAGTTACCAAGTATTGCATGGAAATGATCCTATAGGCTAAAAAACGTAGGACCCCTTTAGTTCTTGTTTTAAAGTAATTGTCTATTTGTTTGAATTATTTAAACTCTCCTTTAGACTAATTCGCTTAATTGAGTTTGGTCGGGACCCACCGTTGTGGACCTCGAGGGGTGCCTAATACCTTCCCCTCGAGGTAATTTCAAGCCCTTGCCCAATCTCTGGTAATGTAAACTAGTTTCACGAGTTAATTGTTTTAGGTTCCCTAACGCACCTTAATCCGTTAGGTGACGACTCTTCAAATCTCTTACCCAATTCCAAAAGGAAATGAGTTGTCCCAAAATGTCGAAACCCAGACTCCGCGAGAAAAAAGGGGGCGCGACAGCTACTGTACTATCTCTCTTGTACCTCTTATATTAAGAGTGATTCTGCAATGTTCCTAATCACGATTTCTATTATTTTCTAGGTCCAATAATCAGACTCCTGATTTATTTGGTTGATGCAAATCTTTAGTTTCCTCTTCTTTCTGATCAGCCTTCAGTAGGCTTAAGATATCTTCCAATATGCGGCTCCTGGTATTAGTTATTACTTTAGCCTTTCATATGCGCTATGGAATATCCATGATACAATTTTCTAACAATTCAATCCTTTGTCTATACCCTGGGCTCAATTCTTTCTTTTAACTTATACTGGAGTCTTCTACGGCTGTATGAATGTCAGCATATATATTGCATGGATAATATTCTAGAATCTTAAGTGCATTCATATCCTAACTACTCTGGATTATTGATCGAATAATTCCTTTCCTTCCTTCTCATCTTTCTTCAAATGTAAGCAATTACTTTTCCTGGTCTTTCTGCCCCTTGTTGCGTGCATGATTAGCTTATCTTAGTTCCCACGCATGCCAGAGTTTTCATGCAACTTCATATGATCTTGAATATTACCTTTGATTTTTCTTCCCGTTTAGTAGCCGCAGTAGGTGCCACTTTCTCATGGAGTGCGTACAATGTTGTTGGGAGACTGTTTTTACATGACCATTTCTCCTTCAAGTTACCATGTTTAGGTTGAAGCCTTCTTCCTTATTTCTTCAGCTAGTCTTTCATTGTAGTACTTAGGGAAGACCTTCTGACTCTTGTAAAGCTGCGATCTTATTATATCGTATCCGACGGAATTTTTGATGTCCTTCCTCGCCTATAATTATCTGTAGTTACCTACTATCCACGCCCCTGTGCTTGTAGGGTTGCTTCTGAACTAATATTTTGACTGTCTTCCCAGTGACATCCTCTTTTATTCCCGTAACACTCACACAATATATTTTACTTTCCTAACTATTATTTGAATATACCTCAAGTATTACAATGTCATATCAACGATACTGAATTCCCCACGTTGGGGTTCACTATGTTTATCTTGCACGATCTATTGATTTGTCTGTGACATTTTGTCTAGCCATGACTAGGCTATTCTTGAATCAACTACTAACTACTCGTTGGCCCATTCTCATATCAATATTCCGCATAATCTTTCTTGGGTTATTTCCTTTGTCTTAACTTACGTCTCGAACTAGCTCCTTATTTATCAAAAACATCCCGGGCCAGAGCCCTTACTTCCTCTCCTTGACGCCGTGCTTGCATAATGTTCTGAAATTGTAGCGTATCTGTAGGATTTGGATAAGTGCTATCCCATTCCTTTCTCATTTTTTTCGCATTCTTTCTTCACCATTCCATAGTTACTAGATACACTTAATTCTGACTTAATGCCACATCATTGCATATTCCCCCCTTTAGGGGAGTACTAAGAGTTGGAGCCACGAGGATCTACCTATAGATGTTTTACCTCTTCATATTTGGCGTGTCTTTTCACATCATCGATGACCCTTACTCGCCTTGCGGAAATCCTTCTGTACCAAGGGTAACAAAAATTGCCTTACCCACGAGGGTGACACATAGTGAAGCTGGCACACATAGTCCCTTAAGCTTAACTTTGCTCACATTGCTTGCTTTTAGAGAAACGTCTTCCAGAGACCATTCTCTGAATTTCTCATGGATCTTCTTCTGTTGTATATTCTATTATTGCCGGAACGAAATCTGAAATTCTCATGATGTCGATCATTATCAAATCACTCGGTCCCTAATCCATGTTTAGTTCATCTTGTTCGCCAGCCCATACTGATTTCTATTACTCTGGAGGTCTAGGTTTTCCTTTTGGTAATCACGTTAGAGTCACGAACTTATTTCTCGAAATGAGGATGTGACTTTATGACCTAGACTCTTTTGTTGCCTCAAGGCCTGTCACCTCTCGTGTTTTCCTTCACTTGACTATAGACTCTGTAATACTGTCTTCTTTTTAATCTACTGTTGTCATCCATGTATCACATCGTACTCATAATGCTTCATTAACTCTCTTCTTATTTCCCCGCTAACATCTATGTCTATCACTTTATTACGAAAAATCGAACAAGACATTCTTTTGCTCTTAGCTCCCCTTGTTCCATCCTTTGGCTCTTCGAATTTCCTAACATTCTTTCTCTTCTAGGGACGGGAGCCATACTAAGGTAATACTTATCCCTTCAAGGCTTCTAGTGCCTATCTTTTTAGTACTCATGTCTAGCTATACTATTTTAGAGTGCACCATCTGGGTGTCTCACAAGGAGATCTATTAGCACATTGCAATATCCTTCGGAAATGTCAACTAACGCAAGCAATCCATTCACCAATTTGGGTTACCCTAACCCCAGCCGGATCCTGATATCCCGTGCTTCTCTTAAACTACCCTGTTAACCCTCATAGGGCATAACTGAAATGGGTGTGACCAATTATACATACCTCTGTTATTGTTGAAGGTAACTCAAAATGCTTATATCTCTCTTCTTGAATTGTAGATAATGTTCATCTCTACTAACTAGGTACCTCGTACCCTTCTCCACCTTACTTCTTTTACTTGTTGAAACTTGTACCTTGTGATTCTTTCATTGCTTTTTACCATAAGAGTGGATAAAAATTCTTGTCTTAGGGATCCTTATCAAGAAGCTTACACCTTTCAGTACACACATGATCTGCTGAAAACCTCACATTTACTTATCATAAGTATCATGCAGAATCGAGTCCCTCTGACTCAATTCTTCCACACCCATATGCAATCTCTTACCAACTGTCTTTTTGGATGCAGGCATCGTCTTATTACGAATAAAATAAAATTGAAGAATTTGAATTCCTACGACTGAGCTCTATCACACGATCTAGAGTAAGAAGAAAGAGTGACAGTCCTAAATGCCATGTAGCTTCCTGCTTATAAGTCTGGTGCACAACACACCCATAAAAAAGACTCTACTAGACATGGCTTGTAGACTCCCTAGGACAGAACTGCTCTGTTACCACTTTTGTCACGCCCCGAACCTGGGGGCGAGACCGGCACCAGGTGCCTTACTCAATCGAGTACCAACATAATATATCTTTCTTATCGTACTATCATTGGTAATTGGGCTAACATGGCCACAACTTGTAATGTATAACTATACGTGGGAAAGCACTGTATAAATGAATCATCTTTCTTAAAACATGAATACACATGGGCCGTCAAGGCCTCTGACATACTTGTACAAAATGAACCTCTGTCTACAAAGCCTCTAAGAGTGTTTGACATCCAATGGGATAGCGTACCGGCCTACCCATAATTTTGTAGCAAAATTATGACACGATGACGCATAGACTCGGTTGCACTCCGAATGAGGTGGAGTCTTACCGATCCTTCAATGAATTCTAACCTCGTCTACTATGAGGGCTCGTGAAATTGATTGTCTATACCTGCAGGCATGAAATGCAGCATCCCCAAAAAAATAACGTTAGTACAAAATAATGTACTGAGTATGTAAGGCAACAGAATAACTGAAAGCTGAAACTGAACTGATAATATAATAACTGAAAGTAACTGGGAGTCAACGATAATCTGAAGATATGCTTACATGTTGATAATGACTCAACTCTCTTAATATAGTAAGTAAAATAGTTATCCAGCCCTATAAGGCTCGGTGTATATAACTGTTCTACCGTAGTAAGCTCGCTCATAGGAGCTCGGCCATACTAGGCTCTATATCTCGGCCATGCTGGTCTTGCTCATAGGCGCTCGGCCACAGTAGGCTTCGTATATACTTACCATCTGATCAGAGATTGCCCAATAGGGGCCTGCCTACCGATTATAGCTCGATGATGGTGAAAATACTGTAATACTGTATATATATATACTCTCTGCTCTCTTGACTGGAAGAAGACAATACTAAATTGAATATGAAGTCCAGATAAGGGAGAATGTTGTACCTTATGAGACTAGGATAATGTATATAAATTCGGGAGGATGAACTTCTCTTTATGCCTCGTTATCAAACATATGTAATTACGAGATCATGCCAAAATGAAGGAAGGGCTTAGCCTTAACATACCTGAGCCGATTCTCTTGACAATCCCTCTAACACACGTCAATTGCAATAAGTCATATAACGGCGGATCGAAGTAGGAAAAAATCCGAATTGAAGCTTAATTCGTTGCCTTCAATACGTATAGAATTGTTGGAGTCTTTAAGGTTTTCAATCCGTATATAATTGTTGGAGTCTTTAAGGTCTTCAATCCGTTACTTAGCAGTCCTAGAATCCAACCTTTATAAGGTAAGGAGATCCCTTAAATTTGTAAGCTTGTGGGCCCCACTATCTGGCTAAGTTTTGCCTAAAGGCTTCCTAATTATGCCACCTAACCCAATGAACTAAGAGTCATATTTTCTAAGGTATTTGCTGCCACGTTTATGTTATTTAAACTTATCAATAATTCTAATTACTTAATTAGCTTAATTACTTAGTTAATCTTCCACTAAAAATTCATAATTATCCAATTATCCACATAATTAAAAATTATCTCAAAATATTACTCACTTTAACACACTTTATTCACTTTATAATTATGGGTATGTGGTACCTTGTATGACACTAGTCCATAAATATGGGGTATTATAGCTTGGACCGTATTTTATCCCAAATTGCCAAACTTCGACCAAACTCATTTTCTTCGATTTGCTTACCCTTTCTCCTTCACGAATTTACTCATCATGTGTTTGAAATAGCATAATGCTTATAATCTTAAAATAACCTCACTCCCGACCTTACGTCGATTAGCTTACGATGAAACTTTAACGTACGAAAATGCGGGATGTAACATCTCATTTTCCGAGCTTCCATCAATTTACTTATGGCGTACTTTCACGTACGAAAACATGGGTGTAACAGTACTATTCTTTCTGCGGTTTGCACCTGCATCTGCGGCTGTAGAATAAGTTTTACAGACCGTACATTTCTTTGCACTTCTCCTCTTTGGCTATTTGAGCTGGAACATCTCCATTTTGAGTTAGATTTCTTCATTGAGCTAACCTCCTCCAACGTTCCTACAATTCACACATTTTTGTTAGATTCGAAAACAAAAATTACTACGTTCGGGCTAAAAACTAAAGCAAGAAAGTACTAATAAGTGGTAAAAATTCACACTTATCAAGGTGCATGATAGCTATTCGGGATCTAACTCTAGTTCAATTCACTCTAATGTTCTAATGATTCTCACTAATTCACTTGATGATTAGTTCAATCGTATAGCCAAGACTCTTCCCTCGATTAAATTTGAACTTTACAAATTGAACTGATATAAAGCATTATGCATGTATGCAAGAATATGAGAATGGACTAGTCCTTAGAAAAACGTCTCTCATAATTACCCAATGCTCTTCCAATCTTCCGTGGGTCCCTCAAAAATGTGTTTCTAGTGTATTTATACCAAGTCGGAATGTGCTTGGACCAAACTACCCTCTATGAGACAAAGTGAGAAAACTTGAAAAACTTTTTACACTTTCTGCATTGCACAGTGTTATGCACTCTGCGTCGCATTAGTGTATTTTGCTCAATTGTAAACTCTCTGTACTTAGCTTATCTGACAAACTTTTGTACTAATGCGTCGCACCCTGCTACGCACATTGCGTCGCATTAGTGTATTTTCCTGTCAGACCCAAAAACTTCAAGTCTTTGATCTTCTCAAATTTCTGACGAACTTTTGTACTAATGCGACGCTCAATGCCACACCTTATACGACGCACTAGTACACTTTGCTCTAGCCCATGCATTTTTTTTTCAACTTTCGTATGCAACGCGGTCCACGAACCCCGAATATGGTCCCAGATGATCAATTGAAGCTTTTACTCGGACATCGAAGCTCCATGTTTTATTATGGCTCTGATTTAAGTCCTGAACACACAACCACGTTATAAGTACAAATTTCTCATAATTAAGCTCAAACACGATTGAAATGCACTCAACAACAGGTGAAATTGAGACCAAAATCCATGCTTCTAGACTACTATCAGGGGGCGCCTGCTACCAAACTAGGCACCAAACTTCCTGAAGTGCTGCTAATGGCACTGTGGGATGCGCCTAGCCCCAAGCTGGGCATACAAATTTTCCATTTTTATGTTATGCTACCTTTACCATTTTGAGAGAGGCTTGGCTCCAAGCTGGACGGCAAAATCATATTCTCTCCAAATTCTTCCGTTTTGGCTTCAATTTGCATGCAACCTCTCCAAATACTTCTGATTGACTTCTACATATATAAGCACCATAATTAAGCTTGAGTCAAAAATATTCACACCAAAGCTAACTAGATCGAGGCATAATGTAAGGCAAATTACATGCAAAAATATAGCTTTTTAGCCAAACATCAACATTCCCCTATGATCAGTATATAAGTATATGTTGCAGTTGCTTCAATAATTGCAGTGTTGTTGCAATCAATAAAATTAGGAACATAGTTGTGCTGCAGAAAATTGAGGAGTACACACCAGATTATGCTGACTCTCTTGCAGACATTTAGGATTCTGTTTTTCTTTTCTTTTTGAAAGTTTGTTAGCTATCTTCAAGTTCAAACTTGTTTAGCATAGTTTTAGCAGCATTTATTGACACTTAATTATATTATTGACTTTATGTATTTAAGCAAGCTTTCATAATCAATAAAAATAGACCTTTCAAGTTACTTTACTTGCTCTCTGCAGTCAAAAGCATTAACAGTATAGTTAAAGAATATTATCCATAAGCGTAATTGTAATAACAACCTTCTGAGGGGGTTATATCAGTAGCAAAGCTATGTACGGTGGAGAGGGTTGGAGAAGGTTCAATTCTTGGGCGGAAATAGAATCAAGCAAGGAAATATTTGAATTCCCTTCGCCATAAATTGTATTGTTTAAACAGAGCAAAAATTAATTTGTTTAGTTATATATAAACTATTGAACCATATTGACATAAGGAAATGTTCTAGCATTGTGGCAAAGGAGATTCAAAAATTGCTTCGGTCACATGTTCATCAAATCCTACGTTTGATATTTTAATATTTTCTTAAATTCGCTTATATAAAATCTTGGCCCCGTCGGTGATTCAATTGATTTAATAGGTTATGATCTTCGCCTAGGTATGTGAGTGAAAAAGTTTGACACATTCAAAGAGCGGTAAATGTATTCAGCCAATTAAATTCATTTTGGTATGCCTCCAGAAAAATTACGTTGAATCATTTCCTACCTTGTAATAAATGCAAAGGACCCATTTACTGAAGGAGGAAAGGCCTAGTGGTCACCTCACAAAAGGAAATCAAAATCATGAGCACAGCTATCTTGTTAATATCAAGAAGAAAAGTAGCAAGATTTGGTATCCCGCAATAATCACATGAAAGCAAATATGGTATGGGAATGGGAAATACCAAAAACTGCCCCACTACTGCTAGACAATGACAAATTTTTATAAGGAACATATTGTCATTTCATTTTTAGATTTCCCATTGCTTGATAAAAGCATAAGCTCCCAAAATACTTTCAACTGCCAATGATTCATAAAAAAGAAACATCTACTCTGACTTTATACATAAATGCTCAAGTAAAGGCAATCTTTGAAATCACAAAATTTTCCATCCTGTCAAAGACAATGCTAGAGAAGGCACTAGAGAGCTTTCTCGGATTTGGTTCTTTTTCTAATAGGATAAGAAAGAAATTATAAAAATGAAATCAAGAAAAAAAATAAATGTTGTGGCTGCAATTTGTCCACCAGTTTCTTCCAACCCAACCACCTAAACCAATTAATTTCAGTACTCTCACTGAAGGGTGTTTTTGGTTCCTTATTGTGTCTATTTAGTGGATTAACTCATTCAGACAGGGTTCACCCATGTGGGAGAATTAAGTTCTGTGACGTACAGATTTTACATTGGTGGGGTTAGATAGATTCCTTAATAAGTTTCTTCTAGAAAAAGAGCTCATTTATTGCTTCTTATGGTCTGATCATTCAACTCATATATTAAAGAAAATACATTTCTAGTTACTTAATTATATTATGTCTCAACACGTGAGAATATAATTCTCTCCAACGCGTAGAAATATCTTTTTTGTTTTATTAAGTCGATGAGATTTGAAGAAACGCTTTTATTTATTCTGATACCATATTGAATGTTTTCGCTAACACGGAAAGCTAAATGTAGCCATCAAAGGATAAGATTAATCCTAATACACTGCTGTCCAAGAAATACACAGTAACATGGTGTTTTAGATAGGTGTGGATAGTAGTTTGAAATATTTGAGAAAATGTCAAGTGGTGGTTGTAGCATAGTATGGTTTAGGAGGGATCTGAGGTTAGAAGATAACCCAGCACTGGCTGCTGGAGTGAGAGCAGGAGCAGTGATTTCATTGTTTATATGGGCTCCTGAAGAAGAAGGATATTATTGTCCTGGTAGGGTATCAAGATGGTGGATTAAACAAAGTTTATCTCATCTTAACTCCTCTTTGAAGAGCCTTGGAACTTCCCTAATTACAAAGAGATCTACTGATAGTATTTCTTCTCTTCTTGAAGTTGTGAAATCTGCTGGTGCAACTCAGGTCTTTTTCAATCATCTATATGGTTAGTTCTGTTCCATTCAGGGATGCTTTATATATAATATATGCTACCTTGTTTTTAGTCTTTCTCTTCCTTTTATACAACATGCCTTTTTTCAGTTCGTTCTTGTGAACGCTCTATGGATCTATAAACCGGTAGTAAACGTAGAGATTTCTAGTGCTTTTAATTTCTGTTTTAAATAATATTGGAGTGAGATGAGCTTAACTGAAGCAACGTGTCATATAGCTGACCAACTTGCTTGAAGCTCAGGATAGTTGTTGTTGTTGTTTGTATACATCCTATCCTATGTGACTCACACTTTCTGAATCTTCAATGTTTTTGTCAATTTATATGTTCTTTTACTTAATTGAGTCCGTTTGCTACAATATGTCCTCTATAAGGAAAATAATGTATTGTCCTTTAACAAGCAGTTACATTGGTGTTAAGTCCTTTCTCATTACTTCAAGGATTTTTATGTATAGTTATTTTCCTCTATAATAGTAAACTGATAGTAGAATATAAGTTATTGTTTCCCTGTTTTTGGTTGATTGTATGCTGGTTGTCTGAATCTTATGTTGCTCATCTGGATTGCTATTATAAGTTCTATATCTTTATCATGTTATTTTGTATAATCTGTTATTTAATAAAAGAGGGGTATCCTCAAACACTTGATCAATATGCTTGTGAAAGTCGAATTTATTTTAGCAGAAGTTAATGGCTTCTCATTTTTCTGAAGATAGGATTATAAACAAAAGGTTATCTTCTATGACAATTGAATTCATTGAGTAATTCTAATTAGTACTCTATTTTTTTCCGCTTTAGACCCAATATCACTTGTAAGGGATCATCGTGCAAAGGAAGCCTTAATATCTGAAGGTGTATCTGTGCGCTCCTTCAATGCTGATTTGCTATACGAACCATGGGAAGTTGTCGATAATGAAGGTCGCCCATTCACAACGTTTTCAGCTTTCTGGGACAGATGCCTTACCATGCCTTTTGACCCTGAAGCTCCACTTCTTCCACCTAAAAGGATAATATCTGGTTTGTCCTCTTCTGCGCGCTTTCTTGCCTTATAGATATTGTTCGTGTTTTTACTATACGCACATTCAATTTAAATAACTTGTTCCTCTTACCATTTTGTTCCACTAATCTAGCTAAGAATCAGATAGAATCCCTTAAAAGGTATTAATGCAGTGCCCTACTGAAATTATTCTATTGTTCATTTCATGGATATTATCAAACAGTTTATCTAGTACTGGTTTACCTGTTATCCTCTTAACATTGTATGTGCAAAAACTTCCAGGTGATGCATCAAGATGCCCTTCAGACAACTTGGTGTTTGAGAGCGAATCAGAGAAAGGAAGCAACGCACTTCTTGCTCGAGCGTGGTCTCCTGGTTGGAGCAATGCTGACAAGTCACTGGCTACATTCATTAATGGACCATTAATTGAGTATTCCAAGAATCGTAGGAAAGCTGATACTGCAACAACCTCATTTCTGTCCCCGCATTTACATTTTGGTGAAGTCAGTGTTCGTAAGGTATTCCATCGTATTCGTATCAAGCAAGTTCTCTGGGCCAATGAAGGAAACAAAGAAGGTGAAGAAAGTTCCAACTTGTTCCTCAAGTCCATTGGCCTTAGAGAGTTCTCAAGATACATGAGCTTTAATCATCCTTACAGTCATGAAAGACCACTGCTTGGTCACCTAAAGTACTTCCCTTGGTTAGTAGATGAGGGCTATTTTAAGGCATGGAGACAAGGTAGAACAGGTTATCCTTTGGTTGATGCAGGTATGAGAGAGCTTTGGGCTACTGGCTGGCTACATGATCGTATTCGAGTTGTTGTGTCTACTTTTTCTGTTAAGGTTCTGCAGCTTCCTTGGACATGGGGAATGAAGTATTTCTGGGACACTTTGTTAGATGCAGATCTTGAAAGTGATGCTCTTGGTTGGCAATATATTACCGGTACCCTACCTGATGGTTGTGAGTTTGATCAATTCTATAATCCACAGGTATGTCCTGGTAATCTTTTGGGAAGGTTGTTTTCTGGGTTGGATACTTGCACAAATTGGAACTCTCTTTTTCACTTTCTATATAGTAGAAGTACCTAAGTTGCTCGGAA
Organism: Nicotiana attenuata; assembly: GCF_001879085.1. Taxonomy (NCBI): domain Eukaryota; kingdom Viridiplantae; phylum Streptophyta; class Magnoliopsida; order Solanales; family Solanaceae; genus Nicotiana; species Nicotiana attenuata. Next base: position 65,623,683 of record NC_031995.1, on the reverse strand, counting down.
TCTTCACTTTCGGTGCCGCATCCGTGTCGATATGACATGGGTGTGGGACCCGTACCGAATATGGTCAACCAATTTGGGTGCTTTGACCAAAATCAATGGAGAAATTCAGGAAAAATACAATGATTTCTGAAATCAAATCAAAAGCTAGGGTGAAACTGAAGAAAATGGACTTATATATTAAAATTTTTATGTCAGTACTTTTCCTTTTATCTTCTTCTCGGATTCTCCTCTTGATCAATATTTTTTCCCTTCTCGGAATACCTTATAAGATTTTCACATAATATCTCATAATTTAGATTGTGTCGAGGGTCTACTCGAAACGGCCTCTCTACATTCACTGTAGGAGATCTACATACTATCATAACCTCGCCATACATCACTTGTGGGACTATATTGGGTTTTTTGTTGTTGTTGTTGTCTCATAATTTAGACATATTTTTATCTCTATTTTTAGATATTTGAATTATTTGTAGTTGAATCACTACACGCGTATTCGTACCTGGATCCTTACCCTCGAATCTCAAAATTTGGATCATAAAGGATCCGACTTCTAGATCCGCATCTGTATCGGACACCCACACCCGAGTCCCAGCAGCATAGAGAAGTACTCACTTACATATTAAAGCTTTCATCCTATCATGGATAATTCTAAGTGGTCTAAGGCTGGTTTTACTTTGAAAAATTGACTGTACACTTTCATTGTTTATTGTCTTTACTGCAGTTTGAGGGATACAAGTTTGATCCTAAAGGAGAATATGTTCGGCGATGGCTTCCTGAACTTGCTAGACTTCCCACTGAATGGATACACCACCCTTGGGATGCACCAGAACCTGTACTTCAAGCTGCTGGCGTTGAGCTTGGTTCCAATTATTCTCTTCCTATTGTTGAAATTGATGCAGCAAAAGAAAGACTAGAAGATGCCCTGTCACAAATGTGGCGGCGTGAAGCAGCTTCAAGAGCTGCTATTGATAATGGAATGGAGGAAGGACATGGAGACTCTACCGATTTTGTCCCAATAGCATTTCCTCAGGCCATGCAGATGGAAATGGATCCTGAAACAGCCAGGAACAATACTACAAGAAATGCTATTCGACGTTATGAAGATCAGATAGTCCCTAGCATGTCATCTTCTTTTTTTAGAACTGAAGATGAAGTATCCTCTGTGGATATCAGAAATTCAGTTGTGGAGAGTAGAGCAGAAGTTCCAATAATGTTGATGTATAACTGATGAACCATGAGAGATATACACTCGGTACGCATTATGCAGAGGAAGAGTGAAGATTCAACAGCAGAATCTTCAAGCAGTAGTATTAGAGAAAGGGATGGAGATGTAGTTCCTGCATGTTGAAGTCCAAGCTACTCGGATCAATTTGCTGGTGGTGTCAATGGTATGGGGACCTTATCTTACTAGCAAAAAGGCATCGGTTGTTTCATCAGTTAATGAATTGTCAGCAGCTTTATCAAACAGGGTAAGCAAACTATACAGATATGATTCAAACTGGTATTTAAAACTACAGTCATATCTATATACAGATATGATGCCTCTGGCCCTCTTTAGCAGACCTTAAGTTGAGAAGATGCATTAATAGTTATGATTCAGATTCTTCATGGAACTTTCTTAAGTTGTCATTTATGTACTTGCTAATAGGTGATCATATTTGCGGTATAATGTTAACTAAAAGGTGGCTAATATGGCCATTTCGATTATCAATCAGCACAGTTAGTATGGAATCAATCTTTACCTGCTGTTTTCTCTCATAGTCTGACATGATAAGCTGTAAATGTGTGTCTATAATCTCTAACTATATGGGGTGATACGTCTGGATTCTCTTTCCCTACTCCTTATCCCGTTTGTACCATGTGTCTCTGCTGCTTAATATAGATGCTCTCATAAGTCCCAATAAGTGTCAGAAGGGGTTGAAGTCCTCTAGAAGCTAGCATTTATATGCCCTTTTTGTTTTCATTCCAAGCCTAAATTTTCTTTAACAATGACTTGTAACTAAACTATCATCAATCTTTCGAAAGACATTTGTGGATATAATAGGTTTATACACTGTTTTCCTTGACCCGAAGTCTATTGGGAACAGTCTCTCTACCTCCACAAGATAGGGGTAAGGTCTGTGTATACACTACCCTTCTCATACCCCACTATTGATTACATTGGGTATGTTGTTGTAGTAGGTTTATACAATGTTTGAAGAATGTAGATGATAACTAGCTGCTTCATATCCATTGCTTGGAAAGTTGGATTTGAAAAAAGCAAAGAGAAGAGGCTATCAACTCATCTTTTACATTTTTAGCTTGGTGTAGTACTGCCTGGGAAAATTTGTGGCAGTTCAAAACTATGTGATCTTAAGCGAGATTTTCTCAGATACTGGTAAATTCACTTTTAGGATTACTTGGATATAATTCCTTTCAAAGGCATCAGAAGTACACGGAAATCTTCAAATAGTTAACGCAATAGGTTTTTAACAAACTATAGTCTGACAAAGATGCAATCTTTCTTCGTTCTCTAGAGCAGGACAAATCACATTTTGGCATTCATGTGATTTCACCAGTACTTTAAGGTGTTGCATGATCTCCCACTTGTAGGCATAATGCATACATCTTATGCTTCAGATCGACTGTAGTGCTTTGCTCATGAGCATTTCCTGCTTTGGTTGCCGGAGAAGGTTATATATCCCAGTTGCTGTCATGGCCCCGAGAATTGGTGCAATAACAAAGATCCATTGGTTCTTATAGACACCTGAGACTATTGCAGGGCCTAAACTTCTTGCTGGATTCATTGAAGCTCCAGTTATTGGCCTGCAAATATGAAAGTCAGCGACAAACTGATCTATAAAATATGTTATACTCTCTAGATTTGGAGAAATATCAAGACTGCATCTTGAGGTGTGATTTTACCCTGCAATGAGGACTTCAAACAATAGTGTAACTCCAATTGCAACTCCAGCTAGCTCTTTGCTCTGCAGTTGAAGATAGTAGACTGATTACGAGGACTTCCTAGTTGAGTAGATAATAGGAACTACATCTAGAGATTTTCAAATTGATCAAACAAACAAATTTAGATGCTTAACTGAAATTCTATACTGAAACTTCTAAAGAAGATAGTCCTTAGTGAAGGCATACCGCTCTATCGTCAGTAGCAGCTCCACAGATCACAAACATTAAAATGAGAGTCATTATGAATTCCCAAGTGATGGCTTCAAAATCAGTGACTGGATTTTTGTACTGAGTAAGTGTTGGTAGTATGTCATCTTGGTGATTAAATAACACTCTCAAGGTGAGACATGCAAGTGTAGAACCCAAGAATTGAGGAAAGACATACATAGGCACCTGCAAGAAAGGACACCAAAGAAGTGACATAGTGTACCTGCCTCAAAATGCATATAACTGTTGATTGAGGGCAGCAGCAGGTGCAAGTACACCCCTTGACTATATAGACAGGTAACACATTTGTGAAAACATAGTACTAATTAAACTAAACTTGACTATTATCTTAAAGAAGTACTAGGTGTAATAGTATCTCACACTATTAAGATAAAATTCCAGACCTGCTTATGCTTTCACCCCCTCCAAATATGGATAGATGCACAAGTAGTGCACACGTTGGACTCGTGTATAACAAGAATTCAATGATGTTTAGTAAGTTCTTACATGCAGCAATGGCAATTTGCGAGCAGCAGCGAAGGCAATTGTGACTGCAGGGTTGAAATGGGCGCCAGAAACGTGACCAAGAGTGTATATTAATCCCATAAGAGATAAGCCCCATGCCATTGCTATACCTACAATAGTAAGTGTCCTTTCTCTATCAACAAGAGCTGATCCACAGCCCACAAATATGAAAATGTAGGTTCCTACCAACTCTGCTATAATCTGCTCATGTGTGAATAGGCATGGAATAAAACAGTCGTTAGTAGATGATATAATGTTGGCGGAAGGGGGATTGATGAAGATATAATTAAGTAAATAAAAGTGTGCTTTTTCTCACAACCTAAACATTTAGATGAGATAGTCAGGAAATTCAACATAATTTCAAAGCAGACATCTATTGTAGCTTCAACTCTCACTGTCACCCTTGATCAAAAATAACTTACACATGCTTGGATCATTAAAGAGAATCAGGCACGTGAGGTGGCGTGTTGAAGATGTAGTTAAGTAAATAAAAGTGTGTTCTCTCAACTTAAGCTTTAGATGATGAGACGGTCACACCATTCAATGGGAATAAGGAAGCGTTACCTTTTGGAATGCAGAGACGAATGTTGCAGCTCCGGGAGAGAATTCCTTCATAGGAGTTTGAAAGGCGCCATGTTTTCCTTCTTCCATGCTGGAAAAATCCGCAACAGTTCCATTTTTTGAGGAATTGGTTGACACTATAGAAGTTATGCTGGCCATTTTTACAAGTTCAGGAGTAGTCTACCAATCATCACTTAATCTTGGTTCTTATAGTATGTGGTATTTGACTTGGCACAAGGATTTGATCACCAGATATAATTCTTGATGTGATATTGTTTGTTAAACAAGAATATTGTTTAGTGTATCAGCTTGTTTGGATGGTTGGTACGTATCGTTTCATAATGTATCGTATCGTATTGTATTGTATTGTACTGTATCGTTTGATGAATATAATGTTTGGATGGATTGTGTCGTTTTGGCGTCGTTTCATGGTATCACGCACATGTGATATGATGAATAAATTTGCAATATTTTATTATAAAAAAGAATTATGATACGGTATATAAAAAGGTAGGGTAAATGATAAAATAAAATTATTTAATAATAATGAAGGGTGAGATTTAGAGAAAAACACAAGGAAACGACGCGACCACACCAAATCGGTCGTTACATAAAGTGACACATTTCATCATTACGTAACGACGGATTTAACGATACGATACAATAAAATTTAAGTAACAATCAAAACAAACATTTTATTTAAAGTAACAATACGATACGATACAATAGGTAACAACCATCCAAACAGGCTGTAAAGACAAACCTTGGATACTTTTGAAAACAAGTATTAAGGTGTTAAAATATGATGTGCCGAATTTTAATGATGTTACATGTTCTTATAAAGACAAAAATAGATTGTTGAGTCAGAAATCCTGGTAAGTTGTATTTGTTATTTGAAGCCGGCACTTGTTGGAAGATGAAATTGCAGGCAACTAAAAGCCTGGAAGTTGAATTTAAAAGGAAAAATAGAAAAACTAAGAGCCCGTTTAAACATAAGAAATTTTTCCCTTTTTTCCAAAAAATTTTAACTTTTTTTTCGAAATTTGTTCATAAAATTTTCAATTTTCACTTGAAGATGCATTTTGAAAATTTTCGAAAATTTGAAAAACTCCAAAAAGCTGTTTTTCAAATTTTCACTCAAATCACTCATAAAACTTCAAAAACAACCCAAAATCATATTCATGTCCAAACACAACTCTAAATTTCAAATACCATTTTCACTTGAAAATATTTTTCCCCCTATTTTGGAATTTTATAATTCTTATGTCCAAACGCCCACTAAGTACAAGCCGGCTAGAAGTGAGTCTGAGTGAGAGATACTGATATATGCTGCATTTCAAACATAATCCTATATCCTCATGAACTGTTTTTTATTTGGCCGTTTGGTTTAGAAAAGTTGTTCACCATTTTTCTTTTTGAAAAAAGTCACAACCAAGCAGAAAATATGTCTTTCTTTAGCTTATTACTTATAGAGACTCCTAAAACTGGAACTGAAAGGAATATTATGTGTGAATGTTTGTAGTACTCATTTTAGAATTTGAGTAAGTTATCGAATACGATATTCATGATTATGGAAGGAAAGCAAGATTTTATTCATTCATATATCTTACTTTTAGTAAACTATATCTTATTTTAACTCAGTTCATCTCATTTAAACAAAAGAAGGGGTTTTTTCTTCTATGGAAAAAAATAAAATTCAACATATATACAAGTTAGGCTTGAAAATGGAATGTAGGCTTAAATTGGTAAGGATATCAGCCGACCTGTACTTTTGAGTAATAATTTCAAGAAAATACTTTGTCAACAGTCTTCACTGGAAAGCAGACGTGAATTCTGCAACAAGGGAAACCATCACAATGAAGTCACACTGCTTGATTAGGCTAAAAATGTGGTTCAAGTCCTCGCGCTGTTCAAAGTCATGGAAGACATGAGTAGGTTTTGGAGGATTTACGTCGTTTACGATGCGTTGAAGAAGCAAAGATTATGATACATAAACATAACTACGAATACTGATACTGTAAAAATCACTATCATCCACAAATTACGAGAAACATATATCTGCTAATAAAACATCCATAATAAGCAAAACCAGGGTAGCATCATTTAATTGAAAGCAGTCTGGAACTGTTTTCAAAAGCAGGGCACAATACAAGCCAATAACAACAAAATCGCTGTCTAAAAAATAGGATCTTCCTTATATTACAGCTTGTTTGGATGGCTGTTATATATCGTTTCATAATGTATCTTATAGTATTGTATTGTGTTGTATCGTTTTGGTGTGTACAATGTTTTGATAGATTGTATTATTTGCCGTCGTTTGATGATGTCATGCACCAATAACATGAAAAATAAAGTTGTAATATTATTAAGAAAAGGTATGGCAGAAGATAAAATACGATTATTTAATAATAAGGAAGGGCAAGATGAGAGGAAAAAAATAAGGTAACAACGCAACCACACCAAATCGGTTGTTCAATAAAGTGACACTTTTCATTATTACGTGACGACGAATTTAACAATACAATACAATACAATAGTTAACAACCATCCAAACAAGCTGTTAGTCTTCAAGGAACCACCATCACGGGAAATCATCACGCCTAAAACTTGACCTAGCTCTGCAAAATCCAAATAAAGATGTAAGTACTATGACATGGCAGGCCAAGGAATTCTACTATCTGAATACTGGAGCATGGAATTTTGATAGAAGGTTCAAAAGTTCATCAGAGCAAAGATCCAACATCAAAGGACCAACTAAAAACTTATGTTCCTAAAGGTATCACTTGGTCAGAAGTTTCCTGTCTTAGTTTCACTTCCTTGAACTGGCTACTACCGCGCAACGTGCCCTTGCTTGGTGGGTCGTTAATTAATCAGTTTTAAAAAGAGGGATGGATTTCGACCTTGCTTTGAGTCGTCAGGCTAGTAAAGCGCTACTTCTAAAACGATCGTTAAGGTCATTCATTCGGTAGCTCTGCTACCGATGGATCAAGATATGCTGCCTGCCTATCATGCCAAAGGCGCTGCTGGTGGATATGCCAAAGATGTCCTGGCTCTGAACCGGGTACTTGAAATGCTAAAGGTACTTCTTATGGTCCTGCTTCAACCACCCTTCCTTCTCTACCTTTTTCTTCAAAAACTTAAGCTACTTAGACTGATGCTTGCAATCTCGAAGGGAGATATCTGGACCTGGAGCAACTCGTCTTGATCTTTATTATATTAGGATGCGAGGAAAGGGAAAGAAGGTGATAAGCAAGAAGAGGAAAGAAGAATGTTAATGAAGTCCCTATAAGTACTTCACTTAGCCTTTCTATAGTCTTTCTTCCCCTCTTCCCTCAAAGCGCGCTCTTTCATCCATGCGCATGGTTCTTACTTTCATTTCCCCCCTCCTCACGTAGGAGCGCATCTTGTTTTCAAAGATGAGTTGTAGATGAGTCGGTTCGATCACCCCACATATCGACGGTTTTTTAATGCCTTATCCTAGGCCCATCTAGTTGATCGAGGGATAGACGAGTATAAAGAAGGGATGGAGAATCTTTTATTTGATCTTGATTTGATGTATATGTTACGATGCCTTCGTATGAAGGAGGATTGGGGGTACGGCAGATAAGAAGAGCGACCCAAAAACGGAAAGAAGGGTATGAGGGGCAGCGGCTCACCGATAATAAGAAGAACTCACATTCTCGTCCTGACAGATGACCAACCTGTTAAGGCATCTTTCTCAATGACCATCCTCTCCCATTCCAGTTCTTTTCTCTTTTTTTAGGGACAAGTTCATTTTCATTCCCTCGATATGGCCAGGTGTGAAGCAACTTCACGATCCAATGAATTCCCTAAAATCGGATGACACAAGGCGAACTAGAATAGGCTGATTGATCCAGGTAGCGACAGGCTCCAATCGAAAGGAACCGCGCGTACGCTAGAAAGACGTATAGGCAAGCCTTTCTTTATGATCATATGGATCGCTTTTCGTGACTTTTCTTTCCATAGGCATAGATTGCAGTCTAACCAGCTTTCTAACTTTAGGGGACCGAGAATCAGTCTTTTGATCCTCCTCGAGCCTACTCTCGTCTTTCGAATTAAGCTTCCGATTTAGTTGGTGCAGACGCTGAAGGATCAGCTGACACTAGATAGGAAAGGTTTTCGATCGAAGCTCTCGAACCTGTTCCGAAGTCACTTTAGGATTCGGTTTCCGATCCGGTTGATGTTCCGACATCCCGAATCGAGGTGGCTCTAAACTCAGGTTTGCCTACCTCTCTAGTTACAGAGAGAGGAGAGGGGCTTCGAAGCCTTAATTCAAGCTAGAAATCTCGCTAGAAAACTAGCCATATCGATCTAGGTAAGTGGTGACAACGAAAAGGCTTTTAAGCCTGAGGGGCGGTGAGCGAGGTAGGATAAAATGGTATTTGAACCAGGGCGGGCTGAGACAATTCAGTCAGTAGGAAAGTCATATCACTGAACATTGGATTATATACAACCTCGTGAACATTACAACCAATCAATCGAGAGTCTTCTATACATTTAGAAACTTTCTATTTATTCCCGAACGCGCAAGAAAAGGTAGAACCTTTGGGAGGTACTTTCGTTCTACTTTACTATAGCAGTTTTAGATCTGCCGGTCGCTCTCTTGCAAGTGCTCGTCTAGCTCCCTCTCCTTGATCTCTTCTTTTTGTTTTTAGCCGGATTTGGCCTTTTAGCCATCCCTTCGATCAAATAGAGCTTCCTATCCTACGTTTTTCTTTTTTTTCCCACGATAGCGATATTCTTTGCTACTTCTTTCCTCGGCTAATGGAAAAAAATCCTTCTTTTTACCCTGCCTGGCGCCATCCATCTCCAAATAGTAAATGCGCTGTTGAGCTCAGATGTCCGCTCGTCTGGCAAGTTGGCAGCAAGTATAGCTATAGGGCTAGGCTCCGCTCCTCGCTCGAGCTACCAGCTTTCTTAGATTTCATTCCTATTGACTAATCCGAGTCCTTGAGAGCTTAGACGTCAGCGGGGAAGAACTCCGAAAGAATTTCATCGGCTCCTCCTCTCTTGCCCTCTTGATGGTATCCAGTTGAAATGGTTGCTGGATTGCCCCTAGTTCAAGCTCTAAGTCAAGCATTCAGGCACCAAAGACCTCTGACTACGCTCCTCAGCCTAGGAAAGAAAAATCCCATTTGCCTAATACGTACTACTGTGCAGCAGATGATTTAGCTGCCGTTATTCCTCCACCAGCTTCTTCTTGGCATCAAGCCAGCCCTTATTCCTTGCATCAACAGGCAATCCCGCATAAAAGAAAGGCTACTGACTTGGCTGATTCAACAAGGGAAAAAGGCATCCATTCAAACTGCTCCCATTCCTATGTTGACACCAAGAGAAACAAACCCTGGAGCCTTCCTCTCTATCCATTCCTTTTTCATAATCATAAAGGATGGAAATGCTTAGCTTACTAAACCAGCAACAGCGGAGTAAGCTCCCATATCCGTGAAGGACTGCTTTCCAGCAGAGGAAAACTTCTCGTTGCTGAGCTTGCCGTTAAAGAGTAAGATGCTGATTCTATAGCAGCTCCGATTCCTTCACCGAGAACGAGAAGGAAGTCTTATAGAACGAACAAGCGCTAAAGAAGGGGGTGGGATCTCTCCTAAAAGAAAGAATTGACCTCGAGCCTGTCCTACTCATTCTCCTTTTCCCGTTCCTGACCCTGAGTGTGGAGGGGTTAGCCTTGAGCCAGGTCTTGATTGTTTATTCCATTTTGTCAGTTTAAGTACTGGAATGGGAGTTACGGATATTCATTCCTAAACTATGTCACCGATTGGTGACCTGATCCCGCTAAGCAAGACTTGCTGCCGACACCGACTCTATCTTCACGACCGGTTTGCCCCTGGACATTCCGCTAAGTCTAGTTGACAAGTTTCCTTTTTTCACTCTGTAAACAAAACAAGCCCTTAGTCAAGAGGTTAGTTACCCTCTTCGGTATCGGCAGAGAAAGTAGAGAAGGACAGTGACACAATAGCTCTAACATAAGCAAGCTGTCAAGAGGGAGTCAATAGCTGCCTATTCTGCGGCGCTTATTCCCACAGCAGACTCAATAGCTGCGGTTACGGACGCTATTGCTAAGAGGGCATTCAAGTCGAGTCAGCTAACGATAGTGAAGTTCCTCGTTGGAAAGACTCTTACTATACATGGGGATGCAGATATGTCAGAAGGATCGGATTCGAATATCCCCATTCTGCAAATCGAACATGGTAAAAATGATATGATGATTAGTGGGTTTAATTACGAGTAAGGAGTATTTTACCTTTTATTTCGATCCCTAGAGTAAGATTCTTGTCATGGAAATCATGAGAGGAATGAGTTTCCTGGCATGCGCTTAGGGCGAAGACATCAAGGTCTCTTTTTATTTCCCCATACTTTTTTCCCATGAGCATGGTTTTGGGCTAGGTTACCAACCTCAAGAGGAGGATTCCTTTTTATTTTGAGAAATGGTTTCATTCGCGCTAAAGCAGCAGCATACTTTCAAGGCTGAAGGAAGATCTTTCGACCCCAGGAAGCCATACAGACCCAATCTTCCATGGCTACTTCCTCAAATAAGGTGATGATTTAGCCTTCTCATTCAAAAATGGACTTGGTTGCGCTCTATCTGGTATATCTTTTCTATCCGATGAGGGTTTTAGTGGTNAGAAGTACTTGATGAGAGGAAAGGGTTCTTCAAGAGTTACAAACTTCAATAAAACAAAAGCTCCGGAGAAACAGACCAATGAGGGATACTACAAGTGTGTAAGACTAACCATATGATCAAAAACTGCCCTCAATGGGAAATTGAGTGGAAGAAAGAAAGAGCTGAACGAAGGAACAGGAAGAAGGAACAGGTTCAACCAAAGAAAAACAAAGGTTCAACCAAGGCTATGGTTGCTGCTTGGGGAGAAACCTCAGATGAAGACTCAGAAGATGAAGCTGAGGAGGAGCAAGCACTAATGGCCATCGGAGAATCAGATGATGAACAAGAGGTAAGTATTCTTCATCTCAAAGACAAGATTAAATTCTTGTCTAAAGAAAGGTTGGCTGAGTTATTAATAGACTTCATTGATGAGTCTGAGATAATTAATAATGAGAAGGAAGTTCTGTCTAGGGAATGTGTGATTCTAAAAGCAAAATGTAAAAGTCTAGAGTCTAGGGCAAATGAGATTGATAACAACAATGCTGAGTTGAAGAACCAAGTTCTTGAACTTGACAACAGTGTCCTAGAGCTTAGGTCTGAAAACTTAAAACTGAAATTAGGAACAGGAAAGAAGAAAGCTGATCACACATACCTCACTCTAGAAGAAAATTTGGGAAAAATGAAAGATGAATTATACAAGAAAGATGAATTCATTAAAGTCTTGAAAGAAGATATAGGAAAGGTAAAACATGAACTAGACAGAACTTGCAAGTGGAACAAGGCTTCTGATGCTCTCTCCTGGCTGCAAGAGCATCATAGCAGTAACAAAAGAGGACTTGGCTATGGGACTCAAGTTCCAAAATGGGATCCAAAAAGCAAGTACCTCACTCTTCCTGAAAATAAAATCTGCACACATTGTGGTAAGACTGGCCATTACAAATATGAATGTAATGCAAAAGAAAAGGCCAGTCAAAGAAACAAAGCTTTTGTTCAAGAAAAGCACAAGCTGCCTAGTTGGGCAAGAAAGAATCTGATTCATCCTTTTGCCCATAGAAAGGGACCCAAATTAGTTTGGGTTCCTAAGACTAACCCCTGATTTCCTTTTGCAGGTCCAAGTGAAAGGGAGGAGCCAAATATGGTATATGGATAGTGGCTGCTCAAAACATATGACTGGGGACAAGGACCAGTTCCTTTCACTTGAGGACCTAAAGGGAGGTAATGTCTCCTTTGTTAATGGAAAGAAAGGTGAGATCATTGGGGTTGGAAAGGTAGGCAAATCAGATTCTCATTCCATAGAGAATGTCTACCTCATAGATGGCTTGAAATATAGCCTAATAAGTGTGTCACAATTGTGTGATAGAGGTAACCTTGTGGCTTTTACCTCCACCAAATGCTTTGTGATTAACCTTATCACTGACAAGATTGTTTTGCAGGGAAAAAGAGTTAACAATATTTACATTGTAGATTTGTCCACTCTTTCAGAAAATGAACTCACTTGTTTAAGTGTGTTGGTTAGTGATCCCCTCCTGTGGCACAAAAGACTTGGTCATGTAAGTCTAAATCAGCTAAACAAATTAGTCTCCAAGGACTTGGTTATAGGGTTACCTAATATCAAGTTCAAGGAAGACAAAGTTTGTAAGGCATGTGCAAGGGGGAAGCAGGTAAAGTCATCCTTCAAATCCAAGAAAATGGTAAGTTCGTCCAAGACGTTGGAACTGGTTCATATGGATCTATGTGGTCCAATGAGAACCATGAGCAGAGGTGGAAAGAAGTATGTAATGGTGCTAGTTGATGACTATTCTAGATTCACCTGGGTTTTATTTCTAACTTCCAAAGATGAAGCATTTGACATGTTTTGTGCATTTGTTAGGAAAACTAAGAAACAATTAGGAAATCAACTTGCCTTCATTAGGTCTGATCATGGAACTGAGTTTGAAAATTTTAAATTTGCTGAGTTCTGTGATGATAATGGCATAGATCACAACTTCTCTGCACCTAGGACTCCACAACAAAATGGAGTAGTTGAAAGGAAAAATAGAACTCTTGAGGATATGGCTAGAACAATGTTACTATCTAGCAAATTGCCTCACAGTTTCTGGACAGAGGCTGTAAACACTGCATGTTACATCATAAATAGATGCATGACCAGACCTCTAGTAGAGAAGACTCCCTATGAGTTACTTAAAGGGAGAAAACCAAATATATCCCATCTTAGGGCATTTGGTTGCAAGTGCTATGTGCACAATAATGGAAAATATTTCCTAGGAAAGTTTGATCCCAGAAGTGATGAGGGAGTATTCTTGGGATATTCTTCACATAGTAAAGCTTATAAAGTATTTAATAAAAGAACTCTATGTGTAGAAGAAAGTGTGATGTAGTATTTGATGAAACTAACATTCTTTCTGAGAGACAGGAATATGAAGATGAAGCCATTGGATTGGTCAAAGACTTCGCTGAAACATCAGCTCAAATCAAAGTGATACCTACAAAAGGAACAGGTGATGGACCAGGTTCTTCCTTACAGGGCAACCTGACAGGAGGAAGAAGTCAAAGAGGAATTAAAATAAACTCCTTGAAGGAACCTGTTCATAAACCTGTTCCTCATCAAATGGCTGAAACATCCAGCAGAAGCCAGTTGGTTGTAAAACCTCACAAGTATCAAAGTTCTAATCCCATTGAGAACATTCTCACTGATCCAACATCTGGAGTCAAAACCAGATCACAATTAAAGAATCTGTGTGCTTTTGATGCTTTCTTATCTTTGATTGAACCTAAAAATATTGTTGAGGCTTTGCAGGATGCAGAATGGGTGAATGCAATGCAGGATGAACTAAACCAGTTTGAAAGAAGTCAAGTTTGGCACCTAGTTCCAAGACCCAAGGGCAAATCAGTCATTGGTACAAAGTGGGTCTTTAGGAAAAAACTTGATGAAGATCGAACTGTAACAAGGAACAAGGCAAGGTTGGTTGTCCAAGGTTACAGCCAAGAGAAAGGAATAGACTATGATGAGACATTTGCTCCAGTTACAAGACTAGAGGCAATCAGACTTCTCATAGCCTTTGCAGAACATATGGAATTCACTCTTCATCAAATGGATGTCAAAAGTGCCTTCCTGAATGGCCACTTAAAAGAAGAAGTGTTTGTGAAACAACCCCCAGGATTTGAAAGCAAAGAATGTCCTGAGCATGTGTACAAGCTGGACAAGGCTCTCTATGGACTCAAACAGGTACCAAGAGCATGGTATGAAAGACTGTCAAAGTTTCTGCTGGAACATGGGTACAAGAGAGGTAAAATAGATAGTACCTTATTCTTAAAGGAAAAAGGTAAGGACCTTCTTGTTGTACAAATTTATGTTGATGACATAATCTTTGGGGCCACAACTGACAAGCTAAGAAAAGATTTTGCAAAACTAATGGGAAGTGAATTTGAAATGAGCATGATGGGTGAGCTTAACTTCTTCTTAGGGTTGCAGATCAAACAAAGCCAAAATGGAACCATGATTCATCAGCAGAAGTATACAAAAGAACTAATCAAGAAGTTTAAAATGGAGGATTCTAAAGAAATAGATACACCTATTGCAACTGCCACTAAATTAGATATTGATGAACCTGGTTCATCAGTTGATCAGAAGTTGTACAGGGGTATGATTGGTTCACTCTTGTATCTTACTGCCAGTAGACCTGACATTGTTTTCAGTGTAGGGCTGTGTGCTCGTTTTCAGGTAAATCCAAAAGAGTCTCACTTCACTGCTATCAAGAGGATATTGAGATATCTGAAAGGCACTATTGAATTGTGTCTTTGGTACCCTAAAGGTAGTAATTTCAATCTAGTAGGATATGCTAATGCTGACTATGCAGGTTTCCTAGTGGATAAAAAAAGCACCTCAGGTATGGCACACTTCCTTGGTTCATGTCTTGTATCATGGGCTACCAAGAAGCAAAATTCAGTAGCTCTATCTACTGCTGAAGCTGAGTATGTAGTTGCAGCTTCTTGTTGTGCTCAATTACTATGGATTAAACAACAATTGGTAGATTTTGGAATTGAAGTGGGATGCATACCAATATTTTGTGATAACACTAGTGCTATAAGTATGACAAAGAACCCTGTTCATCATAAAAGGACCAAGCACATAGATGTTAGACACCACTTCTTGAGAGATAATTATGAGAAAGGATTAATCTCAATAGAATTCTGTGCTACTGATAAACAAATAGCTGACATCTTCACCAAAGCACTGAATAGGGAAAACTTTGAAAGGAACAGGTTGGAATTAGGGATGATTAAGATCACCTAAAAAGGAACCAGTTCAGAATACAATGAAAAAAAAATGAAAAAAAAAATCACATTTTTGGTTAGAAGTTCTGACTTTATGTAAATATCTAGACTAATTCTTACTCAGTCTCACACTCTAATTAGTATACTCCTGTGACGTGTGTTTATATTAATTCATTGATCTCTTACAAAGTTTTTTTCTATTCTGATATATGAGGCATAATCAAGAGAAGTTCTACTTGAAGAACCTGATTCATCAGTATATGCTCATGAGAAAAGGTCAGGTATGTTTCTATACTTTGCACAATTAGAAAAATAAATATTCCAATTATGAGCAGAAGTCCTATTCTACCCAAACTCCTAAAGACATAACCGTTGAGCATTGAACCAGTTTCATTCTCCTAGAATTCTAAAGAAAACGGGACTATTTTCTAAAACCAAGCGTCACCTATTTATCACTAAAAGACCGGAGTCTTAAAGGGATTAGACTCTTGATTGACCACTGCAAAAAGGTTGTTGTTACTGCACCTAATCATACTCCACTTTAAATACACCCCACATACTCCCATTCTAGTCCATAACCGTCATTAAGCCTTAAACCTCAAATCATCATCCTTCTCTCTAAAAATCTCCAAAAATCCCCAAAATTCTCCAGAAATTCTTCACCATGACTACTGCTCAAGAAAATCCAGGAACTCCCCCACCAGTATCTCCTAACACACCCTCATCTGCACCTCCTAGGGACGATCCAAAACTAAGATTTCGCCGGCAGAAAATGTTGGCAAGAAAAACTGTGGCTACTAGTGCTCTGAGAACGGCTCTAAACAAAAAATTGAGAGCCAGCCAAAAAAAGGAGAGCTCTGAAAAGGAATCATCCGACTCGAGTTCTGAGTCTGAAGCGTTTGTTTCTGCATGCGATGGAGAAGAACGTGGGTCTTCTGACTTAGACAAGAATCAAGAAAACCCTAGGGAGGTAAATACATGCTATGTTTTTTCTGATGTAGTGTAGAAAGTGGACAATAGGTTTGTGTTGGTGGGTTCTGTGAGAGATGTAAATGAGGGAGAGTCGAGTAGAAAGGGAAAGAAAAAGAAAGATAACATTCTTGCTATTTGTGGAGGAATAGAGGAGAGTGGCAACAAGCCAGGGGGAAGTGAAACTGGGGAGGCTGCTGAAGGCCTTGTACACATGAGTGAACAACAAGATGAACATGGTTCATCTGTGGAAGAAACCTTGGCTGACATTCTGAAGAAGGTTGGGGCAAGCTATGATCCCAAGAAGCGCAAAGCTTCTTCTCAAAAGGCTCCAACCGCCTCTAAGCCAACAAAGAAGAGCAAGTTGTCATCTCCTAAGTCTACTGTCCCTTCAGTACCAAAGGTGAAAGCTATTAGAAGCAGGGTAAAGCAAAGTGAGGCTGAGTTGCAGAAAGATTTAGAGGAAAACAAGAAAAAAAAGAAGGAAAAGCGAAAAGCTAAAGTTGTGGAAAGTTGTGTGGCTGCAGAAGAAGAGGAGGAGGAGATTGAATTGGTCCGTCAGGAAAGAGGTAGAACTGAGGAGGTTCCCACTTCTACACCAAAGAGATCCAAGACTTCTACCAAGAAGTCTTCAAAATTTGTATCTGCTGAACCCTCCCTGGCAAAAAGAACCAGGTCTGCAGTCAAAGGAAAACAAGTGAAAGTTCCTGAAGAATCATGGAGTGGAGAGGAAGAAGAAGAGGAATCTAAAAAAAGAACAGGACATATTTGTCCTTTTTGGCAGGAGAAAGATGTTGAAAGGAAGAATTCTGAAAGACCTGGAGGAGCCAGGCATGAAAAGATTGGTTGATGCCCTAAATGCACAGGGGTGGAAGGACATGGTTCTTTAACTGGATGGCAGGCTGGCAAGGTAAGAGCCGATTGAGCTTATGGCAAATGCCACGGTGGTGAATGGGGTTGTTACAAGCTTGGTGAGGGGAGTATAGGTGTAGTTTGATGCACCTAAATTGGGCAGAATTCTAGACATGCCCTGTAAGGGCTATGATGACTATACTAGGCAAAGGTGGCCTTGTCTAGATTCTCTCCCTTCTGCTCTCCAAATCACCAGAAATTTCTGTGATACCAAGTCTGCTGAAGAAGTGCCTGAGGCTAGGTTGTGCAAAAGAGTGAGATGAAGCCTGAGCACAAGGTGCTTTTTGAGTTTGTGAACAAGTGTTTGCTGCCTAGACAGGAGAGAAGGCACACTGCAAATTATATGGACCTGGTCCTTCTGGAGTGTCTTGTGAGAGGAAAGTAGATTAACTGGCCTGCTTTCATTGTCAAGCTGCTGGATAGAGTCATCAATGGCTCCAAGACCCATGCCACACCTTATGGGTTCATACTGACAACTGTCTTGGCCAAGTTAGATGTGCCATTGAAAAAGTGGGAGATGGCCTCCAGCAAAGAGCACTTTGGAATCAAAACTCTGCAGGCTTGTGACTATCTGCTAAGTGTAACCCCAGTTGAACCTGGTTCATCCTTGAAGATTCCTATGAACAACAAAGTTAGGGCATTGGTTCTAGAGTGTGAAACAAAAGATGCAGAAATTGCTAGGCTCCAGGCTCGCATTGCTGAACTAGAAAGTGAAAGAAATGGCCTCAAAGCAGAGCTAGCAAAGGAAAAGGAAAAGAGTGAAGGGATGCTCCAAACAATGCTTAATCTTCTTCAATCCCAACCCTCTAGTTCCTCCAAGCCCTAGAACCAGTTTAGAAACCCCCTCAGTGACCCAGATACGAGACTTTTCTCTGTTTTTTTTTTCTCATGGTTGGATGTTTGTTTTTCTTTTTGTGGTCTGTTTTGTAGAAACACCTCCTAATCAATGACATGTGCTTTGTTTTCTCTTGTTTTATGAAACTTCTGATCTTAATAGCTAAATTTCTTGTGAAGTTTATTATTGATTTACTGAATAATGTTTTCACTTGCAGTTGCCCCAGTGGCCATGAGTAATAATTAACATCTGGGATTCATATCATATGTAACTTTTCGATGATGCCAAAAGGGGGAAGAGATATTGTGCCTTTACTTTGTATTCTGAAATAAAGTGATATTTATAACCTGATTAAACTTGGTCCTTAATGATAAGTTAAATTAAAGTGTGATAATTAAGCTGAGTTCCACAGGGTCTCTGATCAATAAAAGCACAGGGTTTGTCATCATCAAAAAGGGGGAATTTGTTGGCCCAAGTTCAGATGAAGTTTTGAAGATTGACAAAATAAATTCAGTCATGAACCAGGTCCATCATGTGAGACAGACACAGTGTTGATATACTTATACATGTGACATACGTGTGAAGATAAGTCTCAAGGGTCAGCAACAATCTCTTCTGAGTTGATCGAAAAGGTTGCATAGGATAAGGAGTTGAAGTCTCCTTATGTGAAGAGAACTACATCCGGATCAAGAATAAGGATTGGAGTTTGAATTGTTCTAGGACTCGAATTTGATTAAGGATCAGCAATTCAAGTTTTAGTCAAACTCTGATTACTAACTCTATAAATAATAATGCTTGTTCTCTTTTACAGAGATTGCACAAACGCAGAAGTGAAACTAAATTGAAGAGCAAAATAGCAAGGCTTTTTGCAAGCAATTTACGTGAGATTCAAGTGTGCATTCCTAAAGCTACTTGGA
>NC_031995.1:65577402-65599902 GCF_001879085.1 Nicotiana attenuata | reverse complement strand
AGTTGCTTCTTTCCGATCGATATACAAGCAGTTGGGCGCGAAGCTTTCTTCGTGAAAAAGCTCGTCCTTGTCAATATAGGACTGTCTTTCATTCTGCTTTTACTTTTTTTTATAAATCTCTCATTTTCAAAATTTTTTCATTGTCTTTAGTACGATCTGGCTTCACACCTCGTGATGCTAACACCTCTCGCCTATCGAAACACCAACCCAATCTTGAAAGCTGAAGTGGGTTTGGGGAATGGAAGAACAAGAACATCTTCTTTACCACCAAAAATGGTAACATAAGACCCTTCTTCACTCATGCTTGTCATCCGCTCGTGAATACCGTCCAGTCAAGTCTTTGTTCTTTTATTCTTAAATATGGGTGCTAACCAGATTCCCCATGTTATATGCGAGGTCAATAAAATTCTCCAGAGAGTGAGTTTCTGATCATAATGACCACCTAAAGTTGGATTTCCAGTTGTAGTTTTTAGTTTGGGGTGCCAATAGTAGCATAGTTGCTTAGTCGTCCTTCCTCTTACGTATTACAATTTAGGTGCTTTTCATGCTGCCTTTAGCGGAAAACGGACTTAATGGACAAATAAGGGATAGGCAAGAATCTGTTCTTGAACTCTAGAGAACAGGCGGAAAGAGGTTCATCAGAGCGATAGGGAAAGCTTATAGAGGGGTGGTCTTACTACGACAAGTGAAGCCAGGGTTCCCTTTGTTCGGTGTCCGGGGAAGAGAAAGGAATCTATTCGGGAAGCGCTTACCAGCCCCTTTACCGATACCAAGGGGAAGCAGGAATTAGACCAATAGGGCACTGCTCTCCGCCTGTCGTAACAACAACAAAAGTCCATACCGGAATTTCATTACCTTATTCCTTAAACCCTAAAACGGAGACATTGGTACAAGAGGAGGCTCGAGAGACCTCGAGCGTAATATACGCTACCATCGGAGAGACTTTAGCCACATCTTAACCCATGGTTGAAGAATGAGGCGATCAAGAAAGTCGTGGGCCTCGTAGTACCCGCATACGACAGCTCTGTGGAGCTTTTCGGGTCGAAAACCTGTTCGACGTCAGAACCGATCTCAAAACCCTAATATCACCCTCTGAAGAGAAAGGACTTTCTCTATATCTATATCTATGCAACTAGTTCTTTCACTTGCTTCCAAATCCATCCATCTTACTTACTCAAAAGCTTTGAATATTCTACTCGAAATCTTGCTTCTAGCTTTGGGCACCTCTGACATAAACAGAAATAGCGTATATACAAGGCTAGCCTTTTCTCTCAAGCGTCTTGGTATTGGATCCGCTCTTCTGTTAACATGAACATGAATTAGATTCTATTCTAATTCTTTATTCTTAAGAGAATCCCCCACCCGAACCATTCTTAAGACCACCAAGCTCTCTCGAATGAATTCGACTCTTTCTGCTTTCGAGCTACACCGGGGGCAAAATCTTTTCCCCACTAAGACGTGCATCTTTATGGCTATATCGTCCTGAAGACGGATGCGACGGGAAGAAGTGGCATTTGGAAGTGTTGCTGACTTAACATTTAGGTTTCGGCATAACAAAGCTTGCACTGTCTTTTCGCACTTAGGCGCACAGCGTGCCATTGGTAATGATTCTACTACGGTGCCACAAATTCGCAAGCTGATCCTAAGTAATCGTTGTTGTTCATTGGATTCCGGAGGAACTACTTCGTTAGGATTGGGGAATTGCTGCGATTCTTCCTGAATAGCCTGGATTCTCCCGTCGAGAGTCACTTTGAAAGTATTACCTAAACTCTTCCGACTGAATATGATAAAGCCTATAAAACATAGAGCTACTATCATTTCTTCATTATAAATTGAGATCTTCTTCGAACTTGATGCACAAATAGATAGAATAGCAGCAAATAGCATCTTTCTAGCCTGCATATTCGTGGAACTCAATCTCATTTAGAAAGCCTGATCTCTATCTTTCAGCAACTGAACGGGAAGTGGTTTAAGAATAAGAAAGGACTTTAGAATCGGATGCGCTCGCCCAGCGAGAAAGGCCCTGACCCTGCCAACCAAGTATCAAAAAGAAAGAAGAGAAAGAAAGGAGAAGAGAACTTCGTATTTTGGTAACTCTCTAGGAGTCATCTTTAACCTTGAATGCTATTAATAGATTCTACAGCAATAGTCCCTCGGACTCGGAAAGTAATAACGAAAATAGCTAACCCAATAGCAGATTCCGCAGCTGCCACCGTTGGAACCAATGAAGCAAATGATTGACCCATCATATCATCCGAAGAAACAGAAAATACCAAAAAGTTCGAATTCACAGCTAATAACATTGATTCAATTGGCATTGACATAATAGGAATATTTCGTCTATTAAGGAGGATTCCCCGAATACCTGAAATAGAGATAATCATAGAAAATGTGAAATATTTGATAGGATCCATTTCAGGAACGTAGAATGTAAGAGAAATTCAAATTTGAAACAATACGTCAGCTCTTCTACTTGAAATATCCTTCAATTATGCAAGAAATATGATTTTTTAGACTCATGTTTCCCTTCCCATCCTGCTCCGCCGATTGTTGTGCTCGTGTCAACCAAACCCTCAAGTGTCGTAAATTTGCCCTGGGGACATTGGGTTTGTTGGCATTATAGGCAGCTTTGCTGGCGAAGCGGTTAATAAGAATTTCGACCATCTCACTTGGTGATGGAAGTTCACCCAAGTTGTGATGCCACAATCTTCTAACTAGTCGTGCCTTCTTCGATTCAATCAGAGGGCTAATCTGTTTGGCCAAGCGATCTTTTTGTTCTTTAATCTTGGCCAATTCAAGTTGATCCAAGGCTCTTTGGATCTCGGACCGATCCCCTGGATCTTCTTCAGCCGCGAGAAGACTTGGTTCTGTCGAAGAGCTAACACCCCTTCGAGCGTCTCCGCCGTAAAGAGAAATGTCCTCCATTAAAGAAAGCAGCCAATCGAGGGAATCGAGAAATGGAATGGTCCAAGTAAAGAAAAAGTTCATAAGAAAGGAAGCAATCAAAAGTACTACCAAACTCTTGAAAAATCTCTGAAAATCGAAGAGAGACGACGAAGGATATTCATGATATTTCGAGTGTGATCAGACAACCAAAAATCAAACAATAACAGAGCTACTACAATTGCGAAAACCATCGCATAGCTATTCGGAGTTACACTTAGAGACTTACAATTCCTCGAGCTCGCTGAACACTTTCTATTTATATCTGTCTTCATCGAATTTCCGCTATCTGTCTTGAGTTAGACAAGCACAGGCCTATCTTAGCTCCCGGTGACCTGCTTCGGGAGACCATTTCGAACCGTAGCATGGGGAATGTCCTCTCTCTGGCTAGGCTCTATTGGTCTGAGGATGCCCTTGAGGAGGAGGAAAGAAGACACTTACATACGTAATTCTAGAGGTGAACCAGCTTGGTCGGTAGAATTTTTTTTAATCTAGCAAAAGGAAGGAAATGATGCTTTTCTTAAGGCAATCCATAAGTCAGAAATAGAACGAGGAAGAGAGAGGACCCCTCGGAATGGTATGTGGGCCTTCCTCAAGCAATCCCCTATGACTCAACCTTTGTTCTTGTGCAAAAGCGTCCTCCCCTTCCTTCCTCTTTTTCTAGCTCACTAAGGCAAGCGGTGCCCTATTTGCGTCTGTCTACGATCGTGCCTAGCTGGGCAGTTCATCAGGAGCTGCTATCTGGGACCGCACTCTTGATTTTCTTTTTCAATTGATTTCTAAGAGGATTGGCAAATCTCACTGTGCCTAGCACATCTAATTGGAAGTGGAATGAAGATAATGTGCTTTACTCTTTCATTTGTAGCTGGATTACCCCTGGGCTAACTTAACTTGAATCTGTTCTCTTTAGTTTTGCACTAAGCCTCATCTGAGTGCTATATACATAGCTCCTTTATTACTTATCAAATAAAATGAACATTCTTTAAGAACTTTTTCTCCCGATCTTATTAGCTTAGTAGCATGGAAGTCACAATAGTTCTAGCAGAGTAAGCTAGAAGATGACCAATCCCGCCCCATTGGTGTCGAGTCCGTTGTGAGAGGCGCTTAAAAGGCCGTTAAGGCATTAGACTCAGAGGTGAACCCATAGGGGAGGGGAGAGGTTGCTTCCTAAAAAGAACTGGGTTGGCTCCTTGCCTTTGATTCCTTACCCATAGCATAAGATAAAGAAAGGGTGCGTGCTTCAACATCTAAGTTTCACACAAGGAACCTCCTGCTCTTAAGGATAAACTACGATATTTGATGGACTGGCAGGTCAGCCACGTAATTTATCCCTCAAGCTGAACGAACTTCACCTGCTCCTTTAGTTTAGGGCTATAGAGTTTACTTGCTTCTCACTAACGGCAGAATTATGAGCTTCATCACTCGACTCTAAACCAAATTAAAAGCACTCGGCTATAGGATGACAATCCTTCACTCCGGAAGGGTAGGTTCCATACCGACAAGACCTCCTATCCCAGAATCCGCTCATTTTACACCAACTAAAGCGGAACTTAATCACCAAGGTAGAGTTGTATAAAGCCCTAATGTAACTGAAAGAAGTGGAAAACCTGCAATACGAGAGCAAAAACCTTCTGTGTCTAAGAAGAAAAGCAACATCGAGTTAGGTAGGATGTAGAACGAGCGCAATAAGCTAGAGGAGTGATTATTTCGATTTGGAAGGAAAAAACATCTCAAATAAGGTCCTCACTCAGCTCTCAGGCTGTCTGGGAATAGCTCCACCAGACATAGAAGAAAGGAGTGTAGGATTGGTAAGCTTTGCCAGAAAGAAGCTAGTCGACTAATTCAAGAGGCTACTACAAGCGAAGCCCGCTTGCTTTGGAGCGTGCTATTGCGTGAAGCGGAAAGGGACAGCGGAATCTAAGGCCACACCAGACAGGGAAAAGGAGGATTAGATATTTCTTCAACCACCACTTGAGCGTGATTCGCTTATCTGTTGAAAAGTACCATCCAGAAAGTAAATTTTTAGGGCATATGACTAGTAAGGTAAATCAACCTATCGTATCGACGAGATGCAAGAAGAAGAATATTAGCAGACTATGAAAGAAAAAGAATTTCTTCTCATCTACCTCTGTCTCAATCATGGGCGATTGAAGCGAATACAATAAAAGAATTCAAGGAAGGGTTCCCCAGCAAAGGCATCTCGACTGCTTCCAAAATCAGGTCATCGACCAGTAATGCGACTTGTAGAAGACTCCTACCTATACCTAGCGGAGTTGGCACTAAACTAATAAGGAGAGCATAAAGCAGCTAGCCACCATCAGGAGATCCACGACTTTAAGATTAAGATCCGCTTATTCTTTGAGATGACAAAGCTCCCCACTAGACGCAAATTGCCGAATTAACACCAGGCAGTATAGGAGTCCTTTCTTTGATCGGCCTTCCCCAGACCATAACTGAAAGGACATACCAGCCCCCGAAGGATTATTGGGCATTTCTTCATGTCGGGAGGAGGTAGCGGTTGGAGGAGAAGACAAGGACAACTTTCTTTCTTCCATTCCACTCTTGCTCCAATCCCAATAGGATAAATAGAGCTAGCACTTGCTATAAGGGCTTCTGACTCGCCTGTAACTGGCTGCAAGGAAACTAAAAAAGCTTTCTTTATTTTAATATAAAAGAAATATGCGCTCCTCCCCTCTTCTCTATTGAGTTCATCTCGTAGAGGGGAGCTATAGTTCAATAGTATGGGTATTTATCATTAGAAGAGGGAGGGCGTGCTAAAGACATAGGGGTAAGCTCCCACAAGGATTGATAATAAGCATAAATCAGGCCTTCTGCGGAGATAAAAGGAAGATTCTTTATAGAAGATTCTCTTTATTGCCACCTCAAGCTCGGTTATTGGTTGTCCTCCTCAATCGATTAGACTATGCGAATCACTTGTGTATTGGTATTTGGGAAAGTTTAAGACGCTATTGCTCGCAACTGGGTCTTGAGTGTCGGTCTAACAAAAAAGTCAACTCTAGTTGCATCTCTTGTCCGATTGGAAACTGGTCTTCTTTTTATGGTATAAGGGTCGGCAACAGCTCCATTTGGAAGGAATCGATCGTCAATGTCTTTGGTTCCCTCCACCCGCCGCCTTCGGTCAACTCAAACAACAAGCCAAGAAGGACATTGCTGAAGGCTCACTAAGTGCTTCTAGGTTAAAGGGAAGCACTAGACTCACTCCACGGGAACTAGCTTTACGGTTTGCTTCAGATTTGGCATTCATTCCCCCTCCCCTTCCTGGATTTCGCATTATTGTATGCTATGCTAGCCTATGATGAAGGCCTTTCATTTTGGCTCTGTAGGGCTACCCTATGGTATGGGCTGTTATCTCAAGGGCCTGGTTAGGCTCTTCTTGTTGGTGTATCCTCACTCAGAGGCTAAAATGAATTGAATTCTCTCTTTTCTTTTGGGAGTGCCTGAAGAGACCTGCTAACTAGAAGGTACCATTCTTTTAGAATGGTGAAAAGGTTACCTACCCTATGATCCTCCTTATCTTACAGAGGTTTACTACAAGCCATACCCAACGGGATACATATTGCCGAAACGGAACCTAAAAGATGGGATGGGTGATCCATAAGATCATTTGGCGAGGTTCATCCCTCAGCGTGGGGATCTTTCTGAAAATAAAAACTTATTTTGTTGAGGCAATTTCCCTCGTCGCTTACCCGAATTTCTCTTGGTATACCCACCTGTGTGCCTCCTAATTCCGTGAAGTCCTTGGAGCATGTGCGATTTATTCAGGATCCTTGTCAAGAAAGAAGTCAGTCCCTTATTCTTTATTGTATGTTAAAAGGTCTGGACTCGAAGAGGGAGTCGATTCACGTACTTCACCATTTCCTGGGTCGTTATCGCCTTTCCCCGGTTCAGGGTATGGGTTCTTTCTCTCTTAAGAAAGTCCCGGTGTGAACTCCCCTACTGATCTGACTCATGCGGATTCTCGAGAAGCCTATTCTCTCTCTCGATCTAGATCTACTTTACCGACAAGAGCTCTTAATAAATGAGCAATGAGTTTGATTCTAACTATTCAAAGTAGAAGAAATAGAATATTATTTAGCCTATAGCTATAGGGCTAGGCTCCGCTCCTCGCTCGAGCTACCAGCTTTCTTAGATTTCATTCCTGTTGACTAATCCGAGTCCTTGAGAGCTTAGACGTCGGCGGGGAAGAACTCCGAAAGAATTTCATCGGCTCCTCCTCTCTTGCCCTCTTGATGGTATCCAGTTGAAATGGTAGCTGGATTGCCCCTAGTTCAAGCTCTAAGTCAAGCATTCAGGCACCAAAGATCTCTGAGTACGCTCCTCAGCCTAGGAAAGAAAAATCCCATTTGCCTAATACGTACTACTGTGCAGCAGATGATTTAGCTATCGTTATTCCTCCACCAGCTTCTTCTTGGCATCAAGCCAGCCCTTATTCCTTGCATCAACAGGCAATCCCGCATAAAAGAAAGGCTACTGACTTGGCTGATTCAACAAGGGAAAAAGGCATCCATTCAAACTGCTCCCATTCCTATGTTGACACCATCTGCCAATATTTGTGTCTCCTGTTTAATACTCTTAAAAATTAGTTTGCCTCAAAGCAAAAGTCAGAAGTCCAATCAATCCAAAGACATTCTTTGGTATGTAGGCAGCTCATCTGGCTGACAATTCTGATCTGCTACGTCAAACAACCGAGAATTCTCAACGGGGGCCTAGGTTTGGCTAAATCCAGTAGCTTTTGCTCACCCTGTATTTGTATTAAAAAATTAAATATATATATGTACAAATTATTAATTTAGAATCCAGTAACTTGAAAGGATTTTAATCCCGAACCTATAAAGTTCAAATCCTATCTCCGCCTCGGGTTCTCATAACTTTTGGTGATATAAGTGAAAAGTAATGAGCCCCTCCAATGAAAAAGCTTCAGCAATAAGATATGAAAAGCACATTCAGTGAACAGATTATTGCAAAAACATACCTCCCCTCGAAGATCATCACCCTTAGATTACTAGCCTGCCAAAAGAAATCACATGCCAAACGTACCTCCAGTCTCAAACTAGGTTGGTTGTGTTCACTTCACAATAGTTGTCCACATCTAATATTGAGTGTAGAAATTGAACGACAGTATCGGAGTCAGATCCTTTCATATCCGTAGACGATCCCAAATTAGCCAATACATCTGCTTCCACATTTTCTTCTCTCGAAATGTGTGTGATCGACCACTCCCTGAATCGTGCAAGCAATGCCTGAACTTTATTCACCAGCTGGAATCACATTTGATCTCGATGACCTCGGAGCCAAGTCCCCGGGCCAATTCTAGTCCTGCAACCAAAGCCTCATAATCGGCTTCATGTTAGTTAACGGTACAGTTTTAATGCCTGCCTCAGGGTTTCTCCCGAGGGCGTGATCAGAACTACCCCGAGCCCGGACCCTTTTACGTTGGAAGCTCTATCTGTAGATAAGGTCCAAACTCCTGATGTCGTTTTCGACACCAGTACTGCTTCTTTAGCAGCTAGGGGCATTAGCCAGGGACTGAAATCGGCCACAAAGTCGGCCAAAACTTGTGATTTGATTGTAATCCTGGGTTTTTACTCAATGTCGAATTCATTAATTTCGACGGCCCATTTAGCCAACCGGCCTGACGACTCAGGCTTGTGAAGAACATTCCGCAAGGGGAAGATCGTCACAACGGATATTGGGTGGCACTGAAAATAAGGCCTAAGCTTTAGAGAGGCGACTACGAGAGCCAAGGCCAGCTTTTCGAGGTGCGGATAGTGAGTCTCTACTCCTGAAAATATTTGCTAACATAATAGACAGTAAATTGTGTACCTTCGTCCTCTCGGACTAAAATGGCACTTACTACTACTTCGGAGACCGCTAGACATATCAACAATTATCCACCTTCCCTTGGTTTTGATAGCAGCGGGGGGCTTGATAGGTAGCGTTTCAGGTCTTTCAAGGCCTCCTGACATTCTGGAGTCCATTCGAAATTGTTCTTAGCTAACCATTCCAGATACTTTACCTCTCGGATTGAACCGATGTCGAGTAATCGAGTTACCTCTTCTTTAACAAACATGTTTCTGACCTCGGCTATTGGACGTTTCTTTTGCCTTATCGGTGGGAAGTCTGGGCGCAAGCTTAACTTGTGAACGGCCACCTCTAATAGGATACATGTTATATCCGAGTGCAACCATACAAAACAATCAACGTTAGCTTTAGGAAATTAATAAATCCTGACCCAAGTTCGGGATTGAGTCATGTTTCCAAGTGAAACTTCCTTTCCAAGGATTCTTCGAATAAAGCCACTTACTCGAGTTCTTCTGCAGTGGACTTGGTTGCGTCCGTCACCTCCGGTACCTGAAAGTATCTCGGTACCCGGTGGGATTCCGACGACTTATCGCCTCTATCATCTTCATTTGGCACGGGAGTAGGCGTCAACTCCTGTAATTGCTATTTGCTGGGCTCCTTCCTTTTGCTGTTGGAAATTAACATTGCGTTCATCTCTCTTGATGACGGTTGATCTCCTCTTATCTACTTGATTCCCTATGAGGTCGGGACTTTAAGCAGTTGATGATATGTTGAGGGTATGACCTTCATCTCATGTAATCACGGCCTTTCAAGGATTATGTTGTAACCCATGTCGCCTTCGACCACTTCGAACAAGGTGGTCTTGGTTATCCCTTCGGTGTTCGTGGGCAGCGGGATCTCTCCTCGGGTTGTCACACTTGCTAAGCTGAATCCAGCGAGGAGTTTTGTTGCCGGAATGATGCTTCCGTTTAGCTTCGCTTGTTCCGGCACTCTTTATTGAATGATGTTGGCTAAGCTTCCTAGGTCAACAAAAACACGCTTAATCTTGAAATCTAAGATATTAAAAGAGATTACCAGGGCGTCATTATGTGGTATAAGAAGTACGCAACATCTTGCTCCGTAAAGGTGATATCATCTTCTGCGACTTTCCGGAGTCTCTTGTTGTGGGTGACTGATATCTTTGTTTTCTTGGCCACCAAGAATGTTAGGTCATTGATTTCATTCCCTCTGAAAATCATGTTGATAGTCAACCAAGGAGGGTCTTCTGCTATCTTCAAGGGTTCTGCGTTGTCCCAGCTACGACCGTAATTGTTCTTGGCCCGGTCGCTCAAGAACTCCCTAAGATGGCCATTTTTCAACAACTTGACCACCTCTTCTCGTAGATGCCAGCAACTCCCAGTTCTGTGGCCGTGAGTCCCATGATACTCGCACCATAGGTTAGGATCCCTCCGGCAGGGATCAGATCTGATTCGCTTCTAGAATCGTGCTTCTTTGATATTCCTCATTGCTGATACCAGTTCCACTACAATAATGTTGAAATTGTAATCCGACAACCTAGGATATGCGGAATTCTGGGCCCCCAATACCTTTTGTTTCTTGTACAAATATGTTGTTCCGGCCACACTTGGTTCTTTTATCGAGAGCGAACCTATATGAGGACCAGAACCCTTTGCTGCCGCGTCCCTCGGATCTCTCGTAAGGCAAGAACCGACCTTTAGAAGATCGTCGATCCGCATCAGAATCTCTTTTGAACTTATCCTGATTCTTGTCTCGATCACGTCCCCTGGTTGATGTTGGGAACCCGAGTTAATCATCTTCTATCCTTATGTTTGACTCATAATGGTTATGAACATCTGCCCATGTAGTCGCTTGGAATTCGAGCAGGCTGTCCTTCAGCTTTCGGGAGGCGTCAAAGCTCCCCAGATTCAAACCCTTTGTGAATGCCTCCGCTGCGCACTCATCTGGTACGAATGGTAGCAGCATCTTTTCTTTCTGGAATCTGATCATGAACTCCCGCAACAATCCGGACTCACCTTGTGCGATCCTAAATATGTCCGTCTTCCTGGCCTGTACCTTTCTGGCCCCAGCATGGGCCTTTATGAAGGAATTTGCAATCATCTCAAAAGAGTCAATTGAATGCTTGGGTAAAAGTGAATACCATGTTAGGCCCCCCTTTAAGAGGGTTTCTCCAAACTTCTTCAGTAGAACCGATTCGATCTCATGTGGAGCCAACTCATTCCCTTTCACTGCCGTGGTATAAGTTGTGATGTGCTCCTGCGGGTCCAAGGTCCTATCGTATTTTAGTATATCCGGCATCTTGAACCTCTTCGGAATTAACTCTGGCGTTGCGCTCGATTTGAACAATAACTGAGTGTATTTTTTTGAATCTAGGCCCTTCAAACCTATTGGTGCGCCCGCAATCTGATCCATTCAGGCGTGAAATTCCTTCGTATTTTTCCATTGTTTCATCTCCCTCATAAATTTCATAAGCTCCATTTTGACGGGATCGTTACTGTTATTGTTACCAGATCCGCTACTGGTCCTCCCAACTCCCTCGAAACCGACCTCACCCCTTGGGGTGCTGTTATCAATCCTTTGAGCCGTTTGGTTCGAGGAGCGTTGGGAAGAATCGGACCCCTCCCGTTTGCGTTGTTGGAAGCACCTGACAACGCTTGCTTCTACTCTGTCATCACCCGATCTTGCCTTGAGAGGTGGCCCATGGTGGCTTTCTGTTGCTCTCTTAGGATTCTTACTGTTTCCGCCACATGTTCCTCTTCCACGCCATTGAGAGTTGGCTCTCGTACATGTTCGGGGCTACTGCCCTTCACGAACCGGAATTGCCTCGTCCCCTTCATTTCGGGTGTCACTGATTGAATCCTCATGTTGAGGCAGATTTTCGTGTCTCTCAACGTTATGTGCGATATTGACATCATTAGCTGCCATTTTCGATTTCTTACTAAGGAAAAAATTAAACAGGTTAGTAATAAACGTAAGGATCAACTCAATCACGCAACTGTTCAAGCCCCACGGGGGGCGCCAAACTGTTTACACGTAAAACGATACAGTTGACTTTGTTACGTGGTTTATAGACAAGCGAACTGATTTGATCCAAAAATAGTAAATAAACATGATTAAAAGTAAGAGTTAGCGATTAAGATTGAAGAAAATGATAAGCCTGGACAGAAATGAGAACAATATAAAAGAGCAAGTAAAGTTGTTTAATTGAGAATGAAAGTGGAATTCAACATAAGTTTTGCCAAGATTTTCGTCTCTTACAATGACTACTGAGCCTACTATTTATAGCTATTACTACGGAAATAAGATCCTAGGATCAAGCCTCTAGTAAATGACAATAAAGGAGATCATTAGTGAATATGTAACGGCAGGTCATGAATGTCGATATTCTCTTCAACGGCTGCCCATTTAATTTTAGGGAATATTCTTCATTGAATGCTATCCGATGGCAAACATTCGAACTGCTCCCATTGACCAGGCTCCTTTCGGGATTTATCCGATACCAACTGTAGCAGTTGTTTCCGATGCTAGTTGTCATGTGATTCGCCTTTTACCTGTCTTCGGTTCCACGTGGCGTGCTATCATTTGATCATAATTAAACCATATGACGATCAGAATTTTCGGTTGCCGGAAGACTTGAGCAATCTTTTGCAAGCTCATGAGTACAACAACGTAGAGAATTTTACAGTTGACCTCATTTTCGAGCAGCCTATGGTAGGGTGTCAGAAAGACCAAAATCATGATTTGGACTACATTGTCCCACAGGAAGAGATCACAGGTTCTTATTATGGGCACTACAAAAAAACGGAAAATTAGCGGCGGTTTTAAAATGGCGGCTCATTTGAACCGCTGTAATAAGCAAAACATTATGGCGTTAGTTAACAGCCATGCCCATATTATTCCCTCCGTTTCACAATGTTTGAGGTAGTTTGACTCGGCACCGTGTTTAAAAAAAAGAAGAAGACTTTTGAAAGTTGTGGTCTTAAAAGTTTAATTGAGGGGTAAAAGGTTTGTGGGGCCATGCCATTTGTGTGTCTCATTAAGGGCAAAAAGGATAAAATGAAGAGTCTAAAGTTGAATTATTTCCAAATTTAGAAATGTGTCATTTATTTTGGAGCAGACTAAAAAGGAAAATTCCTCATTTAATATGAAACGGAGGGAGTATTTATTTGAAAAACGGCGGTTAAGTGTATAATATGGCATAATCGGACCGCTGCTAGTCTGCTACCTTTATTTCTATCAGGCACTAATCTCATAGTCACCTAGTAATGTTGTCGTTAACCCCGTTTTCGAGCAGTCTATACCAGAGAGTGGAAGATCAAAACCGCTAGCCAACTGCGCCACCACCCCAATGTTCTATTCTCAGCTCCAGACGATAGTATTATACGAATGAATTAAAGCTTTCTTGGAAATTTAAATAGAATTTATATGAACAACAGGAATAAAGGTTAAGAGAGTAGAGAGAGAGAGCTGAAAAAACAGTTGGTTGCATGCCTAGTTATGGGCTTACGATCAAACAACTTTAAGCTTTTTCTGTCATATGCTAAGACAATTTTAACAGTTAATATATCTGAATTTTTGACTAACAAATTTAGACGACGTACAGTAACATACCAAGAGACTAGCTAGGTCTAACTTTAAGTTAGTCTTCAAAATTCATTTGGGTAAGATTGCATATGCATAGTAGGAAGGGAAACATAAAAGATGGGATGAGTTTTGATATGCTTGGAACTTTAAAGGTAAAGTAAGAATACATGGGATTGGACGGTCCAGATTTGTTTTCGACTCCACTTTTTTCATATTAATATTGGGCCATTTATCATGATATGAAGCTTGAAGGTAACTAACTGTATGAATACCAGTTATTGGAATTAAATTAAGGGTTCGTTACACTAAATATTCTTATAATATGACTCAGTTTCAGATACACCCTCTATATTTTGGAATCAAGCATTTACACCCTCGTATTAAGAAAATTCAACACTCACAGCCTTTATGAGGCATATCCATAACTAACTATATTAAAGTATAAGCATTAGAAGATTATTTTAAAGGTACAAATAGCCCTCTGTATAATGAAAACCTACACAAATGAAACTTCATGGAACTAAGCAAATTTAAGATAATTCTTGAAGCGAGAGAATAATGCACTAAAATGAAAATGAGAATTCCTATATCA
Organism: Nicotiana attenuata; assembly: GCF_001879085.1. Taxonomy (NCBI): domain Eukaryota; kingdom Viridiplantae; phylum Streptophyta; class Magnoliopsida; order Solanales; family Solanaceae; genus Nicotiana; species Nicotiana attenuata. Next base: position 65,585,942 of record NC_031995.1, on the reverse strand, counting down.
TACTCCCTCCGTTCCAATTTATGTGAACTTGTTTGACTGGGCACGGAGTTTAAGAAATAACGAATACTTTTAGAATTTATGGTCCTAAACAAGTCAAAAAGGGGTCCAGAGTATTTGTGTGGTTATAAAAGCTTCTCATTAAGGGTAGAATTGGAAGTTTAAGCTAAATTGTTTTCAAATTTAGAAAGGGATCATTCTTTTTGGAACGGACCAAAAAGTAAATAGGTTCACATAAACTGGAACAGAGGGAGAGGGAGTAATATATTGTAATGAAATAAAATTACTAAATAGCCTACATAATCAAAGTACAAGAAAGTTTTTACTAATAGTTAGTATATCTTGTTAAGTAATTTTTTAATTTTCTATTTATGAGTTTTTTGTTTCAAAAAATATTTATCCTCTTTTTTTTAATCAAAGGTGTGAAAAAACGTTTTCAATAAAAATATTAATCCTCTTTTTTAGATATCATAAAAATAATAAATAAGAAAATCATTTTTTTATATATATCTATTAATAATTATATTTTAATATAATTAGTTATGAATATACCTCATAAGGGGTGTGAGTGTAGGATTTTCATATAAATACTTGATTTTAAAATACTCGTGTATCGAAAATCGAGTAATTTCATAGGAGTACTTTGTGTAATTGACCTTTAAATTAATTAGACATATTTAATTTTCTAGTTATTTCAAATTTCAACATTCATTATAACCCCACCAAAAAATTGCAGTGAACCACAAAACCAATTAATATTCATCCGATACAAAGTTGAACCTTCATACCAAATGCATTACCAAAAAAAAAAGAACCTTCATACCAAATGGATGTTCGGAGTTCGTACGTCAAATTGGACGCCATCAGACTACAAACCCATTGGCTGTCTTTTTTATAGTATTAACTTTTATGTAAAATAGAGGGAGTCCCTCTATTGATTATTTTCTGTGAGCTTTTATAATCTTGGGAGGTTCGGTAAATCCATTCTCTTGTAACTTGTTGACATATTAATAGAGTATTTAAACTAATATACACTTGGGGGTCGTTTGGTACGTGGACAAAATAGTACCGGGATTATAATCCCGATACTAATTTATACCACATAAAAGATGGAATAATATAATGCCACAATTGATGGTATAAAGTGGGATAAGATGGGATAAGTGGGATAAGATTTGGGATTATGTTTTATACCTTGTTTGGTTAGAGGTACAATAAATTTATACCTCCAACCAAACAAGGTACAAATTTAATCCAACTCTTATCCCGCCTAATACCTCATATCAAACGCTCCCTTATAATTTAAATAATTTATATATTATTAAGTCATATAAAAGATATTTACAGGTAATTTTATAAAATATAAAATTTGTAATTGTTTACCCTAAATGAGTAACAATTAGATTTGTACGTGATTTAAATGACACATGATATTTAACACGAATGATCTAAGAACATCAAATAATTGAATTAAAGAGAGATAAAACGATCAAACCAAGCTCGATGGAAAAATTAAGCCTGGCTTTGAATTGAATACTGAAATTGGCTCCTATCGAGCTCTTGATACGGGCTCGGTTGTAACTAAAGAAAAAAGGAACTGAAGAACACTTTGAACAACACGTACTAGAAGATAAAAATAAACTTTATTGCTTTTATATGCATGCCAACAGTGGTTTAAAATTTAAATGTTCTCCCAATACAAGTCTAAATAAGGTAAAAATCTTCTCTTTTTGGTAAATGCCGATCTGCAGTTGACATCAGACGAGATTTGTGCCATAATATCAAGTTGAGGGCAGATATTACGGCTCCCGCTCATCATGCTTAACCGTTTCTCTTTTTCCTTAGTCTTGAATCTCCACTCTGCCCGGGCCCGAAGCTCAGCCGTATTCGATCCCGGATGTATAGTCCGTCTTCTCCGGTCTCAGAAACAAGGAACCCTTCGACATTACTCGAGGTTGCGTCAGATCATGCTTCCCTCTTGTTTCTTTACTGAGAAATCGGGGGTAACATTATCCCCGATTTTATCCGGTTACACAGATAGTCCCCTCACTTTTCGGAGAGCAAATTTATCGAAGTGACAAGAAGTAATTAATTTACCCCGCCTCCTCTCTTCATATGCTGCAATCGGGCCGACGGGTCAGTGAAACATCCCATCAGTTGCATTGTTCCAGCTTTGGACACGTGTCAGCCGCCGGTTGATCGTTCTTTAATGCGAAATGTCACGCACTAATTACCTCTTCCCTATAAAAGCTTCGGTTCTTTTTTCACTTTTTTACTTTCCGATTCCAGAACTTCTTAATTTACCCCCGAACTTTTTACTTGCTCTTGACCCCTTCAAATCTTCATACACTGTGCTTCATATCATCATATCTTCATCTTCCCTTCTTCAAATCTTTATACTTCATTCTTGAATCTTCAAGTTTTGCCTTCAAACCTGTATTCTCATCTTCAAACCTTCATACCTTCATCTTCATACATTCATATTCCTAGATTTCGATGGCGAAAACTTTAAAGTGTGTGTAACGATCCGGCCCGTTGATTGCTACCAACTCCGCACCACTAAAAAGTAGCGAGAGTTGGTCGCAATAGCTTTTACCCGATTTTGGGTCGGGATCGAATCCACAGAGAGCTAAGATTGGAGTCGAGTATCTATTTAGCTTAGGATTGCGTGTGTGTTCTTATTTGGTCTTCTTATAATTTTTGGGGTTTTCTTAATATTCCACTTTGATCAAACTACTAATTGAAAATGCAACTAGATTAAGCTAAGAGATAAATTGCTACAAGTTGTATCTAATGGTTTAAAAAGGCACTAGGGTAGTGACTTCCACCTAGGTGGCTAATTGACGGGTAATTGCATCTAAGGCACGATTGACATGATTGGGGAAATATGTTATAACCGTTGCTCAATATTACCCTCTCTACACCTCTCGGTAGAAAGAATGGTTTTGCCCAATTGACTCTCTCGAGACCAATTGGGTATACATATTTGCCCGAGCAACTAGGGTTCAAGTCGGGTAATTACTCTCTCGAGGGTTAAGCCTTCAATTGGGACTATCATATCTCTTGAGTCCATCCCAATTCCTTGTTGAGTCAATTTGGGAGACTTAGACTCTCTTTCTCAAGAAGAGCCCAAGTCAACTTAGCACAAACTAGTGTTTGCAACCACTAATTCATAAATTAAACCAAAAAATTGACCCAAATAACAAACACCCATAATCAATTACCCATACTAGGGTTGAGCCACAACCCTAGCTAATGGGTCTAGCTACTCATGCTTGAAGAGAAAATCAGAGAAATAGATGAAGAGAAAGAAATATTAATTAATTACTAAAGTAAATACAAAGTTTCAATGATTAAAACTACGTAAAGATGCCAAAATTAGATAAGAAAGGTCTTCTCACGAGCGCAGCTACAGTGCTAAAATGTCTGGTACCCTAAAAATGGAAAAAGGTTCTATTTATACTAAGCTGGAAAAACTAGACAAAAATACCCCTGCGGGGTCAGTGCGGGCCGCGCAAAATAGACTGTGGCCGCACTAGGCTCTTGGACTTGAAATCTTGGCTCTCTGAACTCAGGCTCCGCGGACCGTACAGAATGGACTGCGGCCGCGGAGACCACTAGCGCGGTTCGCACAAACACGACCGCGGACCGCACAGTCTTGATCCTTAGCACTTGGCATCTCTCTGAAGTTTGCTTCCGCGGACCGCACAAAATGATAGTGAGGTCGCGCTGCCTCAGTGCGGACCGCACAAAACCTTCTGCGCCTGCATTGACTTGATGCCTGAAACTCTATCTATCTGAATCTCCCTAGTGCGGACCGCACAAAGTGTACTGCGGCCACACTAGGTCTGTTTCTCCTGAGTTTTGTCTTGTCTTTGGTACTTGTGCAGGTTTCACTCCTTTTGAGCCGATCTTTGACATCTCGTCACTTTGATCAAACCTGCAATCAAGCAAAACTTATGAGCCTTTCGAGACTATTTTGTAAGAATTTATACTCAAAGCGTAAGCAAGAAGGAGGATGAAACACGTCAAAATCCCTAGTTATCACCCGTTGTTGAGAGTATTAGCCCCGATCCCTTATTTATTGATTTATCCGTATCATTTTATGCTTACATGACTTGCCGAGGTGCTTGGTGTCGGGTTCGAGAGTGTTTCAGAGTGGAATGGGACACATAGTCCCTAAGTGTGAAGTTTAAGTTGTAAGAGTTGATCGTAGTTTGACTTGTGTGAAGACGACTCCGAAATGGAGTTTCATCGGTTCCAAGCTTCGTATGGTGATTTTGGTCTTAGAAGCACGTCGGATGTGGATTTGGAGGTCCGTAGGTTATTTCGGCATTATTTGGCAAAAGTTGGAAATTGGAAGTTTTTTGGGAAGTTTGACCGGGAGTGGACATTTTGATATCGGGGTCGGATTCCATCCGGAAGTTAGAGTAGGTCCGTAATGTTAAATGTGACTTGTGTGCCAAATTTGGGTCAATCGGACGGGATTTAATAGGTTTCGGCATCGTTTGTAGAAGTTGGAATTTCCTTACTTTTCATAGGCTTGAATGGGGTGCGATTCATATTTTTGATGTTGTTTGATGTAACGGGAGGGTTCAACTATGTTTGTATCGTGTTTTAGGACTTTTTGGTATAATTGGTTGACGTCGCAGGGGCCTCGGGTGGATTCCGGGTGGTTAAAGGACTTAATTTGGAGTTGAGTGAATGGCTGAAGTTGGACATCTGCTGGTGTAATCGCACTTGCGAAATTCTTGTTGCGGGTGTGAGCCAGTAGAAGCGGCCTAGGATGAGGTGTCTAGTGGTTGCAGGTGCGAGTGAAGGCCGCAGAAGCGGAGCCGCTCCTGCAGGAGGAGGATCGCAGAAGCAGAGAGTGAAGGAGCTGAGGTTGCCAAGATTTCCGTAGAAGCGGACGAGTGAGGGAAGAAGCGCGTCCGCAGATGCGGATGGTGGTGTGCAGGTGCGATATCTGGGAGTTTAAGTGAACTCCGCAGATGCGGATATTTCACCGCAAAAGCTGTACCGCAGATGCGGATTTTGGATCGCAGATGCGGTTTGACAGGGCAAAAAATGGGAAAGGTCGAGGGTTTGATTTCATTATCCATTGTTGGACATAGAGAGATCGGATTGAGGGGAGAATTTGCGGGCTTTTCAGAGTAAACATTTGGGTAAGGATTCTTGACTCGTTTTGATTACATTCCACTAATCTATCATTAATTTCTTCATTTAATTAAGGTTTTGGGTTGAGAAATTAGGGGAAAAAGTTGTAAAGTTCTTGGACTAAATTTTGAGGTTTGATCAAGGTTTTGTTATCGGATTCGAGTAATTTTGGTATGGGTGAACTTGTGGTTGAACGGGTATTCAAATTTTGTGACTTTTAACCAATTCCGAGATGTGGGCTCAGGTCGACATTTTGGGGCGATTTTCTAATTTCTTGTTAAAGTCTTGATTTCATTAATTAGATTAGTTTCTTATAGATATATTTATAGTATGTAATTGCTTTTGGATAGATTTGGGTCGTTCGGAGTCAAGTAGTTGAGGGAAAGGCACTCTTATTGACTGATTGAGCTTAGTTCGAGGTAAGTAACTTGTCTAACCATGTGTGGCCGAAATTCCCTTAGGATTTGGTATTATTGTGATAGTTTTGCGATATGTGAGGGCCGTGTACGCAAGGTGACGAATGCGTACACTGGCTAAATGCTGAAATTCCGATTTTATCTAGGTAGTTTCCTTTTTATGCCTTAATTGAGTTAATCTAGCATGTGTAGTCATCATGATTAGCCTAATATCGTCATGTCTACCTGTCCTATCCTTTATTTGCAACTTGTACTACATGTTTAGTTGAACTACCTGCTTTTCTTGATTCCATATTCCTTGTTTCACTATGGGATTCTTTACTTGAAATTGCTATCCTTGAAATATCATTGTTCTAATCGTTATGTTTTGGTTTCCGTAATTATTGTTGAGATGACTGTTTTGGTTGTTGCATGAGGTTTCTGCTGTGCGATTATTATTGTTGCACGAGGTTTCTGCCGTGCGGTTGTTATTGTTTGCACGAGGTTTCTGCCGTGCCATTGTGATTATTGATACTCATGCGGTGGTTTAAGGTCTGGGTGTTGAAACACATGCGGTGAGATAAGGTGGGCTTGATACGCGTGGCTAGTAGGGGAACTACTAGAAGTCATGCGGTGTGATAAGGTTGGCTAAAACGCAGAATGCTATTTCTAGAAAACGATTTTTCAATACAAACTATAAAGGCTCCCACGGTGATATAAGGAAAGATTGTGAGACATTTTCATTTGGAAATACGAGGCGGTACCTCGGGAGTGCCCCTGTTGGTTTCCTCTATTTGCTGTGTTGGTTGTTGTTTCCTTTTCTTACATGTAAGATCTTTACTTTCCTTTCGTGATGTATTTGTCCTTTCTTGATTCCGTGTTATTACCTTCATAGACTAAATGGTTGTCCTTCGATTCCTTCCATTAGAGTTTTGATGGCCATAGCTAGCCTGGTATGGATTCTTGCTTTCTTCATCGGAAACACTATCATCCCCAAGAAACAGAACATGATGACAAAGACCCTTCGATGGATATGCCCCAATGATGTAAGGGCGAACTCGTCTGGATAAGTACGGTAAGATTTGCTGTGACCGTACCTTTCGTACAAGTAGTCAAAGGGAATGTACAACTCCTTCAAACATGTCAAGTCTGGATTCTTCTTTAGACCCATCATTTTGAGAAAACCTCTACCTTTGCAGTTTTCCAGCATTAACAAACCTGGAATTTCGCCACGGTATTCCAGCCAGTCCTCCTATTTCCTCAAGCAGGGGTGTTATCTCAATGTCTCTAAAGCGGAACACAGACCTATCACAATCCCATAATGAAGTGGCAGGTTCTATGATTTTGTTGTTGGGTTGANAGGCGAGTGTTCTCGAAGAGAAAATCGTGATGGAAAAAGCGTGAGGAGAATTCTAAACTCGAGATGTTAGAAGGTGCAAAATCAATGGGTGCAGGAGCTGCTACAATTGCTTCAGCGGGAGCTGCTATCGGTATTGGAAACGTCCTTAGTTCCTCGATTCATTCCGTGGCGCGAAATCCATCATTGGCAAAACAATTATTTGGTTATGCCATTTTGGGCTTTGCTCTAACCGAAGCTATTGCATCGTTTGCCCCAATGATGGCCTTTTTGATCTCATTCGTATTCCAAGTCCGTTAGTAATCGTTTACGGTGGGTGGGTAAGCAGGAGGGGATCCCTGTGGTTAGACTAACTGGCCGAGAAGGTTAGCGAGGTTCCTGCTATGGTGAAGTGAAAGATCTTTCACTATAGTGGGAAGAAGACAGGTGGGAGCGAGCGGAGCGAGAGCAAAGCAAGCTCTAGTGGTGGGTTGTCTTCGCGGTCCCATTTCATCGACATAGTCAGAAGCAATGGATGTTGTAAACGCACAAGTGAAAGACGAATGAGTATAGGTTTTGGGGGATGTAATTTCGATCTAAACCCGGAAACCCATATCTTTATATACGAAATTACTTCGTCCTTTTTTTTTTAGCCCTTTTTCGTTTGTGCATCTTTCTCCCATGCTTTCCGTTGGTCAACAACCAACCAAAGTGCTCTATACTTCTTCACTACTCGTACAGGCTTGACGGAGTTAAGCTGTATTGAGGGAATCGTTTTGTCTCAATCAATCAAGAATGCCTCAACTAGATAAATTCACTTATTTCACACTGGATCTAGTGCAGATCGTCTCCAGCCCACTTGAACAATTTGAAATAATCCCATTGATTCCTATGAAAATAGGAAACTTATATTTCTCATTCACAAATCCATCTTTGTTTATGCTACTAACTCTCAGTTTGGTCCTACTTTTGGTTTATTTTGTTACTAAAAAGGGAGGAGGAAACTCAGTACCAAATGCTTGGCAATCCTTGGTAGAGCTTATTTTTGATTTCGTGCTGAACCCGGTAAACGAACAAATAAGTGGTCTTTCCGGAAATGTTAAACAAAAGTTTTCCCCTCGCATCTCGGTCACTTTTACTTTTTCATTATTTTGTAATCCCCAGGGTATGATACCTTATAGCTTCACAGTTACAAGTCATTTTCTCGTTAATTTGGGTCTCTCATTTTCTATTTTTATGGCATTACTATAGTGGGATATCAAAAAAATGGGCTTCATTTTTTAAGCTTCTTATTACCTGCAGGAGTCCCACTGCCATTAGCACCTTTTTTAGTACTCCTTGAGCTAATCCCTTATTGTTTTCGAGCATTAAGCTCAGGAATACGTTTATTTGCTAATATGATGGCCGGTCATAGTTCAGTAAAGATTTTAAGTGGGTTCGCTTGGACTATGCTATGTATGAATGATCTTTTATATTTCATAGGGGATCTTGGTCCTTTATTTATAGTTCTTGCATTAACCGGTCTGGAATTAGGTGTAGCTATATCACAAGCTCATGTTTCTACGATCTTAATCTGTATTTACTTGAATGATGCTATAATCTTCATCAAGTGTCTTTATTTTTTATAATAGAACAAAGCGAGTCTGAATGGGTAT
>NC_031995.1:65548279-65576923 GCF_001879085.1 Nicotiana attenuata | reverse complement strand
TCCTCTTTGACTTCACATAGCTTTTCACTCCTTTCCCTCATAGCGGAATAGTAGGTTTTATTACCTACAAACCAAAATACCCGCATTAGCTCTCCCTGAAAGGAGAAGGAAGGCTGGAATGCCAACAGGCGTCTATTATTGAATTCACCCGACCCCTGACTCATTGTACTAGTTACTGCTATAGCTAGTGCTGTATTGGTGTATTGCTAGTGAACTTACAGAGCGAGCTGTAAAGGTAGAAAAAAACAGATCAATCAAGAGATAGTGGTTCTAAGCAAGGACGGACGAGTGAGGATTGGCCGAGGGGCCCTTGGGCCTAAGGGAAGAGATTGTAGCTGGGTACAAATAGGCCGGGACGAGTAGGCAGGGTACGACGAAGCCCGCGGGGTGACACATGGTTGTACTGGTCAGCTTTGGGCTGGAGATTGACGATTGACTGAGCGTGCTTTGGCAGCTCGTGGTGGAGTACTCCCTGACGGATTCGCTCTATTATTGCCTCCTATTCTTGAGGGAGTGATCGGGATTAAGCCGCGTGGCGAAAAAACACTATTCGCTCTTTGGGGTGGGCCTTTCGTACTCAAATCCGTACGGGGAAAGGACAATTATTTAGCGCACTAAAATCTAGTGAATGGGGTTCCATATTCATGAAAAGCCAGGTTTGAAATGATCCATGTTACGGAACCAAGACAACCTATCTTACTAATAATAAGAAAGGGTTAAGGGCCTCCAAGGCCTATAAATAGAAGCTTCTTTCAGTCTCTATTTGGCAAAGGGAGACGGAGAGGAACTTAGAAGTCGGCAAAAAAAAGCTTTGAGTGTAGCCATGGATTCTTTTATAAGACTTCAAGAAATTTCGCAAGAAATCTCTCAAGTCGAAGAGGAGAAGCTCCAATCGGAGCAAAGGCTGGGTCTGTTCTGGGAGCATTTGCCTCCTCTCGACCCTGAGGCCGTAGCAAAGATGATGCAAGAGATCCGGAACCACATTCGCGGTCTGGAAGAGAGGAAGGAGGCCCTCCTCCAGGAACGAAGGGAACTAACTGCGCGGGTCGCCCGCATAGCTTCGGATTCCCAGAGAGAGTAGAATAGAAGAGTCCGTCGACTCTTTTTAGTTTTAGAAGGTTTAAATAAGTGTCTGTAGACGCAAAGTAATGTGTTTTAATTTAGGGTGTTCTTTGTCTTTTTTAGTGGAGATCTACTCCGATGCCTACTGGAGATAGACTCCTATCTATGCTAACTATCTTTGTTTGGTTTTATTTATTATGTTTGCATGTATGGCAAAAACCCTAGTTTCAAATGTTTACTACTTATGCTAATATAATAATTAAGACTTTTTCGTATAAATGTGCTGAAAATGTTGTTCTTTCCTTTTTTTCTTTCTATAGTGGAGATAGTCGCACGTAATGACAGACATATTATTAAAGGACTCTACCTTTGCTTCCTTATCCTTGCTAACTAGAAATGAACCTTCACGAGTTGAGTAAAAGCACCTAGCCTATCTTACTCTCCCTATGCAAAATAGCAGTTCGTCCAGCCGTCTTCTAGCTTCGACCAACCAAGAGGATTCCTTATATAAAGGAAGAAAGTTTCAGGAGTGATCCTTCACACTCCAACCATTCAGGTCTATGGCCATCGAGAGCTTTTTCCCACGTTGACTTGCTTTGTCTTGCTTACCGGCTCGGAATTTTTCTCCAAAAAAAGGGACTGACTCTAAGGATGCATATATTTCAGTAAGCAAACCAACAGGAGGAAAGATCACAGCTGGTCTAGGAGCCGAAAGAGCTCAACTGACTTAGTTGTAGAGGGCGACTGAAAAGGAGGCTCGACCCACAGGGAGAGCGGTGAGCAGAGAGAGATTGTGAATGAAAAGAGTAAGGGAAAAGTCATCTCATGACTGGAACTGGCTCAAGGCAAGGGAAAATTGCTCTTACTTCCCGAAGGGAGGTTGAAAATCTGTTACAGAATAAGCTGCTCTTCTTTCATAAGCAAATGTACTTGGTGCTTTCGTATGTAGAGAATGCTTTTAGCTCTTTGAACGACTCTGCTCCTATCTCATCCGCTGCTCTAGCTAATTGTCCCCCCTTTCCAAGTGTGATTTCTATCTTATGTATGGCCGTGCCTAAGGGCATATCGGTTGAAGTAGATTCTTCTTTTGATCAATTCCCAAACTCTTTTTCGAGCTCACTAAGGCAAGCGGCGCCCCATTTGTGTCTGTCTGCGATCGTGCCTAGCTGGGCAGTTCATCAGGAGCTGCTATCTGGGACCAAGCACTAAGCACTCTTGATTTTCTTTTTCAATTGATTTCTAAGAGGATTGGCAAATCTCACTGTGCCTAACACATCTAATTGGAAGTGGAATGAAGATAATGCGCTTTACTCTTTCATTTGTAGCTGGATTACCCCTGGGCTAACTTAACTTGAATCTGTTCTCTTTAGTTTTTCACTAAGCCTCATCTGAGTGCTATATACATAGCTCCTTGATTACTTATCAAATAAAATGAACATTCTTTAAGAACTTTTTCTCCCGATCTTATTAGCTTAGTAGCATGGAAGTCACAATAGTTCTAGCAGAGTAAGCTAGAAGATGACCAATCCCGCCCCATTGGTGTCGAGTCCGTTGTGAGAGGCGCTTAAAAGGCCGTTAAGGCATTAGACTCAGGGGTGAACCCACAGGGGAGGGGAGAGGTTGCTTCCTAAAAAGAACTGGGGTTGGCTCCTTGCCTTTGATTCCTTACCCATAGCATAAGATAAAGAAAGGGTGCGTGCTTCAACATCTAAGTTTCACACAAGGAACCTCCTGCTCTTAAGGATAAACTACGATATTTGATGGACTGGCAGGTCAGCCACGTAATTTATCCCTCAAGCTGAACGAACTTGACCTGCTCCTTTAGTTTAGGGCTATAGAGTTTACTTGCTTCTCACTAACGGCAGAATCATGAGCTTCATCACTCGACTCTAAACCAAATTAAAAACACTCGGCTATAGGATGACAATCCTTCACTCCGGAAGGGTAGGTTCCATACCGACAAGACCTCCTATCCCAGAATCCGCTCATTTCACACCAACTAAAGCGGAACTTAATCACCAAGGTAGAGTTGTATAAAGCCCTAATGTAACTGAACGAAGTGGAAAACCCGCAATACGAGAGCAAAAACCTTCTGTGTCTAAGAAGAAAAGCAAAATCGAGTTAGGTAGGATGTAGATCGAGCGCAATAAGCTAGAGGAGTGATTATTTCACTTTTGGAAGGAAAAAAGCATCTCAAATAAGGTCCTCACTCAGCTCTCAGGCTGTCTTGGAATAGCTCCACTAGACATAGAAGAAAGGAGTGTAGGATTGGTAAGCTTTGCCGGAAAGAAGCTATCGACTAATTCAGGAGGCTACGACCGGCGAAGCCTGCTTGCTTCGGAGCGTGCTATTGCATGAAGCGGAAAGGGACAGCGGAATCTAAGGCCACACCAGACAGGGAAAAGGAGGATTAGATATTTCGTCAACCACCACTTGAGCGCGATTCGCTTATCTGTTGAAAAGTACCATCCAGACAGTAAGCCTTTAGGGCATATGACTAGTAAGGTAAATCAACCTATCGTATCGACGAGATGCAAGAAGAAGAAAATTAGCAGACTATGAAAGAAAAAGAATTTCTTCTCATCTACCTTTGTCTCAATCATGGGCGATTGAAGCGAATACAATAAAAGAATGCAAGGAAGGGTTCCCCCAGCAAAGGCATCTCGACTGCTTCCAAAATCAGGTCATCAACCAATAATGCGACTTGTAGAAGACTCCCTACCTATACCTAGCAGAGTTGGCACTAAACTAATAAGGAGAGCCATCAGGAGATCCTCGACTTTAAGATTAAGATCCGCTTATTCTTTGAGATGACAAAGCTCCCCACTAGATGCAAATTGCCGAATCAACACCAGGCAGTATAGGAGTCCTTTTTTTGATCGGCCTTCCCCAGACCAGAACTGAAAGGACATACCAGCCCCCGAAGGATTATTGGGCATTCCTTCATGTCGGGAGGAGGAGAAGATAAGGACAGCTTTCTTTCTTCGATTCCACTCTTGCTCCAATCCCAGTAGGATAAATAGAGCTAGCACTTGCTATAAGGGCTTCTGACTCGCCTGTAACTGGCTGCAAGGAAACTAAAAAAGCTTTCTTTATTTTAATATAAAAGAAATATGCGCTCCTCCCCTCTTCTCTGTTGAGTTCATCTCGTAGAGGGGAGCTATAGTTCAATAGTATGGGTATTTATCCTTAGAAGAGGGAGGGCGTGCTAAAGCCATAGGGGTAAGCTCCCACAAGGATTGATAATAAGCATAAATCAGGCCTTCTGCGGAGATAAAAGGAAGATTCTTTATAGAAGATTCTCTTTATTCCCACCTCAAGCTCGGTCATTGGCTGTCCTCCTCAATCGATTAGACTATGGCGAATCACTTGTGTATTGGTCTTTGGGAAAGTGTAAGACGCTATTGCTCGCAACTGGGTCTTGAGTGTCGGTCTAACAAAAAAGTCAACTCTAGTTGCTTCTCTTGTCCGATCGGAAACTGGTCTTCTTTTTATGGTGTAAGGGTCGGCAACAGCTCCCTTTGGAAGGAATCGATCGTCAACGTCTTTGGTTCCCTCCACCCGCCGCCTTCGGTCAACTCAAACAACAGGCCAGGAAGGACATTGTTGAAGGCTCACTGAGTGCTTCTAGGTTAAAGGGAAGCACTAGACTCACTCCACGGGAACTAGCTTTTCGGTTTGCTTCAGATTTGGCATTCATTCCCCCTCCCCTTCCTGGATTTCGCGTTATTGTCTGCTATGCTAGCCTATGATGAAGGCCTTTCATTTTGGCTCTGTAGGGCTACCCTATGGTATGGGCTGTTATCTCAAGGGCCTGGTTAGGCTCTTCTTGTTGGAGTATCCTCGCTCAGAGGCTAAAATGAATTGAATTCTCTCTTTTCTTTTGGGAGTGCCTGAAGAGACCTGCTTACTGGAAGGTACCATTCTAAAAGAATGGTGAAAAGGTTACCTACCCTATGATCCTCCTTATCTTACAGAGGTTTACTACGAGCCATACCCAGCGGGATACATATTGCCCAAATGGAACCTAAAAGATGGGATGGGTGATCCATAAGATCATTTGGCGAGGTTCATCCCTCAGCGTGGGGATCTTTCTGGAAATAAAAACTTGTTTTGTTGAGGCAATTTCCCTCGTCGCTTACCCGCATTTCTCTTGGTATACCCACCTGTGTGCCTCCTAATTCCGTGAAGTCCTTGGAGCATGTGCGATTTATTCAGGATCCTTGTCAAGAAAGAAGTCAGTCCCTTATTCTTTATTTTATGTTAAAAGGTCTGGACTCGAAGAGGGAGTCGATTCACGTACTTCACCATTTCCTGGGTCGTTATCGCCTTTCCCCGGTTCAGGGTATGGGTTCTTTCTCTATTAAGAAAGTCCCGGTGTGAACTCCCCTACTGATCTGACTCCAGCGGATTCTCGAGAAGCCAATTCTCTCTCTCGATCTAGATCTACTTTACCGACAAGAGCTCTTAATGAATGAGCAATGAGTTTGATTCTAACTATTCAAAGCAGAGGAAATAGAATATTATATAGCCTATAGCTATAGGGCTAGGCTCCGCTCCTCGCTCGAGCTACCAACTTTCTTAGATTTCATTCCTGTTGACTAATCCGAGTCCTTGAGAGCTTAGACGTCAGCGGGGAAGAACTCCGAAAGAATTTCATCGGCTCCTCCTCTCTTGCCCTCTTGATGGTATCCAGTTGAAATGGTTGCTGGATTGCCCCTAGTTCAAGCTCTAAGTCAAGCATTCAGGCACCAAAGACCTCTGACTACGCTCCTCAGCCTAGGAAAGAAAAATCCCATTTGCCTAATACGTACTACTGTGCAGCAGATGATTTAGCTGCCGTTATTCCTCCACCAGCTTCTTCTTGGCATCAAGCCAGCCCTTATTCCTTGCATCAACAGGCAATCCCGCATAAAAGAAAGGCTACTGACTTGGCTGATTCAACAAGGGAAAAAGGCATCCATTCAAACTGCTCCCATTCCTATGTTGACACCAAGAGAAACAAACCCTGGAGCCTTCCTCTCTATCCATTCCTTTTTCATAATCATAAAGGATGGAAATGCTTAGCTTACTAAACCAGCAACAGCGGAGTAAGCTCCCATATCCGTGAAGGACTGCTTTCCAGCAGAGGAAAACTTCTCGTTGTTGAGCTTGCCATTAAAGAGTAAGATGCTAATTCTATAGCAGCTCCGATTCCTTCATCGAGAACGAGAAAGAAGTCTTATAGAACGAACAAGCGCTAAAGAAGGGGGTGGGATCTCTCCTAAAAGAAAGAATTGACCTCGAGCCTGTCCTACTCATTCTCCTTTTCCCGTTCCTGACCCTGAGTGTGGAGGGGTTAGCCTTGAGCCAGGTCTTGATTGTTTATTCCATTTTGTCAGTTTAAGTACTGGTATGGGAGTTACGGATATTCATTCCTAAACTATGTCACCGATTAGTGACCTGATCCCGCTAAGCAAGAACTGCTACCAACACCGACTCTATCTTAACGACCGGTTTGCCCCTGGACATTCTGCTAAGTCTAGTTGACAAGTTTCCTTTTTTCACTCTGTAAACAAAACAAGCCCTTAGTCAAGAGGTTAGTTACCCTCTTCAGTATCGGCAGAGAAAGTAGAGAAGGACAGTGACACAATAGCTCTAACATAAGCAAGCTATCAAGAGGGAGTCAATAGCTGCCTATTCTGCTGCGCTTATTCCCACAGCAGACTCAATAGCTGCGGTTACGGATTCTATTGCTAAGAGGGCATTTGAGTCGAGTCAACTATACGATAGTGAAGTTCCTCATTGGAAAGACTCTTACTATACATGGGGATGCAGATATGTCAGAAGGACCGGATTCGAATATCCCCATTCTGCAAATTAAACATGGTAAAAAAGATATGATGATTAGTGGGTTTAATTACGAGTAAGGAGTATTTTACCTTTTATTTCGATCCCTAGAGTAAGATTCGTGTCATGGAAATCATGAGAGGAATGAGTTTCCTGGCATGCGCTTAGGGCGAAGACATCAAGGTCTCTTTTTATTTCCCCATACTTTTTTCCCATGAGCATGGTTTTGGGCTAGGTTACCAACCTCAAGAGGAGGATTCCTTTTTATTTTGAGAAATGGTTTCATTCGCACTAAAGCAGCAGCATACTTTCCAGGCTGAAGGAAGATCTTTCGACCCAGGAAGCCATACAGACCCAATCTTCCATGGATACTTCCTCAAATAAGGTGATGATTTAGCCTTCTCATTCAAAAATGGACTTGGTTGCGCTCTATCTGGTATATCTTTTCTTATCTGATGAGGGTTTTTAAGTGGTCTCCTTACTTTAGAGCTAACGTAGAATCATCAATAGTTCCAGTTTGGATTTCTCTACAAGTTGATCGCTGAGGAAAAATATCATAGCCCACTTGAGTCAATAAGAATAGTAGAATTCCACTTTAAAAAACCTTACCTTAAATGTGTCGAAATTGATGTTATCTCATTAGCGGTAATGATACTATTAATGAAATATGCATACAATAGCGGATTTCGTTCTATTAAATTCACTATCCATTATGGTCTGATACATACAAATAACGAACGAGCCGACTTTACAGCAGGAAATGCAATTTTAGTAAAGGCCGATAATGCAGAAGTCCCCGCTTCGTGTATATAATGAAATTTTGAAACAAGTCTGTGAAAAGGCTGAGAAATAAAATACGAAGTGGGGCAGCTAAACCGAGTAGGGGTTGGAATCTATCTCTTCGAAAGGGTTGAACACCGTGAAGTCCACCCTTTTAGCCTAGAGGAATTTTTTAAGCAATTTTGTGATGAATTAACGGATGGCGGGACAATGAGTAATGAACCTGTAGAAGTGGTAGCTATGGGTAAGAAGAGTCGTCGTCCCGATCATATACCCGCATTGAAAGCAATTAAGAAAATAAAAAGGAGCCCATTCATTGTTGCCGATATAGAGGCTACTCTCCACAACGATGTTCATGTTCCGTGCGCAGTGGGGTTCTTAGTGGTTAAGCCGGGTGAAGATCTTGCTTCCAAGTCTGAATATTATATTGAAACATATTTCAGTGAAGATAACGATTTCTCAATATCAGATTTCAAAAAACAAAGTGAACGTATGATGCTCGACTTTATCGAGCGTTTAGCAGCTATGGTATCAGATGAAAAACAATTTCGAACGGTCTATTTCCATAACTTTTCACGATACGATGGCATTATAGTAACAAGAGCTTTTATTTCTCAGATCGGCAAGTACTCCTTCCAAACGGTGATGAGGAAGCATAAAATGTACGAGTTAAAAGTCTATCGTGGAAATGAAAAAAAGAAATTATTGTTCCGTATAAGGGATTCCTACCTTCTCCTTCCCGCTGCGCTAAATAACTTGGCCCAGGATTTATGCCCGAAATTAGGTTCTAAAGGCACCATTCCATATGAGAAATTACGACTTGAGTATCTTCCGGAGATAGGTCAACAATTGTTGGCTTATCTGAAACAAGATATTCGTCTCTTAGGTGGCGTTATGCTGAAGGCACAAGAGATTTATTGGAATCTGTACAAAATAGACATAGTTGATACAATAACTTTGTCATCGCTAGCTCTATCAATCCTTCGTATGCACTATTACGACCCAAAGAGTTAGCCCATCCATATACCAACTCGAAACCAAGAACACTTCATTCCGCGTGGTTATTATGGAGGACATGCCTATGTCTATAAGCCCTATGGTTAAAATTTAGACTATTACGATGTGAGCTCCTTATATCCATTTATAATGAGAACTTATCCGATGCCAGGCGAACGCGGCTCCCAGGCCGGGACGTCTGGCATAATAATTTAGAAAAGGCAGAATTGGATAACTTCTTTGGCTTTATTGAGGCTTTGTAGTGTGTCCTCTCTACAATAGAGAAAGCCTTCTTACCCTATAAGGATAGACATAATGCTTTAACCTTCCCAACAGGTAAATTTGCAGGCGTCTATTTTAGCGAAGAATTTTTTTATGCCCGAAACTTGGGTTATAGAATTTTCCCGCTAAGGGGCTACTTGTATGAGAAAAAGAAGAGTCCTTTCGAAGGCTTTGTATCAGACATCTTTGCTAGAAGACAAGAAGCAAAGATAAAGGATGATGCAGCTATGGTATATATCTACAAGATACTAATGAACTCTCTCTACGGTCGATTTGGTATAAACCCATAAGTTATTAAAATCGAGATATGCACAGAAGAAAGATATCATGAGTTGTATAAAAAGGAAACTTTTTACGGTGTGGGGGTCATGTCCATTGGACGACTTGAGTAATGGGAGAATGGCAACTGGGCCCTGCAGTGGTAGAACCTCGTGAACCGGGCATACTATTGAAGAACCTTCTGTAAACTTTTTTTCTCTTACGAAATTTCTACTCATCTTGAAAAGAAAAGAAGCATCAAGCTGATAAGTCATCATGTTCGATAATTCCGAAAGAAGAGCTGAGGGCTAATCTACGACCACCCTCTCACTCACGGCACACATGTTATATGTGTGATGCTGACACCCTGATCTAGACATCCACTCCAGACTATTTACCTTATTTATGATCTTCTTACGGCCATCACGCTATTCTATAATTAACCATGCTATTTATGCTAAAGATAGCCCTTTATAGATCTCTACGACCTACCTCTACGAACAGCCTTAGACTGGCGTACTGATAGTAGCTGTTACCCATACCGCTGATGGTCGCTTACCCAGACCTATCTATGTGTATACGCTTAGAGCTCACCTCCTCACCCGTACGACTCTCGATAGTAGAAGAGGAAAGGAACATATCCAATGAGTCTGATTGTAATGGTATAAGATATAAGCTTAAAGGAATAGATACGCGCAAGGTAAACGACAGAACCATGTACTAAGCGGACCGAAGGAAGAGGTCTTCTGTACAATCTCTGGCCCAAGAATATGTCTCTCCCCTACTTTATCCCAGCAAAGGGGAGTCCTGCACTTGCATCATAGAGTGCCTCAAAACGGTGGCATGCCTATACTCGCCTGAGAACTCTTCTAATAGGCGAACATAACCAAGGGTAGATGTCTGTCCCAACAGCCTCGAAAATCAAGGGATTACCTCCGCATAGCCTCCAATGTCTGGATGGTCCTCTTAGACTGGCTATCGGTCTGAGGATGGAAGGCTGTGGTAAGACTCACTCTGCTACCCAAAGCCTTCTGTAGGCTCTGCCACAAGGCTGAAGTGAACCGTGGATCTCTGTCTGATACTATGGATGATGGTATCCCGTGTAGGCGCACTATCTCATCAATATATATCTGGGCTAGCTTGCCCGTAGAGTAAGTCATACTGATCGGCAGGAAGTGAGCTGACTTGGTCAGCCGATCAATAATCACCCAAATGGCGTCATGTTGCCTCGCAGTCTTCGGCAATCCAGAGACAAAGTCCATGGCTATCTCGTCCCACTTCCACTGTGGTATCTGAACTGGCTGTAAGGGTCCTGCTGGTCTCTGGTGCTCAGCCTTAACCAGCTGGCACACTAAGCATTTAGCCACATACTCAGCGACATCCCTCTTCATACCTTTCCACTAATAGTGTGGGCGGATCGCCCTGTACATCTTCGTGCTCCCTGGGTGCAGGAAAAAAGGTGAGCTATGCGCCTCCTCCAAGATATCATGGCACAGGTCACTGTCCTGAGGAGCACATACTCGTCCCCGGAATAGAACTGTGCCATCCTGGCGAAGGTTCAACTCCTTCTGTGTCATCAAGTACCTCAAGCTCTTATGATCCGTAAAGACCTGGAACTTCCCCCCATACAAGTAATGTCACCATATCTGAAAAGCGAAGATAATGGCTGCAAGCTCTAGGAAAGAAAGTGGCCGTGAGGTTACAAAGGTCGTGACTGAGTCTTGGTTGATTAGTTTTCCTTTTCTTGGTCTGGTGTGGCTAACAGGCGACAGAAGGATGACGGCTTTTTATTGGGAACGTAGCGTAGAAAGGGGTTCTTCCGCAGTGAAGCAAATGATCTAGCCAATCATTCTTCTACCAGTTATCCAAGTTCGGTATTTTGTAAGTTCCTAGGTCATATCGAAATGACTCCATTGACAGTAAGATCTGTTCGATATGTAAGTGGTATAGTCAGTACCTGTAAGGCAAGCCCCATAGACACCTTACTACTTTCTAAGCATTCTCTCTTGTCTCGCCAATCTAGTATTGCCATATAAGAGAACTGCCTTTATGGGTAGAATATCTTTGAAAGATATCTTTCCCTTCTTTCACTACGCCCTTTCACTCTTGAACTACTTGAACAAGGAGGGCAGGGGGTGCTATCGTATATAAGAAAAACTACTGCATATTGACAGTGGTTAGCTCTTTTTCTAACTAGAAATTTGATAAGAGAAGTGCGAAAGGATTGCAGGCTAGATTCAAGGTATGCCAGTTGTCCACCGAACTTTCAAGATTGGTTGAGTCTTAAGTGTACTTTAGTAAGAGTATGAAGGATCTAGTGGCCGTAATTATCTGTCCACTCAAGGCGTTGCAAGCAAATGGTTTTTGAAAAGCGTCAGAAATCGTGGTCAACATTTTTCCAGTGCTTCAGCGGGCTTTGGCCTTTTTTGTTATAGGTATTTAACCGGTTCGGAAGATAAACTATCATTCAATGACGTTGCCAAGGTAGATGTTTTTCTTTGCCTTTCAAGATATTGCGCATAAAGAGAAAGATAGCCAGCCCTCTTGGGCGGCCGAGAGTGTTATGTAAAAAGGACCAAGGAGGATCCTATCCTAAAGGAGGAGGAGGAGTACGAGCTAGCTTTAGGGGCGGAATCGAAGCGAAGAAATTAGTTCATGCCACGACAATCTATATGGACGGGTAGTTTTCTTGATGCATCCCTCTTGGGAATGAAGAAGAAGAGAGATCTTCTTTTTAACAGGAAAATTTGGTCATGTATATCTTCTATTTTTACTATGCATACTTGGTCTATTCCTTTCCTTTTCCTAGCCACTATACTTTTCATTCTTTATCTTCTTTTTCTGAAAATTGGTGAAATTTCTTTCATTCAGGCCCTACTTTCAAAGGTTAGGTTCTCTGTGGGGGGTCGATCCCTCGCCTTATTTTGTAGTAGGGCGATTCGATAGGAGGGGAGCGCAAGTCTCATTCTACTTGGGATTCTATATTTTGAGATTGAGAGCGGGGTCCGGAATAGCATGATGTTTTTGTCTGGAGCTTCCGGTCCATCAAGCTCTTCGGGGCAACCGCCTATCAATTTGAATTTCCCTCCTCAACCGGAGGTGGAACCGAGGGAAGGAGTAGACCCGCGACCTATACCTCTCTCCAAAGCGGAGCAACTTATTCTTATTTTCTTAGGAGGAAGAGGGGAAGCTCTTGACTCTAAGCTAGTCGAAGAAGCGCGATCGATCATTCGACTCAAGGGTGAAATTGTAGAGAAGATGTTTCAATTGGACCAAGAATCATCTGATTTTTGGAAAAAAAAAAGGGATGGCCTTAATCAAGACTCCATTCGAACAATGCACCAAAGGGAATACTCCTCTCGAATGCTGTCAAAAAAGCTTGCAAACTTAAATGGACCAAATGTATATGCTTCGGCTACCTATAAAGGGCTCCTAAAAATCAAAGAAAAATATCATAAGTTTGGCACATTCAGCTGTTAATGAGACTCCTTTCCTTGAGAAAGTTTTTTGATTTCGTAGAGAGAGGTAGATTAGTTTAGATGGCTCACAGTAGTTCTACCTATAGAAAAGATCATCAGAGAGGAGATAACCCATTTATGATTCCAGCCGAGAAGACTTGTAAAAGGAAGGATCAAGAATGTTATATATTTCAGGAGCTAGATTAGTTGGCGATGAACAAGTAAGAATTGCCTCAACCAAAATTGATGGAATTGGACCTAAAAAGCCATTCAGGTTCTTAATCGATTAGGTATCAGTGGAAACATAAAGATAAAAGAATTAACTAAGTATCAAATCGACCAAATTGAACAAATGATAGGTCAAGATCATGTTGTTCATTGGGAATTGAAGAGGGGAGAACGAGCAGACATCGAACGATTAATTTCTATTTCTTGTTATCGTAGAATTCGTAATCAAGATGGATCGCCCTTACGCGGTCAACGAACTCATACTAATGCTACGACTTGTCGCAAGCTAATTCGGAAATGAAAGAAGTATACCGAAAGCCCTTGGTACTTGTCTGATCAATCACACTGATAGCTTCAATAGTTCACTGAAATTTATGTGAATGATCGTGACAGCTCTTCAAATCCTATTCAGTCTGTTTAGATATGTCACTGAAACAAAGTGATTCCGTTTTGTCTCTGTTTTCTTTTTGGATTCCGAGGATGAGCCGGCCGATCCTAACATCATTTATGAGGAGCCGGACGACGAAGCCTCCTCCTCAGATAAAGATGTCTCCGACGCTACTCTCCCAGCAAGAACAACTTTTTCTATTGTGAATTTTTTGGTGAGTTCGGTCAGGAGGGATAAAAGAGAGATGCTTTCTATCAGTCAAAAGCAGATATCGGCCCTCATGCTCCCACGGTCCATTTATCGAGGAATAGAAAGGAATGATGCGGGGCTAGAGCAAGTTGGGTTGGGGTATAGAGCCGTACGACGGTGGGGGGTGATAGAGGACGTGCTCGTATGGTTCATAGAAGGATATGAAAAAGTACTTATTTGTTAGGAACTTTCACTCCTCTATATTCGAAATATGCCTCTCTAGGAAAATTACGATCTGCAGCTCAAATGGTCCCTTATGAAGTCTCTATTGGTCTTATTCTTACTGTGCGCCTTGTGAGCGCGTTTGGATCCGCGAAGGCAATCGCTCGGATGTTCCCCAAACCCAACCCAGGAACAGACCGGAGGGAACCGCAGCGTGGGGAATGTCCGTGTCTCATCGCAAGGCTCATTTCTAGTTTTGGGTCATAAGGCGGGCAGCTTTATCTGTTCAAGGGCCGGGGCACAAGGGTCCTGGTACTATCCAGGTGCGAAGAACCCCGGAGGTGACTGCAATGAGCAGAAATCTCACTCACGGGCCTAAACGACGAGCAAACACTCGAACGTGAGAGCAAGGGATCACCCAACGAATGGACAAGCTCAAAGGGGGAGGGAGGCAAAAACCATGCTTTCAGAAACCAAACCCAACCCGGTCCGAATCTTATCTGAACTGCGAGAATAAATGACTAAGTCGTGCCATAAGGGGTCATTATCCAAACGGGACGGGGCCAAGCCTTTAGGTTGTTTAAGTAGGTTGGGTGACAGATCGGCCATAGGAGTACTCTGGGATATAAACCAGGGCAACAAAAGAGGAGCATACGACGATGCCGCCCGTTTTCATTACGTGGAAGTCCCCGGCAGAGGAAAGGGTTATAGGTGATGGCGCATTCTACTTCTTATGACGAGGGGGCGTCAAAATCCTTTCTATTGGTCCTTGCGTGGAAGCTGGTATAGATGATGAAGGGCGGGCCGCTTTTTCGGGACCTATTCTCTTATTAGGCGGCAAAGCGAAATAGGAAAGGGGCCGAGCTGACTAATGAGTGCCTTTTTAGCCTTTATTTAAAATAAAAGGCTCTCATGTGGAGCTAACATGGCTGGCTACATACAAGTATAGCCAAATCAAGATGAGATGGGACGGTCGTTCAGAGGCCACAGCGGGACTACCATAGGAAAGCCCGCCCCGGCTAGCTAACATAGAAAGAGATTCCCGGATAGCAGTAGTCTCTATGTGAATCTCTTCCCAACCGGCCAGGCTGAATCGGGGCACCACTTGGGATGGGAATGACTCAGCCCATATGCATCGTTTGATGAAAGCACTCCAGTCACCTCTGATGATTGGTTTGTCAACCACGCTTTCTCTCCCTCAAAACAATGCTCTGAACATGAAAATGTGCAGTTCCACCCCCTTCTCCCATGCTGAGTCACAGGCAGTGCCTCGGAAAGCACGGACGAGCCACATGCAGGGAAACTTGCACGTGTGGTTCTGCCCGGGGACCCCGGTATACTGTACTAATATGTCTAGGTTCCCGTAATTCGAGTGAGATTGTCATGGCGCAAAAGCAGATATGGTGAGGTATTCCCTTGTTCCCTATATTGGTTATGTTCTTTATATCTCGTCTAGCAGAAACAAAACGAGCTCCGTTTGATCTCCCAGAAGCGGAAGCTGAATCAGTTGCAAGCTATAATGTAGAATATGCACGGGATGCGATCCTTAATAGTTCACTATTGGTAGAAACCAATGTCCCGGGCTCGGGGACTCATTCTGACTGAAACAAGGGGCGGGTCTTTACCAACTTCCAAATATTCTATTTTAGGGAAGCCAAAAAAGGTGAGCGCCTAGCGTGAAAGGTTGCTTTACTAAGTAAGATAAGTCAAGAAGCAAGGGCGCAGCAGCTGCACGAAGTTGCTTCTTAGCGCATCCATTTTCTTGCTCGTTAGCGCTTGACTAATAATATAGAAAGAGCCTTTCTTGCTTGTTTAGTAAAGTCTCGCTTTTTGATAGGAGTAGGTGCTTGCTAGGGCAGGGCACTTTTCATTCTTCATTCGAAACTAAGAAGTGTCTGGTCGGGGATTTCTTCCTTGTTATCAAAAAGGGAGTTGGGTAAAGCAAACTCTCTCCTTGGAGGAGCACGGGCTTAGTCAAGTAGAACCGGGTTGCGCTGCTTGATGCTCCGATCGAAAACAAATTAGTGGGGACACGCCGGTACGACTGAATATGCGTTAGAAAGGTCAATCCCTCCCCCACGATACCAAAAGAACCGGGCCGAACTTCTAAACCGCCCGCTTCCATAGAACAATATCGTGGCAACGTAGACCTAAGTGGTCATATTGGATCCTTGGGAATCATCACAAGTATGGCCGGCCTATATATATTTGAACGAAAATGCCGTGTCGTCCAGCGGAGCCTAGAAGAAGGTGACTCGCGCAGACAGCTGACTCCTTTTCAATAGAAAAGAATAGCCTAACCAATCCAGCTGGCTGGTCAATTTCTAGAGATCTTATCGGCCGGCAAACCGGAGACGGACGAAATCTTGTTGATATTGATTGAGGAGTTTGATGGAGTTTAGCTGACTGAATCCATCCATAAACTTAGACCGCGGTAACCTTTGTAACCAAAGCGTCGCGACAACATCCAAAGGTGACCTTTGGATTCTTAAGTAGGGGGGCAAGAGCACATAGGAATGCCGACCACTACATAAGCCACTAGTGGCTGAGAGAAAGCGAGCAGCACCTTGTATAGGTTGGGCGGAGCTCAAAGAAGCAAGCCCCTATCAGAGAAAGCCATTGCGTGCTAGCCTAGCTAGCTAACGTTTTTCAGCTGGCTGTTATGTTAGTTGTAGCGCGCCTTCCTTCCTTCTCTCACTTTGGAAAGATTTTTCAGTATTTTCTTATGATGACCTGGTCGAGAGAGTACGATACATCGGTGTAAAAGATTTCCTTTTTTCTGTGAGCTTGGTTTACTTGACCGAAGGGTGCAGTAGAACCTGAAGGAGAGGAATAAATACCTGGTCTATAATTTTGACAAAAGGAGGACCGCTATTGGGAAATATCTTCTTCCTCTTGGTCGTCATCAAAGAAGTTGACGTCCGGGGCTTCCTCTTTCCCTTTAAAATAAAACCGGTGAAGTCCATCCTAAAGTTCAAAATCTACATCCAACACCAGAGGTTCCTGATGAGAACAAATTGTAAGGCGTTGAAAGAAACCCTTAAGAAAGATGTCCCTCGCTGCAAAACATATTTTCGCTAGATGGCAAGCCCCTCTTTGACTTTGATATAGAACACATAAAGGGGGAGAGTCACAGTCTCCCTTATTTCCTAACAATAAAATTCATTTTTTGAAAGGCCAGTAACAATGCGATATTCCATAGATAAGCAAGAAACTGAAGCCTCTCTTATTATCTATGATGTACCGGCTTAAATTCACTTTCACTTTAGGAAAGGATTTCTTTCTCCTCAAAGTAGGTGTTCGCTCCGCAGCACGAACAGGTCGATACGATGGCGATGACATCGGGTGGGGCCATTCTCCTAGATCAGAGCTTGAAGCAAGGGTCAGAACTTTAGGCGGGGGCCTCTGTCGATAGAGCTAAAGCAGTCATTCATTAATCCACCCTCGACATACTAAGGAAAACGGCTGATCCAACTGCAGAACAAATACAGACATAAACATAAAAAATACCGCACAGAGCGCCCGCTCTAAAAAGCTGCCCTCCAGCATTCGTCCTTCAAACTACCCATCAATCATCCAACACAACCAACTATTCATAAAAGAGAAATGAATTAAAGAAATCAATGAATGAAATAAGGCGATAAAAAAAAGACCTTGGAACGAGCAAGGAGGATTGGTTTCCCCACCTTAAAGTCCCGAGTATTTTAGGGGTCTAGCTCGCTGATATAAAAACCGGAAGATTCAATCCAGGGACGCTTGGGACTGGATTGAATCCTTAGTTAGAGAGAGGGGCTAAGACTACGTAACGCTATGGGAACAGCCTTTTTTGTCCGCTTTCAGCTATGCTACATAGATGGGCTACCCTGTGAAATAAAACATCATATGTAAGTAAGTAGCATCTAGAATAGAATCCAGAGCAGCTAAGAAAAAAAATCGAGTAGCTTGCGGGCCGGTCGTCATTGCACACTAGCTGGTTAGTGGGGGTAAGAGAGTGTTCCGTTGGTGTTCTCAGTCTCAGTGCGACCTTGCTTGGTCAATAAGGGGATCAAAATGAGCGAGTTCTCGTCCCATACTCATGTCTGACTTCGATCATCGTCTCCCATCAGCGCAAGATGGATTTTGCTTCGGTGATTCACCATTTGAAAGACGAGAGAACACTATCGGCACAGAACCAACAAAGTCTGGTTCTCTTTCAATTGTAGGTATTAGTGAATTAATAAAGAAAGTAGGTATATGTGAATAAATTCATTAAGTCTTAATGCCAATGTCGGCCAATAGGCATAAAAACAAAAGGAAAATGGAAATTAATGTTGGAGTCTCCTTACTTCTCAGCCCTAAGCTAAGTCTTCCTCAATGACAATGACTGATCATTTTTCAGCATATTCAGGTAAAGCCTTAAAGGCAAGGAAAGCTTTCAAGCTAATAAGCTACTTAAGAAAGAAACTAAAGAAAGAAAAGAATTGAAAAGACATAAAGGAAAGAGTACAAAGAGAGATACGGAAAGGTTGAAAAGCAGGGGATAGGATAGTAATAGGATGGCATTTCCAGTATGAATGGACTAGGTATAGGTGGAAGGAGATGAAAGCTGGCGCATAAGTAATGTAATGATGGATAAGGGATTTCTTTTTACCAGATTGAAAGGAAGAGTGTGCCATGGTGAAATGCAAGACAGAACAGAAAGCAAGGAAGGTGAAACGGTGTTGGCAAAATCCAATACAGAATGTCCCGAGGGCGCATTGTTGAATGAATTGACTTCGGTTTGATTTCCTGAAATGCAAGCGGATTGGAACAATAGAACTAATAGTAGAAAAAACAGAGAATAAAGAAAATATTTGAGAACTCGGGAAAGGAGAATAAGCCTCTCTAAGGGAAGAAGACCTAACCCAGCTTTCTTTCCGAGCCATCAATAACTGCCGGCTTTCAACGGGTCCGGCTATCCTTTCAGCGATCGGTCAGTTATGGAAGACTCTGCTGGGTAGAAGCCCGAATATCATTAAGAATATCATAAAATTTTTTATTTTTGTGTGTTTTTTTTTTAAATAATGGAAGGTAATATATGAATAAGAACATATAGCATTCTGCTAGAGAGAGAGGGCGCTAGCCCGGGTACATAAGTATAAGGTCCACCAGTGCACACAATTATTTTGTTATTATGTCCTGCCCGTTTAACTACTCTTCGAGACATTTCTGCTGATGGGCCCTTGAATTATAGCAGGAGCAACCTCAATTGCCGTACCCAGGCGCCGGTCTCTAGAAGCTTCTGGAATGTTCAATTTGTATGGCCTCAGTGATGAGAATATTTTGTGTGCCACTTCTGATGATGCATGCATTGGGCACAAGTATATGTCAGTTCCGTAGATCAAGGCTTTCAAGGACTCCTGAGTTGGTGATTTGTCACCAGGCAGCACATTACACATTAGCAGATGGATGCTATAAATTCCTCCGAAAAATCATAAAATACTGTGCGGCCATACAATATACTCTAAATTCTCGTTGTCGAGGGAAGTGAATCAACAAATGCATGCAAGGAGGGATGTAATTCAGGAGGTGTAGTTCATCTAAACATTCATCTATAACAAGAACAATAGATGCAGACATTCTGGAATCAGAAACTGGAAAAAAAACCAGGTCTCTTGTTTCCAGTTTTTTTTCTTAATCAACCATAGGTGATGACAGTTCTGGCAGATTTCAAGGAAGCATGGCTCGCTTGTTAGGCTTTATGTATTTTCTTTTCTATGACCCACATAGGCACGGTGACCCTACCCTATAAAGTGAAACAACAGAAAAGCAGTAATTAGACTCTTCGCCTGGTTTTATGCTCATTAAAATAAACTTCAAAGGAGAATTCTTTTTTTTGGCCATTGTTTTCTAATGGTCAATTTCAGCCTTCTAAATTGGAACTTGCAGAAAGGCTGAGATACATTGGAACAATGATCCAAATAATCTTTAATGTTTTGAATTCTAAAATGCCGCCAACCAGATTGTGTCAACATCATAGCATTAGGGACACTTTGTATAATCCGATGTCTTTTCTTCAAATGGCCGAACTCTCACAAATAATGCAATACTTAGGGGTGACAGTAGTTGAAGTAGCTAATATGAAATTTCTTGGGCACTTACCCGCATGATTTGGCCCATCTTTCTTTCCTCCATGAGAAAACACTACTCAGTGAGATAATATAGTCAAGTCAATAGCAGCCAAAGCAAAAGATTGATTTATAATGACAGTCCGCCTTCTTGTGCCAACATCTCCATACTAAATAGATTTAGAAATTCTGCCGCAAGTGGTTGAAGAGCTATTTGGGTCCACCCAAACAGCTCTTCTCGGGCAATGTATAGCTTAAGTTGAGCTCGCACCAAACAAAAAAGGAATAAGTTTCTAATTTCCGAAATCGTCTTAGCTAAACCTGTAGAATTCAAGTTTTCTTTTCTTTTTCATTTTCCTTGCAATTTATAATGCATTAAGGGGACAAAGACCAGAAACTCTTCGCTGAATGTGGCTCATAACCAGTACTGGTGGTGTGAGGTATTCCAGTTGAGATTCCCGAACTTTGATGATTATCTCGTCGTATCTAAACCAGTGAGACATCAAAGTTTGACGCATAGATTCTTTTCTAGCCGGAGATAGAGGAAAATAGAAAGATATGGACTTTCAAGCCGATTCCCCAGCTCCTGAATAGGTGCTGCAAATCTTAATGTATAGAACCTGCGACTATATTGAGGAGTAAGGAAAGGGCTCCCATGACAAAGAGGTCATTTTTGCATGGGCTTGGACTTCCTTTGATGATGAGTAGGCTTGTTGTGCTTTGGCCCTTCTGTGGGCTTTTATCGAGGAAAGCAGGCTTGATAGGGCCAAGTCTTCATTTGTAGGACTTTGATGGTTCATGTCATTCATGTAGGCTTGGGTCTTTCATTCGGGCCCTATTGGGGCACCCTGTGGGCCAATGCGTATAAGCTTGGGCTTTATTAACGTGGCTCATTTGACGACTCAGTACATAGATGTCACGAATCTATTGGCATAGAATATGAATTCTTTTCTACGTAAGCTGGTTGTGCAAAGTTTGTTTGTTCATACAGGTAGTGTGATTTTGGGATCTTTTGTTTGCTCTGCAAGGTAGTTAGAGCCAGCAGTTTTTCATTAAACAGGCATGATAGTCTTCAACTGCACAAAAGTTGTGCGGAGAACTAGTAAGAATTGTGCCTGCCATCCAATTCTTGACGCATGGCGAGATTACTCTACCACTCTATAAATGGAGGCTCGATAAGTGTCTTCACTTCATCAAATTCTTTTCAAAGAAATTGAGTACTAGCACGTATGGCTATGGATACTGCAAACAGGCTTTCTGCAATTGCTGCCGAAATGGGGCAACTGCAAAATTAAATTCAAGAGCACCGTAGAGTGCTAAACTTCCTTTTGAGAAGTGTTAGAACAATGGATCCTGCAAGGAAAGAAGCGCGCATTCGCGCTACCAGAGAGCGCATAGAGGGTTTGGAGGAGAGGCAGCAAGCGCTGCGGGCGGAGCAGGAAGCGCTCATTGTTCATGGAGCACTCGGTCGCCTGGCAGACTAGAAAAAATGAACAAAAAGTAGTTAAGTCACCTTCAGGCTTTCTTATTCCAGGAAAGTATGTAGTTGCAAAAATAAAAATAGTAGTTCTAAAATGTTGGCCCTATTAGTTGTTGTGGGTCACGAGCATGTAACTTGTTTTGAATTTCTCTTTATTTTATATAAGCCCTTTCTTTGAGGAATTTTTGAATTGTGTCCACTGCAGTACTCTAACTCTCTTATAGTGTACTACATTACATGAAACGTAGTTCATGATTTCCCCTTCGCTCTCTTTAGCATTTTGGTTTAACACCACGCAGGCAGCTGGTACCTTCCCAGCTTCTTCATCAGGTAACCTGCCAATTCAACACATTGTCAGCGGCATTTTGCCTGTAAAAATTCATTAATGAATCAGTATCTCCTTTACTTGAACACGGGTTTCGACTTCCACTAAGAGCCCGGTTAGAGAATTATCGTCCTCGCTTCGCTTACCGCCTTCGTCTTTCGCCAGGGCTTATACTTCATCAATGTCCTTACTGCGTTTCACGCTTTTCAGGACCTCGATCCAAGCCCTCAGTCTCAAAAACTTCAGCATGGATGGATAGATGCCATACGGCCGTTAGCTATTAAGTATTTCGTATATAGCAGGACTGTGACCCTCCTCTCAACCCAATCCCTTACTTGACCCTCAAAACTCACTATCGAGTTGTAACCGAAGTAGATCAAGAGAGGGGACGATGCCCAGACGACAGATTTGACCCAATGTCAAACAGGCCAAAGGCTCAGAATGAGACGAGTCAGGGATCCAGAATGACTTCATTGACTGATCACCGAGCAAGAAAGACGCTTTACGCAGCATTTCAGGTCGGAAAACTCTATAAGCGTGTCATCAAGTTAGGTTAGGCCAACCTCGGAACTAGATGTGGTCACCTTTCTGATCTAACACCACAGGCGATGGCCAGGGATCATCCTCTCAATAGGACAGAAAGAAGGAATCTTCCTAGGAAGAACCTAGACGGTTTCTGGAAGCATCCTTTACTTTGTTGTTCACAGTAGCAGCTTGCCAAGTGGGAGAATGAGGACCGTCGGATCGAGGGCATGAAGGCTATAACATAGAGTTGGAGGCCTTATTTATGGGACATCCAGAAAAGCCATCCCATTCAAGAAGCCCCTACTTATACCCCTGCACCCTTCTATCCTTGATGGATCAATTGAACAACTTTATAGATCACAATGGAATTCCGAACCGCTATAGAAGCGAACGACTTGATCGCGAACTATAGTCTTTGTTTGTTCGACTGACCGATTCGAATCGATTGGGCTTCGTTCCGGGTAGTGTTTAGTCATAAGCCTGTCTCTTTTGGTCTTCACTTGTCTGCTTTCGTTCCACTACTTTCCAACTCATTTCTCCGGTTCAACAATTTCAACACCGCACCCCTTCTCCAGGGCGGTAGATGGGTCTAGAGAACCGAACTGTCTCACGATTTCAATCCGGTTAAAAAAAACTTCTCCTGAGCAATTCACGTATCACTTGAGTAGTAGTATGAAACCTTAAGAAAAGGCGATCTACTAGTTGAAAAAAGGAGGATCCGTTGAAGAGTTTATGTTGTCTCGGTAGGGAATAGTCCAATCTTTTCCAGCACCGGTGCAATATGAAAGAGTCCTTTAGAATTCCTTAGAATACGAATGAGATCAAAAACACTCTGTCGAGGCTCGAGTAGAAGAAGGGGTACTTGAACAGAGGGCCGTCTCAGACCAGTGAAGATCGGAATTGAGCTGCTTAAGATTCCAATTCAAGTAAGGAAGATTTTCATTAGTCTAGGTATTCTAAATAAAAAATACCATTAGCGCCCAAGCTAACCATCTCGACTGATCGATCGGAATGAAACTGATTAATATGGAACTGCTAAAGATGGAAAAAACGCAAGGAACGAAGTTGTGAGAAAGTCCCGTGACATCCAAGTTTGATTTTAGAAATAAAAGATTGAGCAGCTGCTGAAGATGGAGCTGCAGAGGGTAGTTCCGGTAAGAGAGAGAAAGTTTGATTGATAAGGGCATTCTGTGAATGGAGGAATTGGCACAAATCTGATCTGAAGTAATGTGTTGCCGCGAATCGGCTAAAAGAGTTTCAATAGGCCAGGAAACCATTTCCGCTAAAGAGTTCTCTATTGTAATGTTTTTGGCAGGTCGCTTGCTTTTGAAAAGAGAGGTTTCGCCCTTTCCGGCTCTTCTCCTCCATGCTTCAGTTGCTGAGTATGATTTGGTATAGTTTCCAAGTTTTAAGCTGGAGCCTCACGTCACGGAACGAATGTTTTGTTTTCAAATTAGCTTCAAAGAATGGCTGGGAATCGTCTTCCTAAAAAGAAGAGTCTTCGTTTGACAAAATATAGTTTTCAATTGGCTCGGCTTCCTTAGATAATCAAATCAAGTTTCAAGCCGGTCAGGTCAATCGTTTCAAAGGAAGAAAATAAAGGCCGAAATCAATATGAATGTCAACCCGGTAAATCACCTAACTTTATATAGCTGAAAGCTGCCAAATCGGCTGAAAGAATTGAAAGGAATGTTGGAAAATGAGCTTCAAAGCTTGAACTTCCACTTTCAATAGTCAGAAGAAGCGCGAATGGCACCAGTCCTGATTGATTGTTTTGATGTGAAGGGCTTTTCCCTACTAATGAGTACAGATATGCGCCCTTAGTATTAGAATAAGAATTAGCAGGGGTACGTGCGAAGTCTTCAATGAATACCGGGGAATTGGCCAAGTATTACTTCACTTCCTCTTAGTTCAGGCTATTCCTTAGCGATTGTTCATCTTCCACTGCCCGAGGCCTCCAGAAAGAAGGTGTTCTTCTGCATTGCACTTCTTCATGTCTTGGTTAACTGTCGTTCTGAATAAGTCAGATAGTTGATCGAGAAAGCACCGCCCAAAGGTGCTCATTGAGCCGGTCCCCGGTGGCAAAAATCATCTCAAAGCTGAAGTGAAGAAAAAAGCCAAGTTATTGCAAAAGAGAGGAATTGCATTCTATAAGGTAGGGCTTTAGTTTTTCACTAGAAGCTCAGCCTAGAGTTGATCGACAGGTTAACCCCGAAATGAGTTGATCGACCGGTTACCCCCCGTAATTGACCCCTAAGCTCGGGTGAACCGGAATCTATTGTATCTTTTCTAAAACGGCACTCTCCCTTGATTTCCACAATTATGTTTGCTTATGAAACCTTTTTTCACGTGGTTCTGGTCTCTTTTCGATTGCGTGACAAAGGGGAACAAAAAGAAATGCCCTATACACCAAAAGTCAAAAGGGAAAATCCCTTGATCAGGTCTTGAATGAGACCGAAGGTAAGGAGAACCCCCTAATGAAAAAAGGGCTAACAAAAAGGACGAAGTAATTTCGTATATAAAGATATGGGTTTCCGGGTTTAGATCGAAATTACACCCCCCGAAACCACAGCTGGAGTATTAGACTTGTTCTGCTTCGATAGAGGCACTGTAACCGTAAGTGGAATAACAATCATTCGGCCGATTGTTCTTACTCTTATCCTTCCTTCGCTGACACAGAAGAGAGAGAGAGCACTCCCCAAGCCAAGGATGAGTGCCAAAGAGAAGATGCGCAAGCTAGTCTATCAGAAGGAGAAAGCGAGGGAGTGAGATTTTAGGTTTCATTAGGGTAGACTGAAGACCAAGCCAATCTCGATTAAAAAAAGAAAACTTATTGCAACTACGAACATGAACAGATGCTTTCTCATAAGACTATTTTAACCGATTGTTTATGTCAACCCTACGCTACGATTCTTCTTCTCTTATGAAATTTCTAGTTAGATGAAAACTGCTCTGCTGCATGACGGAGTGATCTTTCCCTCTTATGAAAGCCGGTATCTCACTTTCAACAGAGTCTCGACGTGGCGGTGTAGACCTAGCTCCATAGTTGGGCTAGTCACTGGCTAGAGGGCGACCGACCTACCGGACCGGAGGCAGCCGAGAATGTAATGTAAAAAGGACCATAGGATCCTATCCTAAAGGAGAAGGAGGAGGAGTAGGAGCTAGCTTTAGGGGCGGAATCGAATGATTACGAGATAAAGAATGAGACAATGGAGAGCACTCAGACAATTCACTTTGAGTACAGGGAAGTCTGCTGGTAGGAATTCCTCAGGGCGTATTACGGTTTTTCACCGAGGGGGTGGATCGAAGCGATTGCAGCGAAGAATTGATCTGAAACGAAGCACTTCGTCTGTAGGCATTGTAGAAAGGATAGAATATGAACCTAATCGTTCTTCTCGAATCGCTCCAGTATGATGGACCAGCGGGGTCCGCCAGAGAAAATGCAACACGATAGAAGAGTTCGCTCCGCCACGTAAGATCCTCGAATCAACCACGACTACCATAATTAGGAGGGAGAAAGAGCTTTTCCAAAGGAACCTTTTGGGGTTGGGGGCCGCTCTTTTCCTTCTGATTATGACAAGTTTTTATTCAACAAGTGAGTATCTTGACTGCTTCGTAGCCCCGTGCGACGGGGGAAGGGGTTCCTCGTCTGGCGCTCTTGATTTCTCTCCTTCGAGAGAACCAGAACCGCGCCTTCCCGAGCCCGAGGTTGCGCCCATTCCACGTGAGGTCCTCGTTCTGGAATTAGAGCAACCTCTCCTTCCTGATATCCAAAGGAGGGTAGACTTCAACAGCGATTGTCGCTCTATTTCATTGGTAGGAACGAGGCCAGGCACCTCCCGCCCTTTTTGGGTATTTTGGAGAAACAAATGCTGCTGGAAAAAAAGATAGAAGCAGCATTGGTGCGGGATGGGTTTCCCCCCCATATGGTTCTGGCTTGGAGGTCAGAAATCCGCGGCCTCATCTTTAACCACCCTACTAGGGAGGCTGCGCTTTCTGAGAATACCTTAAATAGGTATTTGAGCCAGATCGAAAGAGATGGCACTCGTCAGAGCCAGCCCTATCTTAGGCTGGTTCCGACGATCCGCAATTCGGAGATTCTCTATGGGACGAGAAATAGGAGACCCCCTTTTTGGCCTTTCTAAAGTGTGGCCCACACACGGCCAGGAGGAAAAGAAAAGGGGGTCTTAGCCCTTAGAATCGAATTCTAAACCGGAGTGGTGCTGCTGGACGCTTCTGATCAATAGAACAAGAAGAGGACCAAAAAGAAAGACCACCAAAAGTAACGACCACCAAGATAGGCATAGTAATTCGATCTTTTGATCACCCATTTTTTGAAAACCATTTTTGGGGGCTTCCGCCTTACACACGGAAGATTGGATTGCCTGAATCACGAGTCTTATATACTGTGTTACGATCACCTCATATTGATAAAAAGTCCAGAGAACAATTTTATATGAAAATAAAGAAAGAATTTCTGGTCATAAAAACAGAAAGGCATGAATTGCGCAAGAAGTTCTTTCGGTTAAAACGCCGTGCGACTCGGAGGACATAAGACTTCTTGGTCAAGCCAAAAAGATTGCCGACTGGATGCTCCTACCCCACCATGACTGGCCCTTTATCTTACCTTAAGTAGAAAGAGGAGGTATGAAGCGTGGGACAGAATGCAAGAAGTGATACAACAGATAACCTTATTAAGGAGTGGCGGCAACCCTCTTGATTGATCAACGCGAGTGAACTGTGCTTAGACGCTTCGTAAAACCGCACCGATCTACGAGAGGAGCTGATAGATGAGTAGGCTTCCCCTTTCGATTCACGGAATGTGATCTGGGACACGATGGGAGTTTGCGTGTCTCGGTAGGAAAGAGATCACCGGAGTATAGCACAAGATCGCCTTTTCTTGCTGCCATGGGGTCGACCTATGAACAAGGTAAACCCAATGGGAACCAAAAAACGGGGGGTACCGCATTGGGGAGAAGACGATCCGAAAAGCGAAGGCTCACCCAGCTGAAGGAAGGAGGTGAGAGAGGCAAGAGGTAGCTTGCTTCCAAGCCGGCCCGACCGCGAGGAATCAAGAGATCTTTGCCGGTGCTGACTTGGATCTCGGGTGACGGAATAAGGCAGCCAGAAGCGACCAATTTGTTAGAACAATGGTGAAAGAATGCCCAAACAATGATATGATGGAGGCGATGATCCAACAAACCTTCTATCGGGGCATCAATACAACAAATCAATGCATAGTCAATCAATTGGCCGGGGATAACTTTATGAGGTTGACTTATGACCAAGCTTGTGAGATTCTTGATGAGATGGCGGACACATCTTCCGCATGGCAAAGTAGGGCCAATGTTCCTCAAGGCGACCCTACAGTTATTCATTTGATAAGGAGCTACATGACCATGGACAGTCTATAGCGGAGTTGACAACTACCATGAACCAATTGGCTAAGGCACAGTTGCAACAAGTCCAAAATCCTCGCCAAGTAAATGCTATGGAAAGTGTTAATTTGCTTACCAATAAGAGAAGGCAAAGAAGGCAACCAAATCAAGGGAATTCCGAACAATTTGACGATGATTGTGAAGGGTTTCAAAATGAGGGCTATGATGAACAAAATAAAGAGGTACAATATGTTAACAACTATCAAGGCAATAGAGGCAACTCTTCAAACCAACAATGGCGACCTCAAGGTAATTGGGGCAATCAACAACAAGGCGGTGGTAATTGGAACAACAACAACCAAGGCGGTAATTGGGGGAACAACAATCAAGGAAACCAAGGGCAGTGGAGTGGAAATAACAACAATTGGAACAACAACGGTCAAGGCAATTGGGGGCAAGGCTTTCAAAGGCCCCCCATGTACCAACAACCTAACAACCGAACAATCCACCCCCGTTCTCTTCTCAAGGATCTAGTTCTTCGGGTAATGATATGGGAAGAATAGAAATGATGTTCAAACAAATGATGAAGAAGAACCAAGATTCCTATGCTCAATTGGCTTCCCACAATACCTCCATTCGGAATTTAGAGGTGCAATTAGGCCAAATCTCTCAACCGTTGAATACTCACCCAAAGGGTGCTCTACCAAGTGATACGGTAGTGAACCCTGAGGGTGGGAACAATCATGTGATGGCAGTTACAACAAGAAGTGGGAGAGGCGGTGATGTGCGCGCCTCGAAAGATAAGCATGTTGTGGATGATGATGTTGAGATGCAAGAAAATGATATTCCTTTGGTAGTTGAAGATGTGGTAGAGAATGATGTGAACAATGATGTGAGGATTGACATTGATGAGGCCGAGGTAGAAACTCAAGAGGCCGTGAACCCGTCTAGGGAGCACATAATTGACATGCCGGAGCCGGTGGTGCCAAAAGCCAAGGCACCTTTGCCTAGACCACCTCTGCCTTATCCTCAAAGGCTACACAAGCAGAAAAGTGACACCCAATTCCGAAAGTTCATTGACATGATGAAGAGCTTATCCATCAACGTGCCTTTGGTGGAGGCTTTGGAGCAAATGCCTGGGTATGCGAAATTCATGAA
>NC_031995.1:65536305-65546305 GCF_001879085.1 Nicotiana attenuata | reverse complement strand
GTCTTTAATGTTTGCAAGTCTATGAAGCAACCCAGTCGCACCGAAGTGTGCTCATTTGTAGACCTTGTCACAGCTGTGATTGTGGATGATACAAGTTCTATGATTAATGTTGAAGACCCCCTTGTGGCCGTGTCTCTAAATCGGGATGTCAACGATGATGCAAGTAGAGTAAGGTGCATAGATGCTCTACATGTTATGGAATCTTGTGAGCCCAGTAAATTGTCTTTGGATCTTGAAAACCTGGAAACTTTTGCAACCTGGGAAACTCCACCAATAAAGCCAACAATTGAGGAGCCACTGGTGTCGGAGTTAAAACCATTTCTTCCACACCTCAGCCCCACAATCTTTAAGCCCGAAATTATCTTGGAGGATGATGCAACGCCTTTCTTGGAGCATCAAAGAAGATTAAATGAAGCAGTGCATGCAATGGTGACATATCCTCATAATGTGTTGATTCATACAAGAACAGTTACAGGTTGGCAAGGTTGCATAGACTATGGACAATTGAACAAAGTGCCCCGCAAGGATCTTTATCCCTTGCCATTCATTGATCGGATGCTAATACAACTTGCTAGGCGTGCTTGTTATTGCTTCTTAGAGAGCTTGATGAGAGCCACGTGGTGGAGCTTCTTGATTTGAAGTGATGTGATGGTAACATACGTCGTGCCGCGACGTTAAATCAGGCGCTTCTTGGGAGGCAACCCATGTCTTTTTCTTCTTGTTTTCTTTGATTTTCTTTGTAGTTTAGGTTTGATTTTTGGACTAATTGGTTGTGAGATGTTGCAGGGATTGTGTTGATGCAGTGCAAAACATTATGGACAAATTGAACAGTCTCCGAAGTTGCCATTGCGGCCGCATTGCATTTTGTGCGGTCCGCACTGGTGAGAGCCATGTGAGGTGCTCTTTGAAGTTTGCCACCATGGCCGTATTCCATTTAGTGCGGTCCGCGGTGGACCTCCGCGGCTGTGGTCTGTTTTGTGCGGACCGCGGAGGTTGCCTTCTCAAGCTTCTTCTGAACAAACCCAGCGCGGCCCGCGATCCGTTTTGTGCGGCCGCACTGGTAGGTAAGGCTGGGTCCCACTGATTTTTCTATAAATAGACCTCAAGGGCCTCCTTTTACCCTTTTCGAACCCTAAGCTCTCAGAGACTAAAAAAATTCACTGTTCATCTCATCCTTTCTGCGTAATAGCATACTTGTACTGTGTGTCTTCACTCCTTATCACTATCTGGTAACATTTCATCCATTTTTCTTTGTTTCATTTTATAATTTCCTTTTATTTTCATGACCAGTAGCCCATAGCTTCTTCTTTTTCTCATTTTTCTCTATTTGATTAGCTTAGGTTAGTTTTAAATACTGGTCTTTGTGTGATTGATGTGCATAATGAATGGGAAATTGAGTAGGGACAAAGTAGGTGATGATTTGAACAAAATTGCAACAAAAACTTAAACCCTGACTCAGTGCCCTAAGTCAGCACCCTTCGCGGACCGCAGTCACTTTTGTGCGGTCCGTGGTGCTTAAGTTCTGAGAAATGCCCTGTGCCAGTGCGGCCGCATTGCACTTGGTGCGGTCCGCACTGACCCACCGCGGCCAAATACCTTTTTGTGCGAGGCGCGCTGATGAGATTCAGAGAAGTAGTTTTTTGGACCCTGCCCAATGAGGACCGTGGTGGGTTTTATGCGGTCCGCGGTGACTCTACTACGGCCGCACTCCTTTTTGTGCGGACCGCGCGGTGCACTGTTCTGCAACTGTTTGCTTCTATTCTGTAATTCATTTTCCACAACTGATTCACTGCCTCTGCTGATACTAACAAAGCTAGATGTGTGTGTTTGCAGACAATGGTTAGACAACAAGGAGGAAAAACACCAAAACAACCCGGGAGAGGTGGTTCCTCCCGAGGGGGAAAAGGAAAGAGGGTGGTAAAACTCACTCCCCAAGCTCGGTAAAACATCAAAAAGACCCGGAAGTTGATAAAAGCTGCAGATAAAGCTGCTTCCCATTCTTCCGGGAGTGAGTATGTGCCCTCTCAAGACATCTCCTCAGACTCAGTCCCAACTCACATTGTCACCGACTTTCGATTGACTGATGATACCCCTCCGCCATAACCCACTGTCCGACAGCCAATCAATGTTGTGAATGACTCATCTAAGGGCTCGGCATCCGGTAGTGGGGAATACTCCACCTCCCCCACAGCTTCTTTGTCTGGGGAGAGTGCAGAAGGAGACGAGGAGGAGGCACAAGGGGGTGGTGAACCTCAAGTTGGGGGTGTTGACCAAACTAGAAATCCCACAGCTTGGGAGGATAGGTTCGTCAGTCAGGTAGTGTTCCACAAGTTTAGGGAATGGTGGCCAATACGGAAGCTGATTCTTGAGAGGAGTTTTATTGAGCGGGACCTTCTTCCCCTACACCCAAATGTGCATAGAGAGTTTCACACTCGAGTGGGTTGGGCGCATTTTTGGAGTGAATGTGTAAAGGCAAATGAGCACATGGTCAAGGAGTTCTATAGCAACGTGGCCCACATCTTGAAGGGCACTAAAGTGACCAAAGTGCGGAACAAAAAAGTGGTATTTACTGGGAAGGCACTTAATGAGTACTTGGGGTTCGATGACGAAGATGAGACCTTTACAACGAAAAGTTGGCAACGGGCGAAGAGGTTTGTCCGTGGTTAGCTTCATACCTAGCAATCTCGGGTGCTGTTCCAGAATGGTTGCAAGTAGGGACCAAGATTTCTCGGTAGACTTTTAACTTTGAGGCTAGGGGGTGGTTGACGTTTGTGTGTAGCCGACTTGACCCCACTACCCATGATCACACTATTCCACTTGCCCGGGCTGTTCTTGTTGCATCTATTATGGCGGGCTATCCTATCAACGTGGGCAATGTGATGTCCTGTGTTATTTCTGTAGTGGGGGTTGAGCATGACCGGAACTATCCTTTTCCCAACACCCTCACTATGTATTTCCGAGACCTAAAGGTGGAGAAGAGAGATTTTGATATCAAGGTCAACCCTATGGCTCCATTTTCATGGTACAGTTTGAAGGGGTCGGACAACCCCAAGGACAAGAATTACAAGCCGCCTGCCTCTGCTCCAACTAGCCAGTCTGAAGAGCCGGTTGCGGTAGAGCCCTCCACTGAGCCTGCCTCTATCACTGTTGAGCTGCCTCCAGGTCCTTCCCCTACTACTGGTCCTTCTACTTCAGCTGACCCGGGGATTCCATCTTCCCGGGCCCATCCTATCACTGCCCACAGGCTGCACCAGACACTTTAGAGACTGAACAACTGCATGTATACTGCTTCATCCAAGTTTTCCACTTTGACCTCCACCATTGCATCTCAGTTGGCTCCTCCGCCAGTTCAGGTCCCACAGTCTATAGAGGATGCTTTGAAGAAGCTACTTGATAACCAGGAGAAGATCCTCAGCACCCAGGCCGAGTTGGTAAAGGCAGTGGCTTCAAATGGCGAGGCTCTCAAAGAGCTTGCCAAGGAGCACAAGAAGCTGCGCAAGACACGGGCTTCCAGGGAGTCCGTGAAGGAGCTCAGGGCGGATGTAGAAAGACTAAAGGCAGACCAGCTGCCTTTAGATTTATTATTTGAGGATCCAGCTCCAACAGCAGTACCGGCAGCAGAGCCACAGCAGGAGCGGACACAGATGCTTCCCAGGAAGAAGAGGAAACTCCCCAGTGCAGATGAGGTGATCATCCAGTTGGCATACTCATCGGAGACCTCCTCCAGTCAGCCACAGGATGCCCCTGATATTCAGCCTGTCCAGGTCCAGGCCCCAGTCCCAGCAGCCGAGCAGCAGGAGACCGGGAACCAGCCTAAGGTTCCCGCGCATACAGAGGACCCAGGGACCACAGATGATCCCATGCAGACGGACACGGCTTAGGGAGTCTTCATATCCTTTCCCTATACTTTTTGATTTTTATTTTGTTAGTTGGCATTGGGGGACAATGCCAGCTTTTATTCGAGGGGGTGCGCCCTTCATTTTTAGATGACTGTAAATATTGATACTATTTTATGCTTTCTTTTAATTTTCTGTTGGTCTGTATATAACTTTACATTTAGTTACTTTCATCGTACTTTTTATCTTCTTTTTGGGTCTGTATATAACTTTACATTTAGTTACTTTCATCGTACTTTTTATCTTCTTTTTGGGTCTGTATATAAAGTTACATTATTGTATATATTCACCCCTCGTTGTATATTCATTCCCCGTTTGTACATATTCATTCTATTTTCTATTTTTCGTAAAATTTTTCATTTTTAGCTTCTTATATAGGCTCGTAGCTTTTTGTTTTGTTTTGATGTTTTTAATAAGCCTTTGGTTTTCTTAATGCGACGGTTCTTTCCAAAGGTGGAGTATTGTGTGAACCGGGTGGCTCTTCCCAGTGATAGATGGCGTGACAACCTTCTTAAGGGTTTGAGTCCGTTTTTGTTTTTGTTTTTGGTAGTTTATGGTTAAGAGTGCCTCAAAAGCTTCACTTGGGCCTAGCACATTTGCCTTTGATCCCATAGTCAAAGACAAAATGTTGTGTTTTGGATGGTGAAAGTCGTGGCCTTGAGACTTTTGCGTTGGCCAATAATCATCAAGTGTTCCTTTCGGGACCATTGTGTGCTCAAATCATATCTAAGGTCGTTTTGGGCCCCCGACTCGATGTCTTTAGCAATCCTTTAGCTTGTGTGGTGAGAAATCGAATTTTGAGTCCAAGTCTCGAGCCAATGGTCTAGAACTTGCCCTGAATGTTTGTTGAGGCGAAATTTTGAGTGAAATTCGGCTTGGGAAGTGATTATAGGCTCTCCATGATCCAAATGATAAGTTGAACAATTCCACAGCCTACCAATGAGATAATCCCTAGCTAACCCTTTTGAGCCTTAAACCTTTTTCTTTCGAGAACCAAAGCTACAAGCCTATACCCGTTCTAAATTCTACCCTCTCTTGGTACCCAAATCTTCCCTTGAGTAATGGAAAAGTCTAAGTTTGGGGGAGAGACAAGAAAGGAAACAAAGTGGTAAAAGGTACAAAAGCAAAAGAAAAGGAACGTAATGAAAAAGAAAGAAAAGAAAAAGACAAAAAGAAAGCCCAATGTGAACAAGAATAAAAAGGGATTCAAGGAAAACAAAAATGAAAAAGGTGTGAAAAAAGTAGAAAAAGGAGAAGTGTTTTGAATTGCATAAGAAAGAGTGACAATGTGTCTCTCTAACCCCTTGAAAGGAAGTGAAATACTCAAAAGAGTCAAGTGAATTGTGCCAAACGAATCAAAAGAAGTGCTGAAGGGAAGATTGAACCCACTTGAACAAAAACATGTCCTACCCTCACCCAAAAGCCTTCACAATGACTCCACAAATGCCCTATATGATCTTGAGTCGAATGAAGCTTACATTAGTATATACTTACATAAGGGGCAAGCATATGGTACTTAGAGCCGGACTTGCGACCTTTTCTTGAGAGAGATGAGTGAATTACCATTAACCTCGATTTGTGTGTCAATACTC
Source organism: Nicotiana attenuata (assembly GCF_001879085.1). Classification (NCBI taxonomy): domain Eukaryota; kingdom Viridiplantae; phylum Streptophyta; class Magnoliopsida; order Solanales; family Solanaceae; genus Nicotiana; species Nicotiana attenuata. The sequence continues at coordinate 65,540,817 of NC_031995.1, read as the reverse complement.
TAAAAAGGTGAGGTTTGCCTAGGGATAGTTGAGGATGTGTGAGTTTGGGTTCCACAATGACCAAAGTAAGTGAAAGAGTTCGTTGATGTGTTGAGTCAACTCGTGATGCTCTTGTGTCAAACTTGATCCATGGATTTTCAAAGGTTAAAAGTTGTTAATGATTCATTCGTATTGAGGGCAATTGTTAGTCCCAATTGATGCTTGTTGAGGTTACGTTAGGTCAGTTGGAATTACTTGGATTTTCCTTTAAGGGGTGGGTCTTATTTTGTTCGCTTGAGGACAAGTAAAGGTTTAAGTTTGGAGGAGTTGATAAGTTAGGATTTTAACATGTTTTATGCCCCTACTTGCCTATGCTTTGATCATATATTTGTACAAAATAGTCCCAAAAGGCTCACAGGTTGTGCTTGTTTGCAGGTTTGATCGACAAAGTGACGAAATGTCAAAGATTGGCTCAAAAAGGAGTGAAACCTGCTCAAGTATCAAAGACCAAGAAAGCTAAGGGAATAAGGGCCTAGTGCGGACCGCGCAAAGTGGAATGCGGCCGCACTAGGTGGTTCGGAGAGTTGGTAATATCAGGGTAGAGGCAACGCGGCCGCGGTCCATATCTCGCGGTCCGTGGTCAGGGCTCTGCGGCCGCACTACTCTTTTGTGCGGTCCGCGGTCAAGAGATTCAGAGAACTACAATTTTGCCAAGACAATGCCATGCGGTCCGCGGTCGTTATTGTGCGGACCGCGTCAACTCCCTCCGCGGCCGCGGTCCATTCTACGCGGTCCGCGGAGTTTAAGTTCAGAGAAGCCAAAGTTGAAGTTAAGGAGCCCACTGCGGCCGCGGTCCATTTAGTGCGGCCCGCACTGACCCCGCAGGGGTATTTTTGTCCAGTTTTTCCAGCTTAGTATAAATAGAATATTTTACCATTTTTAGGTCATCTGTTATCTTGAGAACACAGCTGCGCTCGTGAGAACAACTTTTGTAGCCATTTTTGGCATCTTAGCTTTAAATTAACAATAGATTCTTGCAATTTAATTTAGTATTTAGTTATTATGTCTTGTTCTTCATCTATTTCTTCATTTTCTCGTTCAAGCATGAGTAGCTAAACCCTTTAGCTAGGGTTGTGGCTCAACCCTAGTGTGGGTAATTGATGGGTGTTTCCATCCAGGGTTAGATTGATTATGGGTGTTTGCTATTTGGGTTGATTTTATGTTTTAATCTATAAATTGGTGGTTGCAAACACTGATTTGTGCTTTGTGGATTTGACTCTTCTTGAGAAAGAGAGTCTAAGTCTCCAAAATTGACCCAACAAGGAATTGGGATGGACTCATGAGAAATGATAGTCCCAATTAATGGGTTAAACCTCAAGAGAGTAATCACCCTACTTGAACCCTAGTTGCTTGACCTAATTTGCTTACTCATTTGGTCTCGAGAGAGTCAATTGGGCAAAATCACTCTCTCTACCGAGAGGTGTGAGAGTGGGTAAAATTGTGCAACGGTTATAGCATAAGCCCCAATTATGTCAATCGAACCTTAGTAACATCTACCCGTCAATTAGCCACCTAGGTGATGTCACGACCCTGGTGCCCTTCTTCCCATTAGATACAACTTTAGCAATTATCTCGTAGCATAATCTAGTTTCAATTAGTAGTTTGATAATCGTAGTTTGTAACTGAAAAACCCAAAAATGTTAGAAGTGACATTTAGAACAATTACACGACTCTAGTCTAGATAGATAGCCAGCTCCAATTTCTAGCTCTCTGAGGAATTCGATCCCGACCCTCATATCGGGTAAAAGCTATTGCGACCCTCTCTTCCTACTTTATAGTAGTGTGGAGTTGGCAGCGATCACCGTTATTATTTGTTTCATAGTAAGGTTGAGAGTAAAAGCACGAAGGGTGACGCCGTGCAGTTTGTTCATTATGTTTATTCGTTTTGGTGGTTATGAGCTTATTGACTGTGTTCTTGATATCATTCCCTGTTGTACTTATCGTATCTTGTACCCCCTTTCGCATGTTCCCTCCCAATAGTACATGTTTAGCCTTTATTGTTGTTATGTTGTACGTATATTGTTATTTGCACATGTTATTTACGTGGGTGTCTTGTCATAGCCTTGTCACTACGTCGTCGAGGTTAGGCTCGACACTTATGGAGTACATGGGGTTGGTTGTACCCATACTACACTCTACACTTTTTGTGTAGATTTTTGTACTAGTCCCAGTTGCCCGTGAGGTGCATTATCTGCTGACTTGGAGACTCGAGGTAGATCTGCTGGCGTCCGTAGACCTTGAAGTCCCCTTCCATTTCCCCTATTTACCGCTCTTTTCATTCGAGACAGTTGTACTTATTTCAAACTCTGTTTGTAGAAATTCTAGAAGCTCGTGAACTTGTGACTCCAGATCCGAGTTGTATTAGATATTGGTTTATTACGCTATTTCGTACTTTATTTGAACTTCATTTCTGTTTAATTGGTTCTACTGAGTTGAATTGGTTAAAAAATTGGCTTAAAAATCCTCTAACGTTGGCTTGCCTAGCAAGTGAAATATTAGGCGCCATCACGGTCCCGAAAGTGAAAATTCCAAATCGCGACAGACACAATATAGTTGTGTTTTGTAATGTAATGAACGGGAAATCTCACTTATTATACGTCTCAATCTTAGTAAGTTGGGTTGACCATATGATTCAATATATGGTAGTACTACTAAAATTCTTTTCAATCCAATATTGTAAAAGATTACCATCTCTGGTACTAGTTGAAGCAATAAACAAAAACGTAAAAAAGAAATAAGAAGCTTTTGAAAAGAAAGTGCGAAATACCAAAAGCTTTGTCTTCCACCATATTAATGTTGTCTAATCAGCCCCATGAATCATCTCTCCATAGCCATTGAATATTCATGCAATTAAGTTCCAGATCAAGCTTAATCATATCTATTGCCAAAGCTCCTGTTTTTGTTCTTTTCGCTCTTTTCCTTTTTAATAGTTCGTGAATGACAAGAATCAACCACATAGGGTTAAATGTCTAAGCAAATCAATCAAATTATTAGTGATATGGGTGCACAATCATTCAAGAAAAGCTTGATGCTTAATTAATTATATGCTTATTGGAAATATTGTCGGTTAATTATATATACATCGCAATATCTACTAAATGATGAATACACACATTAGGAAATCGAGGGTTAATTTCATGTATCTGCTTTATCTACTATAACAATACCAAAGTAACAGAATTTTTTTTTGTCACATTAACTAGATTGAAATTACCTAATTCACATTGCAGGAAAGTTATAAAACTACTTTCGTCACATTAAGATAACTAATTATATGTACATTGTTCAAAATATACAAATGCTGGTTGGTTTATGGTACGTTACTCGCCACGTTTGCGCTTCACCACTGTAAAAGATATCCAATCATGCAAGAATATCGACTTCCCATATATTTAAACGAAGGGCAATTAAAAATATTTATATAAAACAAAAAGATAAGGAAAAACAACTAAAATATAGAAAGGGGTAGAATTTTGTTTTTCTTTAGAAGTGAAAGAATTCTATACGGTTATCGAAATTTTTTCTTGTATTAAAAAGTTTTTAGTCACCTCTTGTTAAAAAATTGATGAGTAGAACGACAATTATTATTTTTATTTCTGACGTAATATATACAAAGTGGCAAAGCCCTAATGTAGCAACAGACATGTCATAAATCCAGCATCATAAATTTAGGAGTGATTGGCACATAGTTCAATTATGTTAACATGACAATAAATACTTTTGACTTTTAATATTGTAGTGCCGAATAAGGTTAAGTTAATTTAGTGTGATAAAAAATAGTTTTGTAAATCTACAATTATGATGGGTAAAATTTAGCGACTATACGTGAAATTAATCAAAAAAATTAAGCTAAATCCACTTTATTAGAGAATAATCGTATTTGCTTAAAGCAATTTGCATTAGCTAGCTAGATTATGGCATGATTATGTTTATTATAGTCGTGGAATTTATTAACTTATCTAACGCCGCAATAGCTACAATATCAAATGATTTTAGCAAGGAGAGAACAAACACAAGGTATATATATACATATACATATACATATAATTCAAATTAAGGCTACTGTTAGGGTGCGTTTGGTAAAACGGAAAATATTTTCTGTAGAAAATGTTTTCCAAGAAATTATTTTTTCTTGGAAAACAAGTAGTAATCTTATTCGTTTTTCGGTGTTTGGTATGCAAATTAAGGAAAATAACTTATCAAGAGTATTCTAAATAATAGATACAATAAACATGAAGCTATAAACTTTCGAACCAACAACCTTCCGAACCCACAAATTTCATAAACTTCCGAACCGCAGAAAAACGAAAAAACAAAAATTAAAAAATTACTTTTTTTTTGTGCGAGGTTGGGGTGGGTGGGGGGGAGGTACACAGAAGTTTGAAATTCAAAAAAAAGTAATTTGCNCGGGGGGGGGGGGGGGGGGTACGGGTGTGGTGGATGGAGGAAAAAACTTAAAATTTGTAAAAAAGA
>NC_031995.1:65480552-65536285 GCF_001879085.1 Nicotiana attenuata | reverse complement strand
GTGGTGATGGAGAAAAAAAACTTAAATTTGAAAAAAAAGAACCTTTTTGGAGAGAGGGGGTGTGGTGGGATGTGGGGTTGTGGGGTGGGTTGGTGAGGGTAAGGAAGGTTGAGAAGGAGTTTTAGAAAATATTTTTCCTTCTCTTGATAAGGAAAACATTTTCCTCCAATTGAAGGAAAATGAGTTCGTAAGGAAAATGTTTTCCAAAACATTTAAGCCAACCAAACATGAGAGAATTGAAAAACATTTTCCGCAAAATATTTTCGTTCGTCCGAACACACTCTTAATCGCAATATGGCTGCGGTTCTAGCAAGAAAGTAAAATGAGAAAGAATTGAAAGATTCAGTCTTTAGAAGCACAAGTCATTTCAGCAAAGACTTTGTGATGATCATTGATTAGTGAAGTTTATCTTTGAGGAATCCATTGCTAAATTCACTTAAAAAGGAACTCCAAAAGAAAGATCATGAGCAAGTCAATGCAAGTGTTGAAAAACAATTGAAGCTTTGAATATTAGAATCAAAGAAAGTTAATATTATTCAAGTATTAGATAGCTTTTGAACCCTTCCTCAAGATAATATATTTTAATTGCTTCGGAGGCCTTAATACTGCTATCTTCTTTTAGTTTATTGAAGGGTCATTTGTCAGTTTGGCTCCACCTTATTGTTGTTTATTCATTTAAAAAAATTCTAACAGTGGTTCTTGTCATTTCAATTTTACTTTTTATTTTTATTTTTATTGGGGGAGGGAGGGGGTGGGGGGGTTAGAAATGTTTCTTTTTTTTCCTTCCTTATTTTGCCTTATCATAATTACTTTACTTTCTTTAATGCACTAATATAACTAATCATTAAGGTACATGCAAATAACAAGGTTTATCATAAGTTAATAGAGTTTGCGCCGAAGAAAATAACAACCACTAGTTAATAAAGGTTTGGGTTTGTGTGGTTGGCTTGCAAGTGGAAAATATAATGATGCACTTAACTAACATAAACAATAGTAAAATATACAATTGAAAATGCAAATGTTTTGATGAGTTAATTAATTAGATATAAATGTTGTTACTCGCAGCTGCACCACTGATCACTAACATCTTTATTCAAGAATCCAAAACATACACTTAGAACACTAGATATCTAAATTCTAATTTCTGTACTAATAATCCTACAAGCAGTGGCGGAGCCACTAATTAGCAAGGAGAGTTAATTGACACCCTGTCTGTATTGGTGGAAAATAAATAATACACGTGAAATTACATTGGGCAGATAGAACATGATACGTGGAACAATGAGAAAAAGACAACTGGAATATTATAATATAAAAGATGAACGAGTTACAAAAGGTACAAGCAAAGCCTAAATTAGTCGATGAAGAGACACATACGGAATGAATCAAGACAGTAAAAAGGGAAGGTTCATGAACCTTCAATTAATGATGAGGGGGAATCAGAATCGTTACAGAATCCTCGTGAACCGTTACGATTACCAATTATAACGGATCATTAATACCATTAAAGCTCATAATGACTTAGCCATAAATGGAAGGAAACGTTCTATTTGTAAACCTCTATATAAGAGGAGAGAATTTAGCTTGTAAGGACATCTGAGGCAATATTGAAATATATACTTTACTTTCTGCATTCTCGAAATTCTCTGCTTTAACTTTGCAATCAATTATTTCTTTAGTTATTCTTCTTATTTTCCTTTGATACCGAAAGTGAAGCTAAACTTGGTTATCAGTAACCCATGTTCTTCTAAAATTAGACTTTGATCAAAAGATATATTTTGGTTAAACATTGTCGCGAAAAATTACACTGTATAGCTATATATGTTAAATATTTATTTTTTATGTGTATATACTATATATTGACTCCCCTTAATTTCTTCTCATGCTTACTTATTTATATTTTGACTCCTCTTAATAAAAATTCTGGCCTTCACCCCTGTCTCTAAGTGTTCTATAATATGCAAACTTACAACAATAATAAGTTTGGTATGATGAAATCATGAAATATAGTCTCCTCTTAATTTCCATCAAGATAAAAAAATGACTTCCTTCATTTATGGGCAGAAGTTGCTTTCCTTGCAATAAGCCCAACTTTTAGTCATTCAAACCCGTCAATCAGTATAAAGATAATATTACAAAATTTTAATACCCAAAATAATAACATTATTCACTTACCCTATTTTACATCTGTGTAGTTATCATAGGTCACATATTTACACCTTATCAACACTGAAAATGGACCATAGAATTATTGCCAAAAAGAAAATATTTGTCATAAAATAATATTTTACTCGCACATTTTCTTCTTCAAATCACTCTCTACATATGCGTAGAATTAAGGATAAGCATAACATCCGATCAAGTTTATCATTTCTTCAACTTTTCTGCTGCCTCTTACAATTAGTATGAACACTTGAATAGATGGAAAACCGTATTGCTTATTGAATACATAAATGAGTTTAAATACAAGTTACAGTAACCAACTTTCTAGAGTTTCATGTAAACGAAATAACTAAAGAATCATATCTAAATCAAAAGGATAACTCCGAAGAACTAATTATGATATCATCTAATCTAGAAGATAAATGCAATCTAATCTAAAGAGATAAATACTGGGAACAAACTGATAACTACTATTAACAAGGACTGTTGGTCCATTACGCCCCCCTCAAGTTAGACTCTGTGTCATTAAGCCGACTTGAACAAATTGCGGCTAATGGCTGGTTTAGCAAGTGTTTTAGTGAACGTATTAGCTAGTTGGTTAGCTGAATGAACATGAACAACTCGAACCGCCTTGCATTCAACATGGTTGCGCACAAATGAAAGTCCACATCGGCATGCTTCATGCGACTATGAAGGCCCAGATTCCCGCTTAGATATGTGACACCAATGTTGTCACAGTAGATTGTAGGGGTATCTCTGATAGGAAGCCGCATATCAAGCAGTATGTTTCTCACCCACAATAGTTCGGCAAGAGCATTGGCCAAAACACTATATCCGGCTTCAGTTGATGAGCGAGCGACGGTTTTATGCTTTTTTGAAGACCAACTGATAGGATTTTGGTCAAGGAATAGAATATATCCAGACACGGAGGATCTGTCAGTCAGATCTCCAGACCATTCGGCATCAGAATACATGTGCAGATTAAAATCAATGTTCGGGTACACATGCAGGTAAAACTGAATTGTACCACGAAGGTATCTGAGAACACGTTTCACAGATTTCCAATGAAGATCAGATGGTGATTGCATAAACTGGGACAATTTATACCGTATAGGAAATATCCAGCCTTGTAAAAGACAGATATTGAAGTCTGCCTAGGACTCGGCTATAGTTAGTCACATATGTTAGTGGAGACCCATCATTGAGTTTTAGCAATGCCGAGGCACTCATTGGTGTGTTGGCGCTCTTACAATTAGCCAACAATTCATCATTTAGGATCTCATTGACATAATTAGCTTGAGTGGGAATAATATCATCTGCAACAATGAATCATCTCAACACCAAGAAAATAATTTAGATTTCCTAAATCTTTAATTAAAAAACGAGAAGCAAGGGAAGTTATAACCTCATTTACAGTGATACAGTTGCTACCAGTAACTATGATATCATCAACATATACCAAAATAAATATGAAACCAGTGTTGCTATGCCGAGTGAATAAGGAGTTGTCAGATTCAGTCTTGACAAATCCCACGTAGGAAAGATGGCCTTTGAGTGCATTATACCAAGCCCGAGGTGCTTGCTTTAAGCCATAATTTGCCTTGCGCAACTTACAAATATGATTCGGATTATTACCACAAGCATAACCCGGAGGTTGCGTCATGTAGACCTCTTCTTCAAGGTCAAATTGAAGAAATGCATTGTTGACCTTGAGCTGAGGAAGAGGCCAGTGAAAACGAAGAGCAACATCAAGTATGATTCGCACAATGGTGGGTTGGACCACTGGACTGAAAGTAGAGTGAAAGTCAACACCCGGCCTCTAAGTAAATCCCTTCGCAACCAGTCTCGCTTTGTAATGATCAACAGAACCATCTACTTTTCTCTTAATCCTGAAAAGCCACTTACACGAAACAACATTCTTAGAAGGATCATTTGGAGCAAGTCCCAATTATGGTTATTCAGTAAAGCATCAAATTCATTTTTCATCGCTGCTCTCTGCTCCAGATGTTTTTGGGCTTGTTTGGAAGTGTGGGGTACGAGTGTAGGTTCCATGTGAGTGAAGCAGTCAAAAATCTCTTCTGGTTTTTTAATGTTATTCTAGGAACGAGTAACTACACGATTAGGAAAGGGAGGATTGTGCGGCAGGGGTGGCTCTGATTGGTGCTCAATGCGAGAAGCAATGGTGGTAGGTGGGGGCATCAAATTGGTTGATTTTGGGTTCGGACTGTTGATACACTAACAATGGTGGCGTAGAGGTCGGGATGGATTGGATTGATGTATGAGGTGAATTTATAGAGAGTTTAGAGGGTGGCAGAGGTCGGGCACAAAATGACTGCGAGAGGGATGGACTCAAATAGCGGGAATCATTAGGAGGAGATAGAGACATACCTAATGCAGGAGTTTGTGAGGACCCCAAATCAGCTGGTACCACTGGTAACACGCTGGGAACCTCGAGTGGAAATGATGGATTTGTATCTGGAGTTTCATTACTCAAATGAGATGATGGATGTTGGGGAAGGGATTCCGTCGTATGAGGGCTGGGTTCAGTCTCAATGATTTTATTTTGTGTGGGGTTTATAATAGGTTGGGGTAGTTCTGAAAATAAAGGTAATTGAGATGTGGGTTTTGTGGGTTCTTTATTTGTGATTTTATCCCATTCCAATTTATATGATTTAAGTGCAATATTTGAAAATAAATTTTTGAAGGAAAAAATATTCTCAAAAAATTAAACATCACATGATAAATAAATTTTTGACGACACAGGATCAAAATACTGGTGGCAATGATGGGTTAAAGAGAAACCGAGATAAGCACATGGAGTAGACCTGGGTTCAAGTTTATTTTTAGAATAAGATTTGAGCTAAGGATAGCATAAACAACCAAAAATTTTAAGAGCACCATAATTAGGTATTTCACCAAATAACTTTTGAAGTGGGGACTGGTTATTTAAAAGTGAGGCGAGAAGACGATTGATTAAATAAACAACATGTTGACACGTGAATGGCCAAAAAATTGATGGAAGAGATGCCTCATTAAGTAGAATTCTTGCACTTTCAATAATATGAAGATGTCGTCTCTCTGCAAGAGCGACCCTTTGAGGGGTATAAAGTGGTGTAGAAAGATGTTCGATACCGTGAAGGGCGAGATAAGAGTCAAGAGTTTTATACTCCCTTCCACCATCAATATAAAGTGATAAAATTTTGGTATCGAAGTGTTTTTCCATTAGAGGGTGGAATTTTTGAAAAAGATCTTTGATCTCACTTTTATTTTTTAAAATGTACAACCATGTATACTGCGTGTATTGATCAACAAACAAACAATAATAAAATTTTTTTTTTATCAATGGATAGAACTGGAGAGGGTCCCCATAAATCACTAATAATTACTTGAAGAGGTTGAGAACTTGTCAAACTCAACTGACTATATCATTGCCGATGATTTTTATTAGATGAACAAGAATTACAGAAAACAAACTTGTCTCGCATAGATAATGGAAGCAAAAATTTATTCAAGATATACTTAAGAACTCTATAATACGGGTGACCTAGTCTTAGATGCCATGTGGTCATGGAAGCCGCGATAGAGGACATGTGAACTTGCGGATGTGGTGGTGGATATGACTTGGGCCACTCATACATTTCATGTTTATTCCGGCCTTGCACCAGTGGGACTCGCATTTTCAGATCCTTCACAAGAAAATCAAAAGGAAAAAATTCGATTGATGTTAGATTATTTTGACAAAATTTGGAGACAGAGATAAGTTTACGTTTGATATCAGGAACACATAGAGTGTGAGTTAGATGAAAAACATTATTTGATGCTTTTAATTGAGTTGAACCCGTATGAGTTATGGGAATCTTGTTACCATCACCATAGAGATATTCTCATTGCCATGATATTCCTGTAACTTGTGTGGCTCTGTTATAAGATGATGAGTAGCTCCAGAATCCATAACCCATGGGTTGGCAGTAGGGGTGGGCATAGTTTGGGCAAACCCGAAATCCAAACTGAAATCCGAATTTTTTAGTTTTTGGTTTGGATTTTCGGATTATGGATTGGATTTTGGATTTAATTTTTAAATTTTTTAGACTTCGAATTGGATGTTGGATTTGGCACTTTTGATTTTTGGATATCCGAAAATTCGAAAAGTTTATACTTTATATGTAGTCCATTATCTATATGTCAATAATAATAAGTTAAATACCCTATCCATTAAAAAATATTTCATATATGCAATATTAATTACTAAGTTACTGTCAGAATGCTTTCTATTTGGACATAGTTTTACTATTACTACTTCTTATCGGCCGTATTAATATCTCTGTTGTATTTTCTTGATAGTAATTTCATTACTTGAATGCTTTATTTGGATGATTGCGATGAGAATGAGTAGCTTTTCAGGCAATTTAATATGAGTACTTCATTTGGATATTCATTTTTGTAAAAAGAAGAAACATGTCAATTTATAAGCTCAAAACCGAAAATCTAAAATATCCAACCCGATTAATCCGAAACCGAACTTAAAATCTGATCCAATCCGAGCTTCTTTGGATTGTCATTTCTTCAATCCGAAAACCGAAAATCCAAACCGAAATTTTATATTTAATCCGAACTGCCCGAACGCTCACCCTAGTTGGCAGTAGAGGTCAAACGACAAGCATAATTAGCTTTAGCCTCAAAGTGATTGTGAAATTAGATCTGCAGACACTTCCAATGTGGCCAATTTTGTTGCACAACTCAGATAACATTAATGAAATTAGTGTTATTCGGGGATTGCCACTAAGCTGGCAGATTGGAGCGAGCATTCTGGCGCCATAGTTGAGGATTTTGAGTAGGCATGCCATTATAGTTCTAACGATGATTGTTACGGTTGTTGAAATTATTGGTTGGTTTGTTGCGAGTGGCCACCGCAATAGTGATTGGGCTCGACATTTTCTTAGCCTCCTCATGACAGAGAAAGAGCTCATGGTCAAGCAGCTTCTCATATAGTTCTTCATAGGTGACTGTGGTGTCACGTGCACGTATAACAGCCGAGATCTCGCGAAACTGATGGCCAAGTCCACTAAGGATTTTGACAATGAGTTTGGAGTTAGTAACAGGGGCACCAACAGTGGCTAGTTCATCTGAAATGGACTGAATATGTTGAAGGTATTGAGTAATAAGGAGGGATTCATTGGTAATTTGCGCAAGTTGATCAAGAAGGCTAAAGATCCGAGTTTGGGACTTGATTGCATAAGCAGTGTGCAGAGAGTTTCAAGCCTATTTTGATGTGTTGGTAGAAGCAACTGTGGAGGCAATGGTAGGATCAACTGACGCCATAAGGGCATTTTGCATGAGTTGATCCTGACGGAACCAGAGTGTATAAGCAGGGTTAGGGGCTGTGTTGGTGCCAAAAGTGGTGCTCGGGGTGGGAGTCGTGGTAGATCAATCAAGGTTAACCATAGAGGTCATGTCTATACATAAGCATGGAGAACTAATCATTCCAAGTGGAAAAATTATGACTGCCACTAAGTTTGATTGGCAGTTAGGAAGCGGGGTTGAATTGAACTATGGTGTTGATACTAATAGTGTTATCAGCATTGATAACTCTGGGAGTATTTTCGTCTTTTGTCATTGGGAGGGTCTAGTTCTTGGAAAAAAATAGGATCGTGCTTGATAGAGTTGTATAGGCTCAGATACCATATGAACACTTGAATAGATGATGGAAAACTGTATCTCTTATTGAATACATAGATGAGTTTAAATACAACTTACAGTAACCAACTTTCTAGAGTTTCATATAAACCAAATAACTAAAGAATCCTATCTAAATTAATAGGATAACTCTGAAGAACTAATTATGATATCACCTGATCTAGAAGAAAAATGCAATCTAATTTAAAGAGATAAATACTAGGAGCAAACTGTATAACTACTAGTAACAAGGATTGATGGTCCAACAATTAGGAGTTGATCATTTCCAATCATGCCCATTACACTTTATTGGGAGCATTCAAAAATGATTATTGTTTGGAGGCTTAATGCTAGGTGTAGCTATAATTTAGCTAATTATATTCCGTAGCTACTAATTACTTTTCATGGGATGTATGTCGCTGTATTCAATTCGGTTGTGTACATTTTATTCAATTCGTATGTATTCATTCTTATATATTTTACATTGTATTCAATTTCACTGTATTGAATTCAGTTGTATTCAAACAATAAAAAATCAAAAAATAAGGCGTATACCGCTCTATTCAATTGTCACGACCCCAACTTCCCTCTACGACTAGATAAGCCTAACAAATAATACTAACTGAATATATATAAATTGACAAGTTACTGAAAATAACTGAATAATAGATAAAACCTTCTGAAATCAGAATCTCTCAATACACATCCCAAAACCGGTGGAACTGACTCATAAGCTTTGCAGAATACAACTAGAGTACTAATACATCACTGCCCAAAAGGAAATATACTATTAAATGAGAATAAGGGAAGGTGACTTCGAGGCCTTCAGACGCCGAGCAGGCATACCTTGAAGTCTTTGATAGGGCAGTTAGCAGGAAATCTCTAACGATCGGCACGAGTAGACGTACCTGGATCTGCACAAAAAAAGTATAGAAGCGTAGTATGAGTACACCACAATGGTACCCAGTAAGTATCAAGTCTATCCTCAGTATAATAGTGACGAGGCCAGGTCAACACCTACTAGGATATAAATAAAATTATAAAGTGTAATACATATATGTAATGGAAAGTGAAAAAACAACTAATATGGAACAAGATGATAGCATGAACTAGTACCGGAAATTAACAATAGAAATAGCATAAAAGGAGCAACTAAAGGGGCTACGATGATCGTGTACAAAGAATAACTGCTAGAACAAATAAGAGTGAAAGAAAAGATATATTCCCATCAAAACACTTTGCTACATGAAATAATAACAAGAATCACAATGAGGTACCGCCTCGTGTATAATGAAATCAAAACCGAGCTACCACCTTGTACAATCAAGAATCACAACTGAGGTACCGCCTCGTATTAACTTTTCTCAATTTCAGTCACAATCTTTCCTTATACCGCCGCGTGAGCCTTACATTTGAAAATAAATTTTGAAAACAGTTTATCCGAAATAGCTACATGCACTTTAGCGCACCTTATGATGCCGCGTTGCTTCGCGTAGTTTCCCTACAAGCAACACGCATATAAGTCCCACCTTATACCGCCGCATGCACATCAACCCCAAGCCTTATACCGCCGCATGCGCATCAATATCATATAACATTAATAAGTCGCACCACAAGTGACCATATATCACAACTTTCCAACAACAACAATGTAAATATTTCCACAACAATACTCCATGGCTCCATCACAACGTATACGAGAATATCAATAACAACAATGAATTAAAAAAAATACTCGATAAGATAGATGTTTCAACAATAACCAACATCGCCTCAACGTATTAACGACTTTCACAACTTGAACACCAAATAACTTAACAATGAGAGAAATAATGTAGAACAACGATATTAGATAAAACTAACTTGTAATAAAAGAGATAATATTCAACAACGAGTCTCAAATAATGGAAATCAACAAGTAAAGGAATAATATGAACAATTTACTTCAAGTAATGAAAATCAATAAGGAAAGAAAAAACACGAACAATAACTACAAATAATGATAATTAACAATGAAGAGGTAGCATGTAACAATAAAGGAGGCAACAAGTTCAATTAAAGCATGGGAGCAATTTAGCAAGTAGGATGTAGAACAAATACTAAACAAGTCAACTAAGGCATTTAAGGATAGTGTAACACAATTAGGGATAAATTGACTATAAGAATTTAGAACATATTATGGCATTTTAATTAAAGCATGCAAATAGTCTAAGTAACCTAACCGGTCAAATACCATGTACAACCTGTGTACCCACTCATCACCTTGCGTATATGGATTTCACTTAGCAGAGTTATTTTTAGAACCAAAAAATCAAATCTAATTGTAATTACCATTTTCAAGGTAAACAGTTTGGCGCCCACCGTTGGGCTAAAAATAATAGTGATTATTTTCTTGCTGGTTTGCTACATAACGCAAGTTATCTTTCACACTTTTTTTTGTCCACGATCATTGATTTCAGGTCAAAATGTCTAACTCAGTAAACGCACGTGAAAACATCAATCTTGAAGACCATGGAGAAAATGGTATTTACGTCCCAGGTGTTGGTATACCACCACGATTCCCTGAGAATGCACCTGAACCAATTCCCGTGGACGTGGTCTCACGCAACACTCAACACGTCAAAATAAGCTCCCACACCAACAGGAGCATACACCAAGAAGATCAACAAGAAGCTCAGAAAACCCCGGCTCAGGAAGAACAAGGGGTTAACCTTCATGTCATCTTTGAAATGTTGCAAGTACAACAGCTGGCGATTGCTCAGTTGCAAAGCCACCAAAAAACTCCCAGCACGGTTGCTCGGGAAACGGCTCCCCGAGCCGAGAAGGTACCAGAAAGATCAAGCAACAATGGGTCGGCTGCCAACCCCGCCATCGTAAAAATTCTCGAGGACCTTATAAGGAGGGTCGATTCGGGCGAGAAGAAAATAGAAGCCAACGACAAGAAGGTAGAGACCTACAACTCTAGGGTCGATCAAATTCCGGGCGCACCCCCGATCCTGAAGGGTGTAGACTCGAAGAAGTTCGTACAAAAGCCATTCCCACAGGAAGCTGCTCCACAACCCATTCCAAAGAAGTTCAGGATGCCTGACCTTCCGAAGAACGAGCACGTCACTGCTTACACTTGCGAGGCGAAAGGCAACGAACTAAGGGATGATGAGATCGAGTCCGTCCTACTGAAAAGGTTCAGAGAGACGCTTTCAAAAGGGGCGATGATGTGGTATCACAACCTGGCCCCAAACTCGATAGATTCGTTTGCCATTATAGCAGATTCTATCATAAAGGCACATGCTGGTGCCATCAAAGTAGCTACCAGGAAATCCGATGTCTTCAAAATCAAGAAAAGCGAGAACAAGATGCTGCGAGAGTTCGTATCTTGCTTTTAAATGGAACGAATGGAACTATCACCAGTCTCCGACGACTGGGCGGTGCAGGCCTTCACTCAAGGTTTGAACGAGCGAAGCTTGGTAGCTTCGAAGCAGCTGAAGCAGAACTGAGTCGAATACCCGGTCGTGACTTGACCGGACGTCCACAGCCGATACAAATCAAAGATCAGGGTCGAAGACGACTACCTGGGAGCCCCTTCGGGCTCGATATATCCTAACAGGCTTCCAACAAAGGAGTCAAAGCCGAATAAAGATACCAACCATACACCGAAGATAGAAGAAACGCCCCAAGGCACAACATAACCCGCAATGACCGGAGGACGGACCGATGACAGAATCCTCGGGACTTGTTAGTAGAGCTGGATTCGACAGGCACGTAGGGCCGACGGATGCGCCCCGTTTGTCAGAGTACAACTTCAACATTGATATTTCAGACATCGTATTCGCCATCAGTAAAATCAGAGACACCAGGTGGCCAAGGCCTGTACAATCAGACCCTTCACAAAGGAACCATAACTTAGTGTGTGAATTTCACAACACGCACGGTCACAAGACCAAAAATTGCCGACAACTCCGAGAAGAAGTGGCCCGATTACTCAGCAAAGGTCACCTCCGAGAATTCCTCAGTGGCTGAGCCAAAAATCAGTTCCGGGAAAGAGAGGCGACCAAAACAAATGAAGCAGATGAGCCGCATCATGTCATCCATATGATCTTATAAGGTGTCGGTGCCCTGCAGGAACCCACGGTCAGGAGAAACAAAAACATCCCTCACCAGGGAAAAGCGAACTCGAGGCTCTATCTCGGCCCCATAACGACGCACTGGTAACTTCTTTTCTTGTGAGTACATTCCAAATTAAACGTGTACTTGTGGATCCAGGTAGCTCGGCATATATTATCAGGTCGAGGGTGACAGAGCAACTCAGGCTGCTTGACCAAACTATGCCCGCCTCTCGAGTCCTTAACGAATTCAACACGACAAGCGAAACAACAAAAAGGGAAAGCAACCCACCAGTCAATGTGGCCAGCACAACTCAAAACACCAATATCTCCACTATCAAAGGAACTGAAGGATAAACAAACAGTTGGTCACGATGCTAATATACTGGGACACGTGTTCGCATCGGCCCGGTGTAGACGAGGGTCTATCGACGGAAAAATCGTTTACTGTGTTGAACTCGGTAGGGGTACATTGTTCAACGGTGGGTATCACTTTGAGTTTGCCTTTGGATGTTCGAGACGAAGAGGCAACATCCTCTTTTTGAAGCACTATTTTAGAGGTTCTAGCCATGGTGGTGGAAAGTCCTCTCTGAGAAAATAAGTAAGAAATCAAGAACGAAAGAAGGAGGAATGTGAAAAGGGATGGCCTTGGCCCTGAAAGCTTGAAGATGTTGTAAAACTATGAATTATCAAAAGATTGATGTATTTATAGAAGCTATGTGGGTAGCGGAAAGGACGAACCAATGCGGTTCGTGGGCTTCTCGATAGTCGTGTTGACGATGACCCTTGCGCGGCTTTTGAGTTATGGCATTTAATGCTATGATGGGCTGACGTCATGATGATAATGCATTAAGGAGTAGGAGTTCAAAACCGTTCCCTCTCACTTTGTTCTAGGAAACGCAGGGACTATCTGTATACGGTAGAAATCGACGGTTCAATTTTATGATCATCAAGGCATCTCGTGGGTTCTCGGTAATCGACTTCGAGGTAGTGTAAGTAACGACCGGCCTCGAGGCATTGTAAATTAGCGGTCTCGGTGGATCAACGTGAAGTTACCAAGGCGTGTAAATAGAGCTGACAAAGTCTAGTGGACTAGTCCAAAAACGAATCAAGGCATTAAATGGCTGTACCAGCCCCATATCTTTGTAATTAATGTATTTGTACTATGTTGGGATTCCCCCTCATATATAAAGGGGATCCTTGTCATTTTGTAGACATCTGATTTTCAGTAAAAAATAGACAGGAACATTCTCTTTGCTCTCTAACATATCTCTTGAACTCATTACCTCCATTTATTGCTTATATTCATTGTGTTCTATTTATTGTTCTTCATTTATTGCTTATTATTGGCCATAAAGAGCCGTCACTAATTCTATTATAACTGTTAGTCCCTCCATCGCCTGCCCACAGTAGAGTATTGGACTCGACCTCGAGGCCCCGAATAAGCAAGCTTGAGGCTCCGCTTATCAGCCTTTGGTTTGGTTATCACCTTGTTTTCAAGTTCTTATCTCATTTTCTAATCTCTTACTTAACATCTATTGCCTAAACAACTAGCATATAAATAGATCACATATTTTTAGAACCACAAAATCAAATCTAATTGTAATTACCATTTTCAAGGTAAACAACAATTGAATCAAACAATACCAATCTTAAGGGGTAGTTCCCCCACACGAAGTTAGGCAAGACACTTACCTCAACTAGGCCAATTCAACACTCGGGAATAGCTTTTCCCTTAAAATATGACTCCACACGATCAAATCTAACCAAACAATCATCAAACAATTCTAGGGAATTCTGCAATAGATAAAGTTATGATCTTTACACTTTTCCCAAAAAGTCAACAAAAAATAACCCAAGGCTTGCCTGGTCAAACCTGGGTCAAATGGTAGATTCCATCTACTCATGACCCCACGAGTTCATATACGTGATTAATTTCAAAATCCGAGTCCAAATTGACTCTTAAAACTCAATTTCTTATTTTTTAAAAACTTGACAAAGTTTCACCGATTTTCACTTTGATTCACATGATTTTGATGTTAAAATCCAAGATATGATGATGGAATATGATTAAAAATAATTTAGAATCAATTACCCAAGGTTTGTAGGTGAAAGCCTTTTCTCCAAATTGCCGCCTACCGAGCCTAGGGTTCAAAAATGAGAGAATGAGTTAAAAAATCCCGTCCCTCAGCTATTTGTCCAGTCGTAGATGTCGCAAATGCGACCTGGGATTCGAAATTGTGAACCCCACAAATACAAAACATCCCTTGTAAAAGTAAAGACCTTCCATCTCTGCTGTCATCACAATTGTGATGAAGTGTTCGCAATTGCGAACCTTGGACCTCCACAAGTGCGACCATGGTGATCGCAAATGTGAACCAGCTCTCCCCCAGGTACCTATCGCAAATGCGAACCCCTTGGACTACCCTCGAAATTGCGATAAAAAAACTCACAAATGCGAGATCTGAGGCCCTATGTAGAAAAACCAGCAAACTTAACTCTAACATCACTCTGCTAAGCGTCCGAAACTCACCCGAGCCCTCGGGTGTCATGACCCTAATCGAAAGGCCACGACAAGGTACCTTACTCAACCGAGTACCATCATAACATATCACTCTTATAGTACTATCATGGGTAAATGGGCCAAAAGGGCCATAATGAGATAACTAGAATAAAACATAAGGGAATACTAGACATAGGACGACCCAACATGATATAGAAACTTATACATGTGACATACGGGCCTATAAGTCCGGCATGATCATTTGTAAACTCAAAACATAGGCCGATAAGGCCATACAAGAATCCATATACCTTACATCTGTCTACAAGCCTCTAAGTGTACTAAATGTCACAAAGGTCGGAATAAGCCCCACCATAGCAATCAATACATATCCAAATCATACTGATTAAATAGGAAACTCCGGAGTAAGTGGAGTGCACCAACACCTTCCGTTGAGCTAATAGTCTGCTGGGAGGACTGTCAACCTGTTTATCAGGACCTGTGGGCATGAAGCGCAACGTCCCAAGGCAAAAGGGACGTCAATACAAATAAAGTACTGAGTATGTAAGGCAAGAAAGCAGTATATAAAAGACATGAAAGAAACACAGAGTAAAGAACTCAACCTGCAAGTCTGAATAGCTCTATGAATCATGAAACATTTAGAATGTCACACATATGTGTATTAATGTCATATCATGCATAGGTATATGCGTACATAAAATCATCAAGCTTTTGAGGGCATCCCCTATAGACTCGGCCTCTGTGAGCGAAATCATCATCGTATACCAACTGATCAAGTGGTGGTGCGTATATAAGTCCATACCCTTTCTCCATACCCTTTCTCCATACCCCATATACATATACTATACGTATATATAACACCATCTGGTCATGGGTTAATAAACATGTATAAATGAATTCAATGCATAATGAAGTAAGTGAATAAGATCTCTCAAAATGTCATGAGACCCATAAACAGACGATACGATAGTAGGACATATGGGAGATCAAGAACATAGGCAGTCATAGTACTTCTAAGAATAGAATCATTTAGGAAAGTTGCGCGCTTGCTCGTTTCGTTGTATCATATGGATCATGCCAAAAGGAAAGAAGGGATATCCTTAACATACCTTAAGTCGTCAATGCAACTCAACAACAAGCTTACGACAACTAGCACGCCTGCCCTATAACAAAGAAATCCATGTACAACTTAGATGGCGCTAGTATATCACGTATCTCAAACGATAACTCGATTCTAAAATATAACGGACTACACTTTCCCTAACTTTACTGCTCCCTCAAGCCTACTATAGGCGAGACAACAACACAATACAACCAGGAACTCAAAAACAACCTAACTAAAATTCGGGACTTTAATACAACAAAAAACCCAAACATACCAACTCACCCAATCAACAAGTTATCAATTAGCCTGAAATTGCAACGACGAGAGACCAAAGCACTACCCTACCACATGTGGAATTTCTCCATGCCCTTTATCCTTCCAAAATCCTTAAATCAACAACACAATAGCCCAACACGAGTGGACTACAAAACAATCCACTAAAAGTGAAATAAATCGAACTCACGGCTTCTGGTCACCATCCCGTGAGTTCTAACTGTTAGAAAATTAATTTATCAACATTGCTTGATATTTAAAAGCTTAAATACAGAAATTAGGCATTTCTTAACTATGAAGTACCTTCCAAAACTCAAAACTACAAAGAAAAAGAGAGGCGATATAGCGATACTTACGTCGTAGAGATTGTTCTAATGTTATCGGTTCTTGATTTTGTACCCGAGATGTTAGTCTTCTTTGAAACCGTTGTAGAGAGCTTAAGGGTAAGTTTATAGGGTTTCTCTGGTCTTTTTTCTACGAAAAATTTATAGAAAGACGAATTAAAACCTATATATCAACCTTTGAAAAGTCAAAGAGGTGCTAGCTTGGCACCCTGGGTTGGTCCTTCTTTCGACACTTATATTGTTTTATCTGGATGTTGTATGAGAAAACGGTTAAGAGATTTGGAAACTAAATTCCATGACCTTCAATTTGGTATATAATATGTCCCAAAAAGACCACATATAACACACGAAATATATTGCTCAAAAAGCTTCAGTGACACACCTACTTGTCACCTATGCAGTCTGCGCAATCCTGCAAAACTCCAAATATCTCTATACTCCGATGTCGCATAGACAAAAAATTTAATGCATAAGAGACTAGACTTGTAGATATTCAATTTTATATGTGTATTATCCCGTAATTCCAAGTATATTGGGAGAAAAGCTCCTCTACATTTGACCTAATCTTCAGCACATTTATGAATGTAACTTGTGATGACCTTTGCAAACTTTTGTTCCACAACTCTCTTGACTTGAAAACGTAACACACGAATATCATAAGCCTAAAATAACTCATACATAACCTCATTATCATGTTAATAACCCTAGTTGCACCCTAAAGTGCATGTTATAACATTCCAAACTTATCGACTTTTGACGAAACTTATTTTTTGTTTAGCTTCTAAGCTTTCCAACGCTCTTGGTACTTGTTATTCATGAGATTAAGGATTTGTAACCTACAAGGTAACATGATTAAATTACTTTATGTACTCTCAAATACAATCTCATTTATGAGCTTTGTTTACCTTGAAAATGGTAATTACAATTAGATTTAATTTTGTGGTTCTAAATATACGTGATTTATTTTTATGCTAGTTGTCAGACAGTAGATGCTGAGCGTGAGACTAGAAAATTAAGTAAAAGCGTGAAAGTAGTGTACCAGCAAACCGAGTGGCTGGGAATCGGGGCCTCGAGCTGCTGATACGGGGCCTCGAGGTCTAGGCTCTGAACAGTCGGTGGAGAGCTAACAATTCTAAGGGCCTTGATGAGGGCCTTTTGTGATCAATGATGAGTAATAAATGAAGAACAATCAATGAAATACAATAAATGTGAGCAATAAATGTAAGTAACAAGATCAAAGGAGAATATGTTTAAGATAGAGAGCAGAGAATGTTCTTGTTCTTGTATTCAATGTTGTGTGTTATATCTTACAAAATGACAAGGATCCCCTTTATATATGAGGGGGAATCCCAACATGGTATAGATGCATTTATTACAAAGATACGCGGTTGATACCGCCATTTAATGCCATGGCACGAGCTTGTACTAGCCTAATAGTCTTGGTCAGCTTTAATCATGTGCCTTGGGAACATCCCGTTTTGCCATCATAACCATCGACTTATACTGCCCCAAGGTCGAACGTCGACAACCCCCAGGGTCGAACCTCGAGCCGTGCCTCGAGCCTTTGGAGACATGCTTGTGAAGGGTCCTAACGGCCATAAAATTGGATCTTCTGATTTTTACCGTATACAGATAGTCCCCGCATTTCTTAGAATGAAAATGATAAGAAATGGTCCTGACTCTTGACTTTCTTGAACATCTTGTGATGACGTCAAGCTTGTGACACCAGTGCTCCAAGTGACTGAAAACACTCTATCAATCCATATTCAATACACTGTCGGTTTATTCTCCCAGAAGCGGTCATATCGCCGCCGATCCATTTCCCAAAAAACTTTGATTGCGCCTGGCGATATGTTTCCCAAAGGCATTGATTGCTCCTGGCAATATGTTTCCCAAAGGTATTGATTGCTCCGTTGGGTACGCTACTGCCTTTCTATAAATGGGGGGTTTCTTGAATCAAAACTCCATCCAGTCATTCTTCGACAGCCTTCAACTCCTTTCTTTTCTTCTTTCTCATCCAAACTTTATTTTTCATGGTTCAAGCCCGTGACCGTAAGGTCACACGGCAGCTGTTTTTCCATTTATGCCATGGCTCTCTTTCAGAGCTCTTCCCCATTGAGTGGTATCGTACTGGTTTGTTGTTGTTGGCCCGAAATGATGAGAGAGGGGCTCCATATTGTTCCCGCATTAGAGGATATGTGGTCCTTGAACTGCTGCTCATCTCTCTTAACTTCAACTTGGTGTGGTGCTTCACTCCCTTTGCTTTCCCCGGAGTGAGGTGGCATCATCTACTAATTGTTGCATCCCCCACCGATGCAACATCTCAAGAAGTGGCTTCATAATAGTAGTGCTGACAAGACCCATACTAGCCAAATTTTCCACCAAGCCACAACTTTCCTGGCTTTAAAAGGTTTTGCTCTTCGATAGGCTATGGTCTTCTCCCCCATCTATTGCTGTTTCGGAGGAGATTCTCCAAGGCGTCTCTCTGAAGATCGAAATGGGCCCCCCCGAGGAAATGGTTCTCGTAGATATCGCCCCCGAGGATGTACCTTCGAGAGTAGATTAGACTTCTAGCAGTTGTTTTTGTTTCTTTGTTTCTGTGTAAGGACCCCTTGTGGGTTTGTGTAATCGTAGTTTATCAATACAAAGAATGTGTCTTCAATTTGTCTTTGACTTGTTTTGGATTTCCCTTTGCCTGCGTTTGTAAAAAATTCGAGCATGTGACTTTATCGATTGGTCCGAATAATGAACCTGGACATGTTCGTTCTCTCGATTTTTGATTGGTTAATACGATATTCCCTGAAAAACCTTTGACATCCCTCGGACTAAGTCCTGATTGACCTTACACAAATTTAGGCCGCTGGGACTTCTGACTTCGATTTGAGTGAGAGTGGGGCCTCGAAATTTTTGACTATGACTTGGCCTTTTTAGGCGCCGGAGGTGGTCCTCCAAAGATGAATTTGCTTGACCATCTGAAAATAAAGACAGCCCTCAGGCCTTTTCAAATAGTCCCCAAGTGAGAGTTTACTCGAACTCGGGTGGTCTCGAAAACTTGCTTTGAACTTAGAATGAAAATGGCCCTGGGCTAAATTAACCGAGAGCGCGTGTGAATTGAACTCCAGGCGAAGAATAGCCCCGAGTTTTTATTAATAACCCTCGAATGGGAATCGGTTTGGATCTAGAAGGATCCTCGAGATCGGGCACCATCTCGAGGCTAGGTTTATGCTGGTAGCTCCTTAGAGCTCATTGTTATAGCTACAAAGATCCTCGAGAGCGGGTACTGTCTCGAGGCTATGTCGATACGGGGGTCTTTGATCTCTCGAACATTGTATGACAGCGTCAATCGCATGACACGGCCAGGAAATGGTCGAGGTGATCCCGCCGGTACACCTCCCTAAAATGGCCTGGCCAACATTAATTTGCCTTTTTAGGGTAGGCGGACAGTCGCCGCTTGCTCTATATATGATTTTGCTTCCCTTTTTTTTGAGGATTCCGCTATTTAAGCAGCTATCCTTTTCATAAAGTTCTTCTTTCTTGTATCACCTCTTTCACCATTTTAATTCGAAGCTTTCGCTTTAGCACCGTTTTCCCTCTCTTGTTCTGCCACGGTTATGGCTACCACGCCCAAACCTCACCAAGAAGAGGAGAGTCCCATTTGGTACACCGCCGACGTTCGAGGAGCTAGCCCTGAGAGGTTTTGTCTCGAGGAGGGACCTTACGTCAGAGAGTCCTCCCAATGTTCAGGGACAATGGGAGTATGCATCGAGGTTCATTTCATCAATACGAGAGGGACACCTCGAGGCAGTGAGGAGAGACTGCGGATGGGGAGAAAAGGTGGTACTGCAGGTATCTTCCCTGGGAGAGAGCATCATGGCTCATGTAGAGGGGTTTCTAAATGTATACACGTACCCCTTTACATTGGGCCTTCTTGATTGAGTCGTGCTTTACTTCTGTCGAAGATATCGGGCTACCATGACACAGGTTCACCCGTCGTTCTGGAGGGTAGTATTGATGATGAGGTTCTTTGCGGAGGAAGCAGGGCTTGAGTTCACCCTTAGCCATCTAATAGGCTGTACCGCCCCTTTTATACCTGAGTCCTGATAACTTTGGGATGTCGATCCGCCAGGCCCTTTGTTGTCGGTGATGAAGAAGATGGGGACCGAGGATGGATGAGTTGATTTGTCCGAGTACGGACTGTTGATATTATTCCCGTGGAGTTCCTGCCATTTTCTGAGAAATGGAATTTCACACGTAAGTGGTACAATTGTGTTTTTATCGCTTTGGCCCATGATAAAGGAGGATTCTATGAATGCGCTATCTTTTTCTTTTTTGCAGCAATCCCGTGGATGCTCCATGAGGTTCCTGACCTGACAGATAGGGCTCAGAAGTTGGCAGCCCGCTCGACCTCTGACAGGCGTAAGTGGCAAGATCTGTCCAGGGGTAGATGGGAGGCAAAACATCACGGTACGTGCTGTGTGGTATGTTTTCTTTGAAAGGTACTTCCTTTTACGTGTGCTAACTCTGCCACCGTAGGCATTGGTGAATTCTCAGAGATGAGACGGTGCCCCCTTGGAGAGGATGAAGGATCATCGGCTTCGAGACCGAGATGCAATATAGACGGAAGGAACCCTCGAAGGGCGAAGGTGCTCATAGCTAGGCAAGTCCTCCCCAGAAGCTTAGAGAAGATGTATCAGTTGAGCCTGCGGCGCCCGAGACTTCTGGCCTCGCCAAAATGGTTCCCCCTTTGCCGCCGTCTTCTTTTCCCGTCGAAGGTACTTCGAGGGACAAGGATTTTCTGATGCCGTCTTTTTCTCCTGTCGAAGGTACTTCAAGGGATGTTCGGGGCCGAGGGCCGTCTGACTCAAGCGAGGTCTTGGATGATCACATTTTTGTTGGGAGCGGTTCTACTGGGGCCGATGAGACTAGGCCAGTAGATGTGCGCTCGAATTTTAAGGAGGCTCATCGGCTCTGTTCTGTGGTGAGTTTCGGTCAATTGCGTTGGTTTTCTAATTTTGCACTTTCATTTTCTTATCGAGCTCCTTTTTCATAGGCCTTTGACAAGCTTAAGTCCGAGCTATTTCGCTGTGAGGCCGGGTGGCGAAAAGCCTTGGACGGGGCCCTCAGGCTTCTTTGTGACGAAAAGGTAGAGGACCTGGTATACCTGCGGTACGAGGCGAGTCAGAGCCGAAACTATGAAAGCTACCTCTTGGGGAAGGTAACCTCTCTTTTGAGGGAGTGTATGTTTCTTCTTCTACCCTCTGAGATTAATATTTTGATATTTCAGTTGTAGAGAAGGACGAAGGACTTGGAACGCCTTTGGGGCAAAGTTGGCCAGCCCAAGTGTGAGTGCGATGAGCTAAGGGCTCAAGCAGATGCCCAAGTTGCGGCCAAGAAGAATGCTTTGGCCAAGGCTTCTGCTCTCGAGGTGAAACTTCGGCATGTTCATGAAAACAACTTAGTCCAAACGAGCGTGATTGCAAGGCTCGAGTCTGAGCTTTTGAAGATGAAGGCCGAAGTTGTGGACACCCGAGCTGAAGATGAAGAGATTCGAGTTAAGGCGGACAAGAAAGTGGCCGTCTATTTAAAGGATGCTGCCGATGCTCGGGCTGAGCTGAGAGGGGCCTCTGATCGGAAGAGCAGAAGCAATAAGTATGCTCGGTGCAAATCTCGGAGGGAAACTCTCGAAAAGATTCATGCTAGGGTCTTCCATCTCTAGGAGGAGGTAGCGCAGTCAAAGATGGATGAATGCGATGCCAAGTTCCACTTATCTGATGCCGAAGATAATGAGGAAGAGGCCGACGGGCCGGAGTCCCCGAGGGGAGCGCAGACTAGGCCTTGCTTTTTGATCCTTTTCTCAGAGAACTTTGTAAATGGATATTTGTATATACGTATAAAAGGAAGCCTTTTGGTTTCACCTTTCATGTATTTTCCTTTGCTTGCATACGTCTCGTATTGTTTTGAATTCATATGTATGTCGATGTTTGTCCAGGTGAACTGGTCTTTGAGGTAAAAAAAACCCCTTAGTTTTGTAAATCGGCCCTGAGGCTTATTGGGCTGGCTCGTAGGCTCTTACGCATTTGCCTTTAGGCATTTTTTAGTTAACTGTTTCGAGCTCTGTCTTCGAGTCGGATTTCGACTCGAGCTCACTGACCCTTAAGTTTTCAAATTTTTAAGCTGCCGTCTGGGCTCTTACGCATTGGGTCGGTACGATCTCCAATACGGGCTGGCGACAGTGGCTCTTACGCGCTGGGTCGATACGACCATTAGTTTAAACTGGCGACAGTGGCTCTTATGCGTTGGGTCGGCATGACCTCTAGTATAGGCTTAATTTTCCCTCGTTAAAGAATTTTTGAAGTTTTTGTGTTTGCCCGACTCTTCGACGGTTCCATTAGAACCTCGATTGTGAGACGTCATGCAGCGATAAATGAGCACCTCGGAGGGTTTCGCTCGATGGCTAAATGTTTCGAAGCCTGTTGTTTGGAGTTGACATGGTCGAAGCTTTTTTGCATATGCCGAGGGTATCCTGATTAACCGGTTCTTTTCGAAGTATTTTCGAAGTAATTTGAAGGTCTGTGAGTTTATTGGCTATGGTTGGGCGTCCCCGAGTCGCGTTAGGTTGGCTGGTACAGCCTTGTGACCGTAGTTATTGTATTTGGCCGTAGCCTTTTAGTCCCCGAGTGAAGTAGATTCGGCGTCTATATCGAGGGTATGCCTTTTTAGGGGTCTTACAAGTTCGAATATATAGCCTCAACTTTAAGATCGGGATATGCCTTTTGTAAGGTCTTATAAATTTTGACATGCCTTACTTGAGGTCTTACAGATTTGGTTACATGGTACAAGTATAACCCATGCCTTGCTTGAGGGATTTGGTTACTTGGTACAAGTATAACTCATGCCTTGCTTGAGGTCTTATAGATTTGGTATTGCCTTGTGAAGGTCTTGTGAGCTCGAGGTTGCCCGCATGGGGTCTTATAGCCTCGAGTTGACAAACCGATGGGGTAACCGTCGGTGACAGTCCCGGAGACGAGAGTTTCTTGGCTCTGGAGCCGTTTTGTATAAACTTGGAGTTGCCTCATCGAGGTCTTACGAGTTCAAAGTTTCCGACCCGGAGGTCATAGGGCTTTGAGTTTTTTACATCAGTCCCCGAGTGTTCGGGAAGTTTCGGGCTCTGGAGCCGTTTCTTGAAAAAATGGCGGATTTCATTGAAGCGCAAAGTGTTTTGATGGAAAAATATTCCTTGATTACTTGGCACAAGTATACATGTTTTCGTTGTCAAGGGTTTAACTATTCTATGGGACACGATTCATTCGACCGTTTGGCCTGATACATCATTTTCCTATTGAGACCCTATTTGACACATCTTGACTTCTTGGAGGGGGTGATCTCCCGGGGGGATGCCCCCCAGTATTCGAGGTTGATTGAAGAGAAGCCTTGAATAATTGTTAAGTTTTCCTCAGGTAGCATATCGATGTTGCCTTGTTAAAAACCTTACGGGTAAAATCTTTCTTGGGATAAAACCCGATCGAAGGAAAAGAGTGCAACGCATGCTTTAAAACCTAAGGTCTTCAAGCTGGAAAGTGCTTCGATTGTTCCGATCGGACACCTTTACACCGGTTAGTGTAAGATGTAAAATGAAAAGGGAGGCGATTATACCTTAGTGGTGATGGAGCTTCGAGCCTTGATGTGCTTCAACCGTTTGTTCCGGGGACGCGGTACGGTCCTTCACTAGTTTATTCGGGTGTAGCCGGGAATGTATCTTGTGATTGCTATTTCCCTGTTTTCTTATCTTTTAGCTCCTTCGATGTCAAAGGCATACGCTGCCGCCACATCGTGTACCGCAAATATCTCTCTTGCTGCATGCTGTTCTCCGTACACAGTTTTTATTCCGTCTTTTGTCAGAAATTTCATCATTTGATGAAGAGTTGATGGTCCTACTCTCGTGTAGTGTGTCCATGGCCTTCCGAGTAAGGCGTTGTATCTCATGTCTCCTTCGATGACATGAAACTTCGCATTTTGGGTTGTGCCTGCCACGCTGACCGGGAGGGTGATCTCCTGTTTCGTCGTCTCGCTCGCCATGTTGAATCCGTTGAGGACTCAAGAAGCGGGCGCGATCTGGTCAAGTATTCACAAGAAAAGAGATTACCAGTGCGTCGTTATGAGGTTGAGACAGGGTCTCGATGTCCTAGGCGCTGAACGTGAGAGCGACCTCGGGTATGTAACCCCGAGTTTGCTTTTCTCTGGTGATGGATATATTTGTTCATTTGACAAGGGGTTCCTGTGGGATGTCGTCTCCCCCCAACAATCACGTGGATGACATGTTGTGGTTTTTCTGTTTCATTTTTCCTATTCGCCTCTCTTTCCCGGAATTGAGTTTTGGCTCTGTCACCGAGGAATTCTCGGAGATGCCCTTTGCTGATCAGTCGGGCTCCTTCATCTCGGAGCTGTCTGCAATCTTCGGTTCTATCGTGTGTGTCGTGAAACTCGCACACCAGGTTGGGGTTCCTTTGTGACGGATCTGATTGTACGTGTTTTGGCCACCTGGTTTCTCTGATTTTACCGATGGCAGAGACGACGTCTGAAACATCAATGTTGAAGTTGTATTCGGACAATCGGAGTTCCCCCGTTGGTCCTGTATATCTGTCGAATCCGACTTTGCCCACGAGTCCCCGAAGATTCTGACCCCGGTCTGTCCTTCAATCATTTCGGCGTATGTTACACCTTGGGGCGTTCCTTCGATCTTCTGTGTAAGGTTGATACCTTTCTTTGTTTAGCCTTAGTTGCTGTGCCAAGAGCCTGTTAGGATATACTGAGCCTGAGGGGGCTCCCAGTTGGTCATCCTCGACCCTAATCTTCGACTTATATCGGTTGTGGACATCCGACCAAGTCACGGTGGGATATTCTATCAAGTTCTGCTTTAGTTGCTTTGAAGCTATCGAGCTTCGTTCGTTCAAACCTTGGGTGAAGGCCTGCACTGCCCAGTCATGGGAAACTGGTGGTAATTCCATTCGCTCCATTTGGAAACGAGATACAAACTTCCGTAGCATCTCGTTTTCTCTTTGTTTGATCTTGAAGACGTCGGATTTTCTTGTAGCGACTTTAATGGCACCGGCGTATGCCTTTATAAAAGAATCTACCGGCATGTCAAATGAATCTATTGAATTCGGGGCTAGGTTGTGATACCACATCATGGCCCCTTTTGAAAGTGTTTCTCCGAATCTCTTCAATAGGATGGATTCAATCTCGTCGTCCTTCAGGTCATTCCCCTTTACAGCACAAGTGTAAGCAGTGATGTGCTCGTTGGGGTCCGAGGTTCCGTTGTATTTCGGGAGATCAGACATTCTGAATTTCTTCTGAATGGGCTTTGGAGCGGCGTTTGACGGGAATGGCTTTTGTACAAATTTCTTTGAATCTACACCCTTTAGGATCGGGGGTGCGCCTGGGATCTGATCGACCTTTGAATTGTAGGTCTCCACCTTTTTGTCATTGGCTTCTATCTTCTTTTTGCCCGATTCAATCCTCTTCATGAGGTCCTCGAGCATCTTTATGATAGCAGGATCGGCTGCTGACCTATTGTTGCTTGATCTTTCTGGTATTTGTTCGGCTCGAGGAGTTGCCTCCGGTGCTGCTGTGCTTGGAGTTTTTGGTGGCTTTACAGTTGAGCAATTGCCAGCTGTTGTGCCTGGAACATCTCAAAAATGACGTGAAGGCTAACCTCTCGTTCTTCCCGAGCTGGGGTTTTCTGAGCTTCTTGTTGGTTCTCTTGGTGTATAGTCCTGTCGGTATGGGAGCTTATGTCGACGTGTTGGGCGTTGCGCGAGACCACGTCCATGGCAATCGGTTCTGGTGCATCCTCAAGGTTTCGCGGTGGTACTCCAATACCTAGAATAGCTATACCATTCTATCCATGGTCCTCAGGACCATTGTTCTCATGTGCATTTACAAAGTTTGACATTTTGACCTGAAATCAAAGATTCTTGGACAAGAAAAAGCGTGAAAGATAACTTGCGTTATGTAGTAAACCAACAAGAAATCAATCACTATTATTTTTAGCCCCACGATGGGCGCCAAACTGTTTACCTTGAAAATGGTAATTACAATTAGATTTGATTTTGTGGTTCTAAAAATACGTGATTTATTTTTGTGCTAGTTGTCAGGCAGTAGATGCTGAGTGTGAGACTAGAAAATAAAGTAAAAGCCTGAAGGTAGTGTATCAAGCAAACCGGGTAGCTGGGAATCGGGGCCTCGAGCTGGTTGATATGGGGCCTCGAGGTCGAGCTAGGCGTTAGGCTCTGAACAGTCGGTGGAGAGATTGCAATTCTAAAGGCCTTGATGAGGGCCTTTTATGATCAATGATGAGTAATAAATGAAGAACAATCAATGAAATACAATACATGTAAGCAATAAATGTAAGTAACAAGATCAAAAGAGAATATGTTTAAGATAGAGAGCAGAGAATGTTCTTGTTCTTGTATTCAATGTTGTGTGTTATATCATACAAAATGACAAGGATCCCCTTTATATATGAGGGGGAATCCCAACATGGTACATATGCATTTATTATAAAGATACGCGGCTGATACCGCCATTTAATGCCACTGCACGGGCACTTACTAGCCTAATAGACTTGGTCAGCTTTAATCAAGTGCCTTGGGAACTTCCCGTTTTGCCATCATTCCCTCATTTGGAACTTTCGTCCTTGAATGTTGACTGATGCGCTTATTAGTCTCATAACCCATAGCTCTTACGAACATTTTAATACTGTCGTTTTCATCTAGGCAATTGTTCTGTGACTAAATCCCAAGGTTAGGGTATTCCCCCCTTTAGGCCTATTTCTCACACCACGACTTGTTGTCTGAATCTTCTAATCTCGTAACTGTTGCTACCTTCTGTCATGCAGACTATATGACTTTATCCTTGTATGTGCTCCTATGCGACTCTTCTCTCCTTTTTCCTCCCGCTTTTAGCCAATCTCTAGGCCTCATTTTGGGAACATATACAGAACTTTGATAAGCTGTGCCTCTGGGCATCTATAAGTGTACTGAAGTTCTTCACTCGGTACTTTGACGAACTTATGACTATTGCTATATCATGTTTCATAGCCTCAGTTATCAATGCATATGGCTTTACTACAATTAGGTAGGTCATACTATACCATAACTCTTACTTCAGTTTATTATTAATGAGGTCTGCTACCCAAATCCAGGTTACTCTCTTGCTGCTTATCCTATATGTGTAAATCTAAGTCCTTTAATGATTCCTCATTACTGTTTATCTTAATAATGACGGCATAAGCTCATCTCATACTTTGTAGCTTTTATCCATCTATTGTTGATTCACCTTAATGTGATCCATAATCTACCACTGATAACTTGAAACCTCTTACGTAATACATTGTCACTTGGACACGCGTTGCATCAGGGAACATTTGAAGTGATTTGCCTGATCCACTAGGGACGATACTATACTTTAATAACCATAGTTCATAACATCCCAACGTGATTCATCTTATGGGGGGGGGGGTATTCTAATCCCGTGCAATTCATGAAATCCCTTTCTTGGTAAATCATTACTCAATCAAAGGCCTAAACGTCATCAACTTATCTATCACAATTACACCCTTACTCTACTACCAGGGCAGCATTTCGTCTAATCTACATATTCCAAGTCTTAAACTACTCCGAGTTCATTCAAGCTATACTGAGTTTCTATAACTTACGAAAACTATCAAATATCTTGTTAGGCTTAATCCCGAGGCCTTACCTATTCTTGTCACCTTCTCACTTACCTTTTCTTATCCTTACTCCTATGTACCTATATCCTTGTTACTCTACGATACTTTAGCTTTTGACCTACACATATATATGTATACTACTCGCAACCTTCCTTTAAGTTGCTAGCACCATAGATTTCCTTTCGTACCTTCTCAATTGACTATAAATGTAAGCAATTACTTTTCCTGGTTGTTCTTCCACTTGTTGCATGAATACTTGTCTTATGTTATTGCCCATGAATACTGGAATTTTCTGTAACTTATATGATCTCAAATATGACCTTTCATGTTTTTTTTATTCATTAGCCACAGTAGGTACCACTTTCTTATGGAGTGTATACCATATTGTAGTGAGACTGTTCTTACAAGAACATTTCTTCTTCAAGTTACTATGCTTAGGTTGAAGCCTTCTTCCTTATTTCCTCAGCTAGTGTTTCATTGTAATACCTAGGGAAGACCCTCTGACTCTTGTAAATCTGCGAGCTTGTTATATCGTATACCGACGAAATTTTTTGATGTTCTTACTCGCCTATTATTTTACTTAATTGCTTACCTCCATGCCCTTGTGGTCGTAGGTTACTTCTGAACGAAAATTTGTGACTGTCACACTAGTGGCACTTTCTTTTATGTCCGTAACATTTATACGGTACCTTTAACTACCCAACTCCTATATGAATATTTCTCAACGATCATGATGTCATATCGTGAGATTGAATTCACTATGTTGGGGTTCACTATGTTTAACTTGCACAATCTGTTGATTGGTCTGTATCCTGTTATCTAGCCATAACTAGGCTTTTCCTGAATCAACTACTAACTACTTGTTGGTCCATTCTCATGTCTATATTCTGCATGATCTCTCTTGGGTTATGTCCTTTGTCTAACTTACCCATCGCACTGGCTCCTTGTGTATTAAGTGTTCGTTTGCACTTATTTATCCATAACATCTAGTGCTGAAACCCTTACTGCCTCTCCCTGGCGTCGTGCTTGCATAATGTCATGGAGTCATATCATATCTGTAGGATCTGAATAAATGCAATCTTATTTCTTTGTCCTTTCTACCACATTCTTCCTCTACTATTCCATAATCACCTGAACTACATAACTTCGACTTAATACCATATCACACCATCTTCCCCCTTCAGGGGAGTATTAACACTTAATGCTATGAAGATTTACCTATAAATGTTTTACCTCTTCATCTTTGGCATCTTTTCACATCTTCATGAACTCTTACTCGCCTTGAGGTAACCTTTCTGTACCAAGGATAGCTGAATTTCTTACGCACGAAGGTGACGCCTAGTATAACTAGCACACTTAGTCCTTTAAGCATAACTCTACTCATAGTGCTTGCTTTAGAGAAGCGTCTTCCTAAATGAACTTTAAA
Organism: Nicotiana attenuata; assembly: GCF_001879085.1. Classification (NCBI taxonomy): domain Eukaryota; kingdom Viridiplantae; phylum Streptophyta; class Magnoliopsida; order Solanales; family Solanaceae; genus Nicotiana; species Nicotiana attenuata. Next base: position 65,506,946 of record NC_031995.1, on the reverse strand, counting down.
GATTATTCTTTTGTTGTGCATTCTATTATTGCCGGAACGCTATCTCTAAAATTCTCACGATGTCGACTATTGTCAAATCCTTCGGTCCCTAATTTATGTTCAGTTTATCTTGTTCACTAACCCACACTTATTGCTATTACTCCGGGGGTCTAACATTTTCTTCTGGTAATCATTTTCAAGTAAACAACTCATTTTACAAAATGAGGGTATGACTTTATGGCTTATACAGTTTTATTTTCTCAAGCCTTGCCTCCTCTTGTCTTTTCCTTCACTTGACTATAGAGTCTATCATTCTATCATATTTTAATTTACCATTATCACCAATTTATTACATCGTACTCATAATGCTTCGTTTACTCTCTTCTTGTTCTCCGACTAATATTTCTGTCTATCACTTTATTCAGAAAAATTCAACAAAACATTCTTTCACTTTTAGCTCCTCTTGCTTCATCTCATTGGCTCTTCGGGACGCCTCACTTTTCTCTCTTTATTTTTTTTTCTAGGGGCGGGAGTCATACTAAGGTAAATATTTATCCCTTCTAGGATTCCACTGCCTATCTTCTAAAATTTCTAAACATTCTAGTATTTATATTCGATTGTACTATTCTACAGTGCATCATCTAGATATCTCACAAGGAGAACTATTACCACGTTTGCAATATCCTTCGTAAATGTCAGGTAACGCTAACAATCCATCAAGTATTTTGGGTTACTTTAACCCCAGTTGGATCCTGATATCCCATCCTTCTCTTAATTTATATCTGTTAGCTCCCATTGGGCATAACTTAGATGGGTGTTGTCAAGTGTATATATCTGTGTTACTATTGAAAGTAACTCAGAATGCTTATATTTCTCTGCCTGAATTGTAAATACTAATAATCTTCACTAACTGGGTACCTCGTACCCTTCTTTATCCTGCTTCTCTTACTTGTTGAAACTAGTATCTACCTTCTGATTCTTTTATTGCTTTTTACCTATGGGTGGATAGATATTCATGCCATAAGGCTTCTTTTCGAGAAGCTGACACGTCTTAGTACACATATAATCTACTGAAGACCTTACATTTACTTATCATAAGCATGATGCAAAATCGAGTTCCTCTGACTCAACTCTTCCAAAGCCACATTCAGTTGCTTACCAACCATTTTTTTTTCTGGATGAGGTATCGTTGTATTACGAATAAAATAGAATTTAGAAGTTTGAATTCTTACAACTGAGCTCTACCACACGATCTAATGTAAGAAGGAATAGTGACAATACTAAATGCCATGTTGCCTCCTGCTTTTAAGTATGGTGCACAACACACCCATGAACAAGACTCTACTAGACACGGCTTGCAGACTCCCTAGGACAAAACTGCTCTGATACCACTTTTGCCACGACCCAACTCAAAGGGCCACGATGGGCACCCGCTACCTTACTCAACCGAGTACCAACGTAGCATACCTTTCTTATCGTACTATCATGGGTAAATAAGCCAAAAGGGCTGTCATGAGATAACTAGAACAAAACATAAGAGAATACTAGACATAGGATGACCCAACATGATATAGAAATTTATACATGTGACATACGGGCCTATAAGGCCAATATGGTCATTTGTAAACTCAAAATATAGGACGACAAGGCCATACAAGTATCCATATACCTGACATCTGTCTACAAGCTTCTACGAGTACACAAATATCATAAATGTCGGGACGTGACCCCGCTATACCAGTCAATACATGTCCAAATCAAACTGACCAAATAGGCAACTGTGGAGCAAGTGAAGTGCACCAACACCTTCCACTGAGCTGATAGACTACTATAAGGACTGACAACCTATCTATCGGGACTTACGGGCATGAAACGCAGCATCCCCAGGAAAAGAAGACATCAGTACAAATAAAGTACCGAGTATGTAAGGCATGAAAGTAGTATATAAAAGACATGAAATAAACATGGAGTAAAGAACTCAACCTGTAAGTCTGAATAGCTCTGTGGATCATGAAATGTTTAGAATGTCATGCATATGTGTATAAATGTCATATCATTCATAGGTATATGCGTACATAACATCATCAAGCCTCTGAGGGAATCCCCGCATATCAACTCGGCCTCTGTGGGCAAAATTATCACTGTATACCACAGATCAAGTGCTGGTGTGTATATAACGCCATACCCCTTCTCTATACCCCATATACATATACTATACGCATATATAACACCATCTGGTCATGGGTCAATATACATGTATAAATGAATGCCATGCATAATGAAGTAAGTTAATAAGATCTCTCGGAATGTCATGAGACCAGTAAACAGACGATATGATAGTATGACATATGGGAAATCAAGAACATAGGCAACTATAGTACTTCTAAGAATAGAATTATTTATGAAAGTCGTGCGCTTGCTCGTTCACATGTATCATATGGATCATGTAAAAAAGAAAGAAGGGATAGCCTTAACATACCTCAAGTCGTCAATGCAAGTCAACAACAAGCTTACAACAACTAGCGTGCTAGCCCTATAACAACGAAATCCATGTACAACTTAGATGGCGCTAGTATATCACGTATCTCAAACGATAACTCGTTTCTAAAATAACATGGATAGCATTTCCCCTAATTTTACTAATACCTCAAGCCTACTATATGTGAGTAAGAAACACAATACAGCCAACAACTCAAAAAGCAACCTAACTACAATTCAGGACCTTTAATACAACAAAAACCCAAACATACCATAATACACCCAATCAACAAGTTATCAATTAGCCTAAAATTGCAACGACGAGCGACTAGCCCACTACCCTACCACATGTGGTGTTTTTCCACGCACTTTATCCTTCTAATATCCATAAATTGGCAACACAATAGGCCAACATGAATGGACTACAAAATAATCACTAAAAATGAAAGAAGTAGAACTCACGGCTTCTGGTCACCGTCCCGTGAGTTCTATCTATTAGGAAACGGTTTTAGCAACCTTCCTTGATATTTAAAAGCTTAATACAGAAAGTAGGCATTTTATTAGCTATGAAGTACCTTCAAAAACTCAAACTACAAATAAATAGAGAGGCGATATAGCAATACTTACGTCGTAGGGATCGTTCTAATGTTATCGCTTCTTGATTTCATACCCGGGATGTTAATCTTCTTTGAACCCCATGTAGAGATATTAAGGGTAAGTTTATGGGGGTTTTATGGTCGTGTTCTATGAAAATGAAGAGAAAGACGATTTAAAACATATATATATATATANACTATAATTTGTTATTTTAGCGCATATGTGTGTGCATATATATATATATATATATATATATATATATATATATATATACACTTTTGAAAAGTCAAAGAGGTGCTAGCTTGGCACCCTAGCATTGGCCCTTCTTCTGACACTTATCTCTTTTTATCCAGATGCCGTATGAGCGAATGGTTGACAGAGTTGGAAACAAAATTCCAAGACCTTCAATTTGGTATATAATATGTCTAGAAAATACCTCATATAACACATGAAACGTATTTCTCAAAAAGCTTCAATGGCACACCTACTTGTCACCTATGCAGTCTGCATAGTCTCGCAACACTACAAATATCCCTCTACTCCGATGTCGTATCAACAAATGCTTTAATGCGTATGAAACCAGACTCATAGATATTCAATTTGATATGTGTATCATCCCGTAATTCCAAGTATATTGGGATAAAAACTCCACAACATTTGACCTAATTTTCAGCACATTTATGTCTGTAACTTGTGATGACCTTTGAAAACTTTTGTTCCACTTCAAAACGTAACAAACGGCTATCATAAGCCTAAAATAACTCATACATAAACTCCTTATCACGTCCCTAGTCTCACCCCGAAGTGCATGTTATAACATTCCAAACTTATCGACTTTTGACGAAACTTATTTTTCGTTTAGCTTCTAAGATTTTCAACACTCTTGGTACTTGTTATTCATGTTCTTAAAGATTTGTAACCTCCAAGGTAACATGATTAACTTAATTTATATACTCTCAAAGACGATCTCATTTTTGAGCTTACATCAATTAACTTATGAATTCACTTACGAAGATATGTGATGTAACATCGGGGCTCCAAATTAAACATCCGCACAAGTTGAAAAATATCATACAAACTCGCTAGCGCGATCAAAACACAAAAATAACATCTAAAATTATGAATCGAACACTAAAATGCATGATTTTCAAATAAATTTTCAAGAACTTCCAAAATTTGAACTAAGTATCCAAATCCTATCAAATCAACTCCAAACGACCCCAAATTTTGCAAAGAAGTACTAACTACCATAACAAACATATTCAAGTCCCAAAATAAAATTCGGAACTCGATATGGTGGTTGCAACGGAGACTGATAGTGGAATGGAGAGGTCAAAAAAAGGTGAACACCAAGAAAGCGGCGTATCTTCAACTAGTGGAAAACATTGACGAGGAGAAGAAGAGGTCGAATACGGAACGGTATAAGTTGGCTAGGAAGTAGGCAAAGTTGGTGGTTACAGCGGCTAAGACTGCAACATTTAGTCATGTATGAACTTGAAGTTAAAAGAAGGGATAAGAGGTTGTTTAGGTTAGCCAAGGTGAGAGAGATAAAGGCCCGTGACTTGGACCACGTGAAGTGCATCAAGGACGAAGAAGGTAGAGTTTTGCTGGATGAGGCGTATATCCGTCGGAGATGGCATACTTACTTCCATAGTCTCTTGAACGAGGATGGGAATAGAGGAATTGTTCTGGGTGATTTTGGATCCTCCGAGAGTCGTTGCGACTTTGGGTATTGCAGGCGGATTAGAGTTGAGGAGGTTGTGGGGGCTATGCGTAAGATGAGAAGGGACAGAGCGATCGGGCCAGATGAAATGTGTGTGGGCAGGGCAGGCTTGAAGTGGCTTACTAGGTTATTTAATGTCATTTTTAGGATGAAAAAGATGCCCGAAGAGTGGAGATGGAGCACGATGGTTCTTGTGTAGAAGAATAAGGGTGTTATAGAAAACTTGCAACAACTATCAGGGTATTAAGCTGATTAGTCACACTATTAAGGTATGGGAGAGGGTGGTGGAGCTAAGGGTGCGGAGAAGGGTGTCTATTTTTGAGAACTAGTTTGGTCTTATGCTAGGGTGTTCGACTACGGAAGCCATTCATCGTGTTAAGAGTTTGATGGAACAATACGGGGAGAGGAAGAGGGATTTGCATATGGTGTTCATTGATTTAAAAAAGGCTTACGATAAAGTCCCGTGGGAGGTTCTATGGAGATTTTTGGAGGCTAGAGGGGTACCTGTGGCCTACGTTAGGGTTATTAGAGACATGTATAAGGGAGCGAAGACATGTGTGAGGACAGTGGGAGGGGTCTCGGATAATTTTCCGGTCTTGATGGGATTGCATCAAAGGTCGATACTCAGCCCCTTTTGGTTTGCCCTGACGATGGAGTAGTGAGTCGCCACATCAAAGGAGAGGTGCCGTGGTGCATTTTTTAGTTGCAGACAACATTTTTTAGATGATGAGACACAAGACAATATTAACCCGAGGCTAAAGGTGTGGAGACACACCTTGGAGTCCAAAGGTTTCAAGCTGAGCAGAACCAAGATAGAATACTTGGAGTGTTAGTTTAGTGGTGATACTCAGGGGGTGGAAGGGGAGGTGAAGCTGGATCACAAGTAATCCCTAGGAGGGGGAGTTTTAAGTACCTTGGGTCTATTATACAGGGGATGGGGAGATTGATGAAATGTCACACATTGCATTAGGGCGGGATCGATAAAATGGAGACTTGCTTCCAGTGTTTTGTATGACAAGAAGGTACTACCAAAACTTAAAGGTATGTTTTATAGAGCGGTGGTTAGTCCAACTATGTTGTATGGGGCTGAGTGTTGGACAGTCAAGAGCTCTCATGTCCAGAATATGAAGGTAGAAGAGATGATGATTTTGAGATGGATGTGCGGGCACACCAGATTAGATAGGATTCAGAATGAAGTTATTCAGGACAAGGTGGGTGCGGCCCCATTGAGGACATGATGCGGGAAGCACGGTTTAGATGGTTTGGATATGTGAGGAGGAGAAGCACAGACACTCCGGTAAGGAGGAGTGAGATGTCGACAGTAGAGGGCCTCAGGAGAGGTAGAGGTAGGCCGAAGAATAGTTGGGGTGAGGTGATTAGAAATGACATGGCATAGTTACAGCTGACCAAGGACATGACCCGTGGTAGGAAGGGTGGGGGTCTAAGATTAGGATAGAAGGTTACGTAGTCTAGATTATTCATACCGGTAGTGTTAGTACGTACTCTCGCATTTGGTTGGTAGTAGGCTTATTTGAATACCTGTTTTTTTCCTGCTTCTACATGGTTTTACGATGTTGTCCCGTATTGTTTCTTGTTATTATTGTGGTACCTATGCTTGCCAGAGCTGAGGGTCTATTGGAAACAACCTCTCTACCTCCACAAAGGTAGGGGTAAGGTCTGCGTACACACTACCCTTCCTAGACCCCACTATATGGGATTATACTAGGTATGTTGTTGTTGATAGCTAAAATCCATCTACAGTCAAACTTTTCAACTTAAAATTGCCAAATTTCGGCAAATCAACACAATTCAACCTACGACTTCCAAAATCAATTCTGGTTATACGCTCAAGTCCAAAATCACGATATGAATCTATTAGAGTCATAAAAACACATTTTTGGGAAACATTTTCAAATTCAAACTTCTAAGTCAAGAATCAAGTGTCCAAATCAACCTGAAAGCTTCCTGGAACGAAACTAATCAACCCCACAAGTCATTAAAGCAAAAACACACATGTGTGGAGCAATAAAAGGGGAAACTGGGAGCAATTACACAAAAGCGACCGAAAAGGTCGTTATATTCACCCCTCTTAAAACAAACGTTCGTCCTCGAACGTGCATAAGGACATACCTGATGTGATGAATAGATAAGGATAATGACTCCACATGTCGTGCTCGGTCTCCCAAGTCGCCTACTCGACTGGATGACCCCTCCATTGAACCTTCACTGAAGCAATATCCTTTGATCTGAACTTCCAGACCTGTCAGTCCAAGATAGCCATGGGTTCCTCAATATAAGTAAAAATCATCGTCCAGCTAGACTGTGCTGAAGTCTAGAACATGAGATGGATCACCATAAAACTTCCGGAGCATAGAGACATGGAACACCAGATGAACCGCAGATAAACTAGGTGTTAAGGCAAGCTTGTAGGCTACCTCTCCAATCCTCTCAAGGATCTCAAAAGGTTCGATATACCTAGGTATCAACTTGCCCTTCTTTCCAAACCTCATCCTACCCTTCATGGGTGAAACCCGGAGCAAGACTCGCTCTCCAAACATGAATGCAACATCGCGAACCTTCCGATCCGCAAACCTCTTGTGTCTAGATTGGGCTGTATGAAGCCGATCCTGGATCATCTTGACTTTCTCCAAAGCATCTCGAACCAGGTCCGTGCCTAATAACTTGACTCTCCCGGCTCAAACCACCAACTAGAGAACGACACCGTCTCCCACATAGAGCCTCATATAGACCTATCTAGATACTTGACCGGTAGCTGTTGTTGTAGGAAAACTCCACAAGTGGCAAGAACTGATCCCAAGCACCCCCCAAAATCTATAACACAGGCACGAAGCATATCCTCTAGTATTTGAATAGTGCGCTCGGACTGTACGTTCGTTTGAGGGTGAAATGTTGTACTCCACTCAACCCGTATGCCTAGCTCATACTGTACAGCCTTCCAGAAAAGTAATGTGAACTACGTACCCTGGTCAGAGATGGTGGATACCGGTACACCATGAAGTCAAACTATCTCACCGATATAAACCTAAACCAGTTGCTCTGAAGAATAGGTAGTCACTACCGGAATGAAATGAGTCTGACTTGGTCAACCCTTCCACAATCACCCATACCTGTACGCCATGGTGACACGCTCCTATTTCCACTTATGAATCTCAAGCCACTGAAGCAAACCACCCGGTCTCTGATGCTCATACTTCACCTGCTGACAAATTAGGCACCGAGCTACATACTCCACTATGTCTTTCTTCATCATCCTCCACCAATAGAGTGATGCCTCAAGTCCTGATACATCTTAGCGGCACCCGGATGAATGGAGTACCACAAACTGTGGGCCTCCTGAAGAATCAACTCATGCAACCCATCCACATTGGCACACACAACCGGGCCTACATCGTAACACACCATCATCCCAATAATAACCTCCTTGGCATTGCCATGCTAAATCGTGTCCTTGAGGAAAACCAAATGGGGTCGTCATACTGACGCTCGCTGATACTGTCATATAGAGAAGACCGAGAAACCAAGCAGGCAAGAACTCGATTAGGCACCGAAATATCCAAATAACAAACTAGTTGCCTAAGGCCCGAACCTCAAATTCTAATGGCCTCTCTGCCACCGAAAGATATGCTAAACTACCCAAACTCTCTTCCTTACGGCTCAAGGCATCGATCGCCAAACTGACTCTCCTAGGATGTTATATAATGGTGATATCATAGTCCTTAAGGAACTCTAACCACATCCGCTGATGCAAGTTAAGATCTTTCTGTTTGAACAGATGTTGTAGACTCCGGTGGTCAGTAAAGACCTCACAAGGAACACCATACAAATAATGCCGCCAGATCTTCGATGCATGAACAATGGCTTCCAACTCTAACTCGTGGAATGGATAATTCTTGTCACACCCCAAACCTCGGGAGGCATGGTTGGCATCCGGTTCTATGGTCGGCCCAAGTGAACTACTCTCTAACTATGGGATGTGGAGGGTTATCCCTCAACATAGGCAGACGAGGCTTACCAAAAAGCTTATAATGCCAAGCGAGACTGATGGGGCCATACTGTGAATCATATGAAAATAATGTATCTCTCATCTTAGGGTAAACATACCCCAAAATCTCATATACATAACTGTGTAGGCCAACAAGGCCGCTATGAACGTCTACAACCAGCAATACTAAACTGAACATGTACACATGGTAGGCAAGGCTACAATACTAACTTAGAAAATACACAAGACTCGTCTACAAACCTTTAGAGATAACTGAACTGTATCATGGCTAGGACATGTCCTTGACATACCCATCAACCTTTATATATAAAATGGACTCCAATGACTAGACTGGGTAACTCCGAGGAAGTGGAGCTTACTAACAAAGCTGATGTATGACTCTGTTTGCTGGGAAGGTCTATCCAGGTGTCTATCAGGACTTGCAGGCATGAAATACATCGTTCCCAGCAAAAGGGATGTCAGTACGAAATAAGGTACCAAATATGTAAGGCAATAGAATAACTAAAAGTTGAAACTGAACTGATAATATAATAACTGAAAGTAACTAGGAGTCAAAGATAATCTGAATATATGCTTAACTGCTGATACTTACTCAACTCTCTCAGTATAGTAAGTAAAATAGTTATCCTGTCCTATAAGGCTCGGTATGTGTAACTGCTTTGCCGCAGTAGGCTCACTCATAGGCGCTTGACCATACTAGGCTCGGTATCTCGGCCATTCTAGGCTCGCTCATAGGCGCTCGACCACAGTAGGCTTGGTACATAGCTTACCCATCTGATTAGAGGTTCACCAATAGGGGTCTATCCACCAATTATAGCTCGATGGTGGTGAAAATACTATAATACTCTCTCTCTCTCTCTCTCTCTCTATATATATATATATATATATATATATATATATATATATATATACAGAGAGAGAGAGAGAGAGAGAGAGAACCTCTGCTTGATTGATTGGAAGAAGACAATAGTTAACTGAATATGATGTCCCGATAAGGGAGAATATGATAACTTATGTGACTAGGATAATGTACATTAATTCAGGAATACGAATTTCTCTTTATATCTCGTTATCAAACACATGTAGTTACAGGATCATGCCAAAATGAAGGAAAGGTTTAGCCTTAACATACCTTAACCCCGTTGAGTCCTTAATATCTTCCAAGAAATTCTTCAAACAATTCAACTCAATCTGCCATAGCGTAAGGAGATTAAAAATCAGTGCTGAGTAAAGGCTAAGTCAGCAATTTAAACTAGTAGCTCGTTTATGTAAATTTGTGCAAAATCTCCCTTGTAACAAGGGCCTCCTCCAATACCATGTACCAACAACAACAACCAGAGAAATACATAAGACCAACATCAACAATAGGGCACACAATATTTCATTAACAAGTCATCAACATATCACGACGAACGGCAAGCTCGGATTGAATCCCTTAACCACCCTTCAACCCCATAATCATTCATTCTTGAACTTAGTAATATATCCAGTATAATAACCAACAAATATTAAAGGATTTCAAACCTTCTACTCAATTTCAAAGTTACCCGAAACAGCCCCACACAATATAATACCATTGTAGGCAACTCCCAAGCGCTTTACAACCATTTCTTTTTCTAGTTACCAATTTCCTCAACAAGATTGACATGTAAACCAACATAATCATAATAATAATATCATAACCAGCTTATTTTCCATTATTTCCCACTTTGGGAGTTGCTTGTGCACTCTCGTAAAACTGCAAGTCAATCCATCAAGAACATAAACATCTCAAGCTAATCCAAGTATTATCTTGTAGTTTATCATCCTAACAACCTAACCAACATAAAAGAAAGCTTAAGAACAATTAGGAGGCTGTTATACTCACCTTATCCAGTAGCAACAACGTGAAAAGTTTCAGCCAAACACAGCCCACTACTATCCTCAATGACAACACAACCTCAAAGAGGTGTTGTCCTTCACTACAACTAACTTTTGATGTTGAAATATGGTGTAATCACTTTAGAATCACTTTAAACCCTTGTGGTATCTGTTTAGGAGGGCTAGGAGGAGTTTAGGGACAAGGTTGGGTCGAAAAATGAGAAATAAAAGTCGTCCAAATAGTTTTTAAAGTGAAGTAGGTCGACCACCGCCTAAGTGGGTCCTATTGGGAGCTGCTTGTGCACTCTCGTAAAACTGCAAATAGCTCTCTACTCCGATTTCGTATTGACTAATGGTTCAATGAGTTAGAAATTAGACTCGTAGATCTTCAATCTAGTAGCTAAACCATCTCGTAATTCCAAATATATTAAGAGAAAAGGTATTTGCATTTGACCTAATTTCATCACATTTATGAATGTAACTTGTGATGATCTTTGCCAAGTTTTGTTATACAACTCGTTTTACTTCAAACCATAACACACGACTATCATATTACTTAAATAACTCAAAACATAACTTCCTTATCAGGTTGAGCACCCTAGTATCATCCCAAAAGTACATGTTATAAAATTCCCAACTTGTCGACTATTGTCGAAACTTATTTTCTTCAATTCATTTAGCTTCTAAACTTTCCAACCCTCTTGGTACTTGTTATTCATGATCTTAACTATTTGTAACCTCCACGGTAACATTATTAACTTACTTTAGATACTTTCAAAGATGATCTCATTTTTGAGCTTACATCAATTGACTTACGATGCACTCTCATGTATAGAAACATGGGGTGTAACATCATTCTCCCCTTTCGAACATTCGTCCTCGAATAATGACTACCGCTCTTATTAGTCTCATAACTTATAGCTCCTACGAATACCTTAATACTGTCATTGTCATCTAGGCAGCTGTTTTGTGAATAAATTCAAAGGCTAGGGCATTCCCCCTTTAGGCCTCTTTCTCCATCCGCGACATGTGGTCGGAATTCTTTCAATATTGTAACTATTGCTACCTTCTATCATGCAGCCTGCACGACTCTGTCCTTCTATGCACGCCGATGCGACTCTTCTCTCCTATTTTATCCGACTTTTAGCAAATCTCTAGGCCTCACTTTGTGAATATATACAGAACTATGGCAAGTTGTCCCTCTAGGCATCTATAGGTGTATTGAAGTCTTTTGCTTGGTACTTTGTCGAACTTACGGCTATTTCTATATTTTATTTCATAGCCTTGGTTATTTATGCTTATGGCTTTACTAGTCTAGGTAGGTCATACTATACCATAACTCTTACTTCTATTTAAGATTACCGAGGTCTGCTACCCACCACAGGTTACTCTCTCGCTACTTATCCTATATGTATAAATCTAAGACCTTTAATGCTTCCTCATTACTGTTCATCTTAATAATGACGATCTAATATCATCTAATACTTTGTAGCTTGTATCCATCTATTGTTGATTCACCTTAAGGTTGATATATAATCTACCACTGATAGCTTGAAACCTCTTATGTAACACACTGCCACTAGGGATCACGTCTCACCGGGTAACATCTGAAGTGATTTGCCTGATCCACCTAGGGATGATACTATACTTCAATAACTCTATTTCATGGCATCCCAACGTGATTCATATTATGGGGGTATTCTAATCCCATACAATTCATGAAATTCTTTCTCTTTGAATTAATACTCAATCGAAGTCCTAAATGTCATCCTCTTATCATTTATCACACTTACACCCTTATTCTACTACATGGAAGCATTCCATCTCTTCTAAAGGCTCCTAGTCTTAAACTAATTCGAGGTCATTCAGGCTATACAGAGTTTTCTATAACTTACTGAAACCATCAGTTCTCTTGTTTTGATGTGTTTAATCTCGGCGACTTACCTATTCTCGTCACCTTATCACTCACCTTTTTGTATCCTTGCTCCTGTCTACCTAAGACCTTGTCGCTCTACTATACTTTAGCTTGCGACCTTCACATATTATTTATACTACTTGCAAACTTTCTATAATTTCTAGCACCATAGATTTAGTTATGTTATTCTGGAAGCTCCAGCGAGACATCACGTCGTCTCTAACTCTTCTTTACTCTCTAAACTAGACCTCTCGGTACCTAGAAACCATAGACTGGAAGATGTCGTACTGACAACACCATTATCATTTTGGATACTGAATCACAACGTTTCTACCCCTCTATCTGAAGTATGGACTATTCACAGTCTTCTGCACTTGAGTATCTCATACTTTATTTATCTTTACCATACTTACCTTTAAATATCGCATCATATCTTCTGTCTCTTTCATAAACTCCATTCCATATAGGTTGAATTGACATCCACATCTCTAAGCCCTACTATAATACTTGCACCTCTGGTGCAATTCGGCGGGAGCTTCATACCGACTTCTTATGAGACTGGTACTCTTCTAATTGGCTTTATCGTAGAGCTATTATAGAATATGATCGCAGTACTATCTCTCTTGTACCTGTGATATTAAGAGTGATTATGAAATGTTTTGAATCATGATTTCTATAATTATATGGGTCTAATAATCATGCTCCTAATTCACTTAGCTGATGTAACTCTTTTGTTTCCTCTTCTCTCTCAGCGTTTAAGTAAGCGTAACTATCTTTTGATCTGCGGCTCGGGGTATTAATTATTACTTTATCCTTTTGTGTACGCTATGGAAGATCCATGATATAACCTTTTAACAATTCAAGCCTTTGTCTGTAACGTGGACTCAATTATTTCTTTTAACCTATACTGAAGTATCCCATAACTGTATGAATGTAAACATATATGTTGTATCGATAGTACTCCGAAATATTAAGTGCGGTCATAATGTAACTAACTTCGGGTCGTAGATCGAATAAATCCATTCGTGCCTTCTCAATTGTCTTTTTATATAAGCAATTACTTTTTCTAGTCATTCTGCCACTTGCTGCATGAGTACTTGGCTTATTTTAGTGCACTATCTAGAATTTCTTATAACTCATATGATCTGAAATATCACTTTGTTGTTTTACTTCCTATTCATTAGTGATGATAGGTGCCACTTTTTTATGGAGTGCATACGATGTTGTAGTGAGACTGTTGTTGCAAGATCATTTATTCTTCAGGTTACTATGCTTAGGTTGAAGCCTTATTCCTTATTTCCTTTGCTAGTTTTTCGTTGTAGTACTTTTGGGAGACCCTATGACTCTTGTAAGGCAACGAGCTTATTACATCATACACCCGAAAGATTGTTTTGATGTTCTTACTCACCTATAATTATCCATAGTTACTTACCTCCATGCCCCTGTGCTCGTAGGGTTGCTTCTGAACTGAAATTTTGACTGTCTCCCCAGTGGCACTCTCTTTTATTTCTGTAACACTTATACGGTATCTTTAAATACCTCAACTCCTATCTTAATATTTCACAAGGATTACGATGTAGTATCTACAAGACTGAATTCCCAATGCTGGGGTTCACTACGTTAATCTTGAATGATCTATTGAGTTATCTGTATCCCCTTCTCTAGCCATAAATAGACTCTTCCTGCATCAACTACTAACTACTCGTTGGTCCATTCTTATATCTGTATTCCGTGTGATCTCTGTAGGATTATCAACTTTGTCTTATCTTACCTCTCGCACTGGCTCCTTATGTATCAAGTGTTCATTCTCACTTATTTATTAACATACTGGGCAGGAACCCTTACTGCCTCTCCCCGGCGTCGTGCTTGCATAATGCTCTGGAGTCATAACATATTTGTAGGATCTGAATAAATGCAATCTCATTTCTTTCGCCTTTTTACCAGATTCTTCCTTTACTATTTTAATGTTGTCTCTTAATCTTTGGCTTCTTTTCACATCTTCACAGATCTTACTCGCCTTGAGGTAACCTTGTTGTACCAAGGATAACTGAATTTCTTATGCATGAGGATGAAACCTAGTGTAATTGGCACACTTAGCCCTGTCGCGCACCATTTTTCCTTCCTCGTGGAGAGAGGTCCGGGTTTCGACACTCCACGGGGTGTGATAACTCATTTTCTTTTGGGAATTGGGTATTTGAAGAGTCGCCACCTAACGGATTATGGTGCGTTAGGGCACCTAGAGTGATTAACTCTTGGATTGGTTTGCATTGCCAGAGATTAGGGTAAGGGCTCGAAATAACCTCGAGGGGAAGGTGTTAGGCACCCTTCTTGGTCCACAACTGTGGGTCCCAGCCAAACTTATATTCACAAATTAGTCCATATAAGTAAACGGTTGAATCAAATAGGTTGCAAGTAAAGCCTGTTGGGTAACTCAAGTAATAGGATAAAGATTTTTTTTTTTGAATAAGTTGTAAACAAAGGCTTTGAATAGAAAAAGGAATTTTGGTAAAGGAGGAGTCCTAGGTTGGTTAGCCTATAGGATCATCCCACACAATGTCCGGTAAACACTCCTCGATGAGGGGCTACACGTGACATTAGCGCGTAGTCATCATATCCCATGTCTACCCTTCCCATCCCCTTAGTGGTCATGCAAAGCGAGTGTTTGGTCAGCGATCCATATTGCGTGCTGCTACCCGTCCCTTCTTAATGGTCCTGGAGGGATTTAGGACCTCTACCTATAAGTGGTTCTAGACAGACCCCTATGGTTTTAAAGGTAAAAATTCTAAGGCGACAAGCAAAACAATTAGGACTTTTAGCAGATAAGATAAAAAGGAGCAATTAGAGTCTCAAAGTTTCCTCCTCAAATAAGGCACATAAATAGCATGACTCAAGCACAATTAAGGGCTTTTATTAAATAGTATCCTGAGGCAGGATGTCTAGGTGAATATGCAGAAGACAAGCAATTTATTATATAAACTCAGGATAATGACCCTAGCAGTTGCCTATTATTTTTTTTAAAAAGCGTGTAAGGATCAGAAAACAGTTGCAGCATTGCAAGTTTTGAAAACGTCCAACAGGCTTGTCTATATGCGGAATACTGATGAATACAATTTAAGGTAAAGCAGGGCAGATTTCAAAACAGACCTTTAAATCCATATGGGCATGCTGTCTAATAACAGATTAAGGCTGTTTTTAAAAGAACTCATTTCAGGAAATATAAACCACTTAATTAAACCAATTCAGAAGTGAACTAAACGTTAACCGGATTGAGTTATTTAAACTAAACTTAGGCGAGATCCATAGGCAGGATTTGATATTGTTCCCTGTAGGCATGATATCTAAGTTTAATACTTATTTTATAGACTTGCAGGCATAGAAACATACATAAGCATTGGTTATAACAGAATCTGGATCAAGTCCTATAGGCATGGCATCTATCTGTGAAGCTGATTTTAAGACTTGCAGACATGATTTCTATTATGAAATTATTTGAAACCTATAAGCATGATTTCTAGTATGGTGAGATAAACCTGACAAGATATATAGCCCTATAAGCATGATTTCTACTTGGTAAGGCAATCCGATTAAAATGTAAAGTCCTATAAGCATGATTTCTACCCGTATTACCCCATAAACATATAGGTACCCATCCCTTTCACTAATTACCCCAATATTTGTTTACAAGTTATTACATACCATATGAATGAATTACATAAGTAAATGAGAAAATAAGAAGCTATTCTATAGGGAGCCTTCAATTAGGCCCAGGTTTCCAAAGCCTCCAATAGCCTCAAATGCCCAAATTCCATAGACAATGTCAAAGTCCAGGTGCATCAAAGTTCCCTAAGGATCTCAAGGATCCCTGGCAATGCTTACACCTAGACTTGGTAACCAAATTGAACAAGTGTAATGTGGAAGGGCCAGCCTCAGTATGCCAGAGTTCAGAGGGCTCTCAAGAGGATCCCAAGGCAGTAAGCATACTGGAGGGGGCTGAACTTATTGACTTAGGAGTAGAGTGAGAGTGCTTGACATAGTTTGAAAGGGTTTTAGTAAGAAAACAATGTTAAAAGAGACTTGTTTGAAAGGGTTTTAGTAAGAAAACAGTGTTAAAAGAGACTTGTTTGAAATAGTTTTGTAGAATAAAAGAGAGGGTCATGCAGTAAAATAGCTTTGAAAAGAGAGAGTTACTTGATCGAGCAACAGTAAATCAAACATGGAATCTAAAATCACATCAACAATGTTAACAAGACCAAAACCAAGAGGAAAGAAACTACACAAGGGTAATGGGGATTGGGCACACATACAACACATGATTGTAAACACAGAACAAGCCAAGGTCTTAGGAAGTGGTACAAACATGCTCAAACACAACTGATCAAGCACACTCACAGAACAAGCAATACTTAATGGGGTTTAGAATAGGATCCAAAGGATTTAAGACCAATTCCTGAACCATACAAGTAAAGAGTGTAGACTACATAACGGGTATTCATACCATAAACCAGATAGTGCAAAAACAGACTACATAAAGGGGGAACATGCTCATACTGATCCTAAGAAACAAGATGAACTGAAGCAATAAAAGAACCATGTTGTTGTTGAAACTTGAATTGAAACTAGAACATACCAGTAAAGAGGACAGTAAACAAAAGTGAAGGAGCAGGAGAGCACAATAGTTAGCCTTGGCTTGCAGCCGGCTAACTCAGAATAAGAGCAAGTAGCATAAAGAGCAAAAAGTTTTAAGTGTGAGAGAGAGAGTTTTTTTTTAAACCAAATTGTTCGTTTGTTGTGACTGTGGAAGAGAGCCATTTATATAGTAGTTTGAAAAATGGTTAAAAATAAGGTAAGAATCAAATTTTTCAGTAATTATAGAACTAAGAATAACAATTAGTTCGAGTCTCCCTTTAATTAAGGGAATCAGTGCAAACGGTAAAGAGCAGGTGACAAGTAAGGAATGAAATCATACATAGCTGGAGTATAACAAATAAAGAAAGATTTCAAAATAGTACAAGTATAGAACATGTAATTAGGGCTAGGTTCAGAAAGTTTTAATTAAGGAAATAATCAGTAAGAATCAAGTAGCAATGCAGGCAAGGCAAGGGAAAATTAATAAGGCAAGCAAATTAATCAAATTAAGTGGAAAGGTAGGAATCGAAGGTTTAAAGGAAAGTGTTCAAATCAAACTAAGAAATAGGGAATTCAGAATCAATCAAAGAGAAGGTCATGAAAAAGAGTCAGCATGTTTAACATATAAATAGAGTAAGACATGGATAGTCAAGAATCGACAAAGAACTCTTGCAAACATGAAAGTTAAACAATACTGAATCAGTGAGAAAGATGTAAGTCTTGATGTGAACAGTCAAGATGAACACAAGCACATAGAATCAGTGTAAGTTTAGGCTAAGAAACTCAGTAGAAGCATATCATGGCGAGACAGTCACTAGAAATCACAAGAACTCCAAAAATGAGAACGGTCAGTCATGCTAATACACAGAAACCAAACGAAGAAAATCTAGAAAAAATAGGGCTTTTAACATAGGCGAGTTGAAAAAGCAGCAAAATCATGGAATCAGTCGAAATATGTAAGAGATAGAAGTTTAAATATAAAGAATCGGTTTAAACAAAGTTTTAGAAGAAGTTCCGAAAACCCTAATTTTAGAAAAGGGTGAAAACACTTTGAAATCGATGATTCTTGTAAAAAGGATTCAAGAACAGTGTAAAACATCAAAGAAACAGACTCGAATCATTTTAAAATCGTACAGATCTAGGAGATGCGGGAAGAAATTAGGGTTTCAGAAGAAATCCATATAGAAATGCAAGAACCTGTCTAGAAACCCAAGGATCGCGACAAATACAACATGATTTTGCTTGAAATCACACCGGAGTGGCCAAGAACAGCCAAATAGAAAACCCTAGATGCAAGTCAGCGTTGCCCAGGGCCCTTGAAAACCTTAGAGAAGGTGAGCGTGACATGAGAGAAGCCATTGGAGGCTTAAGAGACGATGAGAGGTGACGGGAGATGGCCGGAGATGGGAGGTCGGCGGTTGAAGATTAGGGTTAGGTGAGAGCGTTTTGAGAGCTGAGGGAATTTAAGGGCGGCGAATGTAGAGAAGTGATTAGGGTTAGGGGGTCGTTTGGAATTAAAAAGGTAAGTTTTAACGAGGGTCGTTGATCTGTTAGATCAACGACCATGATCTAATGGGGTCTTGGGTCGGGTAGGTGCATTTAGGGCCTGGGTCGGGTAATTTAATCAAGAATTGGGCTGGGTGTCGGGTTGAAATTAGGCTGAAATTGAACGGCAAATCTGGCTATATTTTAAATAGCCAATTTTTCCCATATAATTTATAATAAATAATAAATAATTTCTGGAAAATAATTTTGTGTACTAAAATGATTTCAAATAGATATTTAACATTTTAAAAATATAGGAGACAATTTTACGCATATAAATGTAATTATACATTAATAAGGCTAATATTGCAATTATATGCAATTTAGCTCTAAAATTACAAAATACAACTATAAAAATGCACAAAAAATATTTTAACCATATTTTGGCATAAATATAGAAACTAAATCACTAAATCATGATAATAATAATTTGAGGGATAATTATTGAGGATTTTATGAATAAAAGGGAAGGAGATAAATAAATTTAAATCCTTAAAATTATGGGAAAAATTATAAAAACCTTTTGTATGCTTATATGTGCATATATATGCTATTTTGAAAGTATTTATGCATATAAAATATATAGGGAAAACTTGGGTATTAACAGCTGCCCCTCTTTACCCGGGAAGGATGAAAGAGTTTTCGGGTAAAGAAATGATGGCCAATTTTCACCGAGCGAAATGGTTCAAGAGATTAGGCCGCACCCTGGCTTCTGAGCTACCTACATATCACTGGTTTTACAGGAATCAGGCCATGTGTAGTTCCGAATTCGTCGACGAAGTATACCGATGAAGTCATTTCAAGGACGGACACCACATCTAAGGCTGGTCAAATGAATGGTTTTATGGAAGAGGTTAGGCTCGATATGGTCAGGAGAACTGGAGCGGGATCGCTCCTGCTGGGATAGCCATTGATTGCCGGTTACCCGCAGATAAAAGATGCTACAAACATGCATTTGCAAAAAATTTAAACATGATGCAAATTCCCTTCGGACCATGAAAGTTGTCTTTGGACGATTAAAGATGACGTCCTTGGACCATGACGTCCTGGGCTATGAATTGTTTAGTGAGGGATTCGTAGGCCATGAAATGATGTTCTCTGGCCATGAAAACGGTGCCTCTGAACCATGACGCCTTTGAATAATGATATGCAATTTTGAGAGATCCTCAGGCCACGGCATGGTGTCTTCCGGCTATGAGAATGATGCCTTTAGACTATGACACCTTAGGATAGAATGGCGATATTCCAACCCATGATATGCAATAGTATGATGTTAACAAGAAATGGCTTAGTCTTGTGAAATGGAGGGCAGAGCTTAGCCCGATAGAAGAGCAAATAAATAGTACTAAAATAGAGCAATATTTGTGCAAAGAGGGACACTGCTTGGTTCCATGTTGACAGCGAGGAAAGGATTAGCCTCATGCAAATACGGAGGTAGGGATTAGCCTCATGGAGTCAAGGATTAGACTCATGCAAAATAGGGAGTCAAGGATTAGACTTGTGCAGGTATGGAGGCAGGGATTAGTCTCGTGCAAGTATGGAGGCAGGGATTAGCCTCATGCAAGTATGGAGGCAGGGATTAGCCTCATGCAATATGGAGTCAAGGATTAGACTCATGCAAATAGGGAGGCAAGGATTAGCCTCATGCAGGATGGAGTCAAGGATTAGACTCATGCGAATGGGGAGGCAAGGATTAGCCTCATGCAGTTTGGAGTCAAGGATTAGACTCATGCGAAAGGGGAGGCAAGATTTAGCCTCATGCAAGATGGAGTCAAGGATTGGACTCATGCGAATGGGAAGGCAAGGATTAGCCTCATGCAGGATGGAGTCAAGGATTAGACTCATGCAAATAGGAGGCAAGGATTAGCCTCATGGAAATATGGGGTAGGGATTAGTCCCATGCAAAAAGAAAGAAGCAAATTAGGGTAGCATATGTCTTAGCAGGAGATGTATTCGGTGATTGATAGAGATCTTGCTACGTGGATGTTACCGTTACGTCAGATGTGCCTGCGTTCAAAGAAAAATTGTAAGTTTTCTGGGGGGAAGGTTGGTTCGTGCTTCTGTTGTCTGGCTTTGCTTTGCTCCGTTCTGAAAGCCTTTTGAGTTCCCTGGGTGACACCTGACTGTAATGAAAATAGAGTTTTCGAAAATATGCAACCATTGATGAAAAATAGAGTTATTATTAAAAAACACAATGAAATATCACGTTATTTTGGACGAACTAGCAACTGTAACACATTTAAGAGGCGTTGCAACTCTCTCACATTGGAATTTTGAGGGTCCCCCTTAAAATTCTGCCACAGTTTGGTAGATGATATTTGAACGTTTGTAGACAATAGGTTTTATGCTGAATCCCCTCGGAATTTTCATTTTTTGCAGAATCCTTCTCAAAATTTCTGCCCTAGTTTCTTAACTGATTTCTGATCGTCTGATATACGTTGGCATTGGCCGGACTTGCTCCGGAATTTTGAGGGTCCTCCTCAAAATTCTGCCCCAGTTTCTGATCTTGGGGTAAATGAAAATTTTATTATGATATGACCGAACCCATAAGGCTGCCTACGTATCCCCTCTTAAACGGGAATCAGGTCAAGCGTAGTTCAATTAAATCAGATGAAGAAATGTAAAACAATCTAAGCATAGTATCTCTTGACCGCATCCGAATTGATCGATTTTGGCCAGATTTCTCCATCCATTTCTGCAAGTATGAGTTCTCCTCCTGTTAGCACCCTATGAACCTTGTACGGACCTTGCTTGTTGGGAGAGAACTTCCCTTTGGCTTCATCTTAATGCAGGAAGATTTTCTTCAATACCAGCTGCCCTGGTGCGAACTGCCTTGGTTTGACTCTTTTGTTGAAAGCTCTGGACATTATGTTCTATTAAAGTTGGCAGTGACACACTGCATTCATCCTCTTTCCATCGATAAGGGCCAATTGTTCATAGCGACTTCTTATCCACTCTGCGTCGCTGAGTTCAACTTCTTGTATTATTCTTAGAGAAGGAATCTCCAATTCGGCTGGGATGACAGTATCGGTACCATAAACCAACATGTAAGGAGTTGCCCCGGTTGATGTGCGAACCGTATTACGGTATCCCAATAAAACAAAAGGTAGCTTCTCATGCCATTGTTTGTGGTTCTCTACCATCTTCCTTAGTATCTTCTTGATGTTTTTGTTGGCGGCTTCTACGGCTCCATTCATCTAAGGTCTATAGGCTGTGGAATTCTTGTACTTGATTTGGAAAGCTTCACATATAGCTTTCATCAGATCACTGTAGAGGTTGGTGGCATTGTCAGTAATATTTGACTTGAGAACTTCGAATCGGCAGACGATATGATCCTTGACAAAATCTGCGATGACCTTCTTGGCTACAGCTTTGTAAGATGCAACTTCGACCCATTTTGTGAAATAATCGATGACTACCAGAATAAACCTGTGCCCATTTGAAGCAGTGGGCTCAATTGGACCAATAACATCCATTCCCCAGGCGGCGAATGGCCAAGGTGAGCTTGTTTCATTGAGCTCGTTTGGCGGCACTTTTATCATGTCGGCATGCACTTGACATTGAAAGCATTTGCAGACATACTGAATGCAATCCGTCTCCATGGTCATCCAGAAGTAACCTGCCCTGAGTATCTTCTTAGCCAAGACGAAACCATTCATGTGGGGACCACACGTCCCAGCATGCACATCCTCAAGTAGCTTAGAAGCTTCCTTTGCGTCAACACATCTTAGTAGGCCCAAATCAGGAGTTCTTCTGTACAAGTTCCCTCCGCTGTGGAAGAAGTGATTTGACATTCTCTGGAGTGTGCGTTTCTGAGTGTGATTTCATGCTCCGGGTACTCTCCTTTTGATAAGTATTCTTTGATGTCGTGGAACCAAGGCTTTCAATCCGCTTCTTCCTCGACATGATCACAATATGCCGGCTGATTGTGGATCCTTACCGGAATGGGATCAATGTAGTCCTTATCTGGATGTTGTATCATGGATAACAAAGTGGCCAATGCGTCGGCAAACTCGTGCTGAATTCTGGGTACATGTCGGAATTCTATCTTTGTAAACCTCTTTCTCAATTCCTGCACATGGTGCAGATACGACAATATCTTGGAATTCTTGGTGGCCCATTCTCCTTGTACCTGGTGTACAAGCAAATCTGGATCACCGATCACCAGCAGCTCCTGAATGTTCATGTCGACTGCCATGTTGAGCCCTAGTATGCAGGCTTCATATTCTGCCATATTGTTGGTGCAGGGAAATCTAAGTTGAGCAGATACCGGATAAAGCTGACCCGTTTCTGATACCAAAACTGCTCCTACGCCCACTCCTTTGAAATTTGCGGCTCCCTCGAGAAACATCCTCCAACCTTCATATGTTTCAGTAATGTCTTCCCTATGAATGATACCTCTTCGTCAGGAAAATACATTTTCAAGGGTTCGTATTCTCCTCCCACCGGGTTTTCAGCAAGGTGATCTGCCAATTCTTGTCCTTTGACTGCCTTTTGAGTTACGTAGACGATATCGAACTCACTTAATAGTATCTGCCATTTGGCCAACTTTCCAGTCGGCATGGGTTTCTGGAATATGTACTTTAGAGGATCCATCATGGATATGAGGTATGTAGTGTAGGCACAGAAGTAATGCCTCACTTTCTGAGCTGTCCAGGTTAATGCACATCAAGTGCATTCAAGAAGAGAGTACCGTGCTTCATAAGGTGTGAACTTCTTGCTCAAGTACTATATAGCCTGCTCTTTCCTTCCTGTTTCGTCATGTTGTCCCAAAACACATCTAAGGCTCCATCTAGTACAGATAGATAGAGTAGCAAAGGTCGTCCCTGTTCTGGCGGGACCAGCACTGGCGGTGTGGACAACTATTCTTTGATTTTGTCAAATGCTTTCTGAGAATCCTCTGTCCAGCTTGTTTCAGCATCTTTCCTCAGCATCTTGAAGATGGGTTCACATATGACTGTGGATTGTACTATGAAGCGACTGATGTAGTTGAGACGCCCTAGGAAGCTCATCACGTCCTTTTTGCTCTTAGGTGGTGGTAACTCCTGAATAGCCTTGACTTTTGACGTATCTAGTTCGATCCCTCGACGATTGATAATAATCCCAATAATTTTCCTGCGGGAACCCCGAATGCACATTTTGCGGGGTTCAGTTTTAAGTTGTACCTTCTTAGCCTGTCAAAGAACTTCCTCAAGTCTGCTATGTGATCTGCGGCCTTCTTGGATTTGATAATGACATCGTCCACATACACCTCTATTTCTTTGTGTATCATATCATGGAATATGGTTGTCATGGCTCTCATATAAGTGGCCCAACCGTTCTTCAAACCGAATGGCGTCATCTTGTAACAATATACACCCATGGTGTAATAAAAGTTTTCTTCTTTGCATCTTCTTCATCCATCCAAATCTGGTGATAACCCGCAAAGCAATCTACAAAGGATTGGAGTTCATGCTTGGCGCAGTTATCGATCAGGATGTATATATTTAGCAGTGGGAAGTCATCTTTGGGACTTACTCTGTTTAGATCTCGGTAGTCGACACATACTCGGACCTTCCCATCTTTCTTAGGAACTGGCACAATATTGGCTAACCTGGTTGGGTACTCAACCACCCTGAGAACTTCGGCTTTGATCTGCTTGGTAACTTCCTCCTTGATTTTCAGGCTCATGTCTGGTTTGAACATTCTGAGTTTTCGCATGACTGGCGGACACATGAGATTAGTGGGCAACTGGTTAGCCACTATGGACGTGCTCAAACCGGTCATGTCATCATATGACCACGCAAAAACGTCCTCATACTCTCTTAGGAACCGAACGTACTCTTCTTTCTCTGTTGGTGACAAGTGAATGCTGATGCGGGTCTTCTTGACGGTCTCGGCGTCTCCCAAATTTACCGCTTCGGTCTCGTCCAGATTGGACCTTGGCTTATTCTCAAAATTTTCGACCTCCCCGACAATTTCCTCAGGTATCGCATCATCTTCCTCTAAATCACTATTCTCATGTTGCGTTGCCTCATTACATGTCGCAGTCACTCGTTCATCAGGAAAAGTAATGATAATGCTGTAGAAAAGAAAATGTATAGATAGTAGTGAATAATAAAGAGCGAATTCATTTGATTAAAACTTGAAGAAAATTGTCCAGACAAAGTACAACTCGATGAATCGAGCATTCATTTTGAAACAAGTAAAACTTAAAACAAAATTACGGGAAATCTTAAATGCCTAGGATGGCTTATAAACGTAAATTCTGCCAAGCTACCCAGGGACTCGGTGCGCTCGGGATGGTGTGGTTGTCCAGTTCCTTAGAACGTCTCCCTTCTCCATAGTCTGAATAGTGAGGCCTTCCTCCTTCTCCTCTTCAATTATGGCACTGCAATCCATGTCCTCATCCTCCAAGAACAAATTCCTCAACCCTGCTAGCGCTTCTTCTTCCGTGGTCCCCCATATTGTGTTAGCTTGGTGAAAAGCTTACTCCAGACGTTGCACTGGCTGCTCAAGTGGGTAGTATGGTCCGCGCCACGAAGGCGACCAATTCCTGTATTCTTTCCATGTGTACTGGTATCCGAGCCCAAAGGTAGTACCATGATTTTTCAACTGTATCGGTTTGGTGATACCTTGGAGGTTCTTTCCCAATCCTTTGCCGGGTTCATATCCGGACCATGCCAATATACTTTCTATCTTGTTACTCCACCACTTATCCTTTTCGATAGCATTGAGTCGTTCGATGTGATGGTAGGTTTCCCCTCCTAGCCTTCTTCTATGTCCAATGGCCGGGATGGTCTGACTAGTGTAGATGGGGTTACTTCCATCTCCGTGAATGATTACCTCTTGGCGGTTCCATTCAAACATCATGGGTTGATGTAGCGTGGAAGGCACGACTCCAGCAGCATGGATCCATGGCCGTCCCAACAGAAGGTTATATGAGGCTGGAATGTCAAGTACTTGAAATTCTACGTCGAAACAAGTTCTCCCCATTTGCAAACAAAGGTTGATTTTGATAACTGTGATTTTAACACGGTTTATGCCCATACTTGCTTATGCCTTATGTATGAATTGTCATGAAATAGACTCAGAATGCTTATAAAGTGCGCTTGATTGCAGGTTTGAGCGACAAGATGACGAAAGTCAAGAACCAGCTCGAAACGGAGTGAAACCTGCTCAAGTATCAAAAATCATTGAAGTAGGGACGGGAGGACCTAGTGCGGACCGCACTGATTTGTTGCGCGGCCGCGCTAGGAGATTCAGAGAGCACCCATTTCAGGAGTCTCCAAGCGCGGTCAGCGCTCATTTCTACGCGGTCAGCGCTGGTGTCTACGCGGTCGCGCTTCAATGTTGTGCGGTCCGCGCTCATTAGCCTGTGCGGCGCTACTTCTTTGTGCGGTCCGCGTCCCCAGTTCCAGAAGTGAATGATAGAAGGCCAAGACCCCTACGCGGCCGCGCTGCATTTATGCGCGGTCCGCGCCAGCCCGCAGGGGTATTATTGTCCGATTTTTCTGGCATAGTATAAATAGAATATTTTATTATTTCTAGGTCAAGTTTTAGACATCAGATAGCAGCAGCACTCGTGAGATTCAAGTTTTAGCCTATTTTGGGTCGTTTTAGCCTTTGTTTAACGTGAATTCGTGTGATTACTCTAGTTATTATTAT
>NC_031995.1:65475338-65478520 GCF_001879085.1 Nicotiana attenuata | reverse complement strand
AATGCAACAAGTACAAAAACCCGCGCCAAGCCAATGCAATGGAGAATGTTTCATGCTAAAAAGGAGACAAAGAGGGCAGCAACAACCTCAAGGTAGCGGTGACCAATTTGACAACAACAACGATGGTGGTGGATATTCGAATGAGTGTTTTGATGATCAAAGTGAGGAGTGCCAATATGTCAATAACTACCAAGGAAATAGAGGAAATCAAGGGAATCAACAATGGCGCCCCCAAGGCAATTGGGGCAATCAACAAGGAGGCGGCAATTGGAACAACAATAATCAACAACAGGGTGGCAACAATTGGAACAATGGCAATCACAATAACAATTGGGGTAATCAAGGCAACAACCAAGGCAATTGGAATGGGAACAACAACAATTGGAACAACAACAATAGCAATCAAGGAGGGTGGAATAATGGTGGTAGGGGGCAAGGCTTTCAAAGGCCCCCCATGTTCCAACAACCAAACAATCCACCCCCCTTTCAGTCACAAGGGCCCACTTCTTCTGGAAGTGATATGGGACGGATAGAAATGATGTTCGAGCAGATGATGAAAAAGAACCAAGATTCTGATGCACAATTGGCTTCGCATAACACATCTATCCGGAACTTAGAGGTGCAAATAAGACAAATCTCTCAAGCTTTAAACACCCGCCCAAAAGGTGCGCTACCAAGTGATACGGTAGTGAACCCGAAGGGGGGCAACAATCATGTGATGGCGGTTACAACTAGGAGTGGAAGAGGCGGTGATGTGCATGCCTCGGTTGAGAATCAAGTTGTGAATGATGAAGTTGAGTTGCATGATGATGAAGCACCTTTGAATGTTGACAATGTGGTTGAGCCAATAGTGACAAATGACGTGCGGATCGATATTGATGATGAGGTCGGGGTAGAGACTCAAGAGACCGTGAACCCGTCTAGGGAACAGATCATTGATATACCCGAGCCGGCGATGCCCAAGGCAAAGGCACCCTTGCCTAGACCACCTCCACCATATCCTCAGCGGTTAGCAAAGCAAAAGAGCGACAATCAGTTCAAGAAATTCATAGACTTGATGAAGAGCCTCACAATCAATGTCCCTTTAGTGGAGGCACTTGAACAAATGCCTGGGTATGCAAAATTTATGAAGGATTTAGTCACCAAGAAGCGTTCTATGGAGTGTGAAACAATAAATATGACGCACCAAGTTAGTGCGATTGTGCGTTCTATGGCCCCGAAACTTGAGGACCCTGGTGCTTTCACTATTCCTTGCACTATCGGAAGTGCGGACTTTGCTAAGGCCCTATGTGACTTGGGGGCTAGCATTAATCTGATGCCGTACTCAGTCTTCAAGACTTTGGGAATTGGGCAACCTAGGCCAACCTCCATGAGACTTCAAATGGCGGACCGGTCGACGAAGAGGCCTCTAGGTATAATCGATGATGTGCTTGTCCGGGTGGACAAATTCATATTGCCGGCCGACTTTGTCATATTGGATTGCGAAGTGGATTTCGAAGTGCCTATCATTCTTGGAAGACCTTTCCTAGCTACGGGGAAGGCATTGGTTGATGTGGAAGCAGGGGAATTAACATTCCGTGTGGGAGATGAGAAGGTGGTATTTCATGTGTGCAAGTCAATGAGACAACCCAATAGTACAGAGGTGAGTTCATTTGTGGACATTGTCACGGCGGTGATAGTGGATGACACAAGTGCCTTGATCAATGTTGAAGACCCTCTTGAAGCCGTGCTTCTTAACAAGGATGCCAATGATGATGCCGGTAGAGTGGAGTGCGTTAATGCATTACATGGAATGGGTTCATATTCATATGAGCCTAGGAAACTATCCTTGGATCTTGAAAATCGCAAAACTCCGCCGACCAAGCCATCAATTGAGGAGCCACCGGTGATGGAGTTGAAACCACTTCCTCCACACCTCAGGTATGAATTCTTGAGCTCTAATTATACTCTTCCAGTTATTCTTTCTTCTTGCCTTACTAACTTGCAGGTTGAGGCCACTGTGGAGGTGCTCCAAAAGCGAAAAAGGGCAATAGGATGGACTTTGGCGGACATCAGGGGAATAAGCCCCGCATTTTGCATGCATAAGATCATTTTGGAGGAGGATGCACGGCCATCTCTTGAACATCAAAGGAGACTCAATGAGGTGATGCAAGAAGTGGTAAAGAAGGAGGTTATCAAGTGGCTTGACGCCGGTGTGGTTTACCCGATCTCGGACAGTTCATGGACTTCTCCGGTCCAATGTGTGCCAAAGAAGGGTGGAATGACGGTAGTGACCAATGCCAACAATGAGTTGATTCCTACTCGGACAGTTACGGGTTGGGGAGTGTGTATGGATTATAGAAAGCTGAACAAGGTGACAAGAAAAGATCATTTCCCACTACCATTCTTGGATCAAATGCTTGATCGTCTTGCGGGCCGGGCCTTTTATTGTTTTCTAGATGGCTACTCGGGGTATAATCAAATTCTCATTGCCCCAGAGGATCAGGAGAAGACAACCTTTACATGTCCTTATGGCACGTTCGCGTTCTCGAGAATGCCATTCGGATTATGTAATGCCCCAGCGACCTTTCAAAGATGCATGATGGCAATCTTCACCGACATGGTGGAGGATATCTTAGAGGTATTCATGGATGACTTCAGTGTGGTGGGAGATTCATTTGAAGAATGTTTGGTGAACTTGGATAGGGTTTTGGCAAGATGTGAAGAAACCAACCTTGTGCTCAACTGGGAGAAATGCCACTTTATGGTGCAAGAGGGAATTGTATTGGGCCACAAAATCTCAAGGCAAGGAATTGAAGTTGATAAGGCAAAAATAGAGGTTATCTCAAGACTTCCTCCCCCTACCTCTGTCAAAGGGGTGAGGAGTTTTCTGGGTCATGCCGGGTTCTACCGGCGGTTCATTAAAGATTTTTCCAAAATTGTGAACCCGCTTTGCAAGTTGTTAGAGAAGGATGTCAAGTTTATTTTTGATGAGAAATGCATGGAGTCTTTTGAGTTACTGAAACACAAGTTGACAACAACCCCTATAATCACTGCTCCTAATTGGGACTTGCCTTTTGAACTTATGTGTGATGCGAGTGATGTAGCGGTTGGGGCGGTGCTAGGCCAAAGAATCAACAAAATGTTCCATCCTGTGTATTATGCTAGCAAGACTATGAAATGAGGCTGACGAGAAAAACGTA
>NC_031995.1:65471377-65475238 GCF_001879085.1 Nicotiana attenuata | reverse complement strand
ATGTTCTATGCTATATGTGCTAAATGCTTTACCGCTTTGATATTATCTGAACTGTAAATAAACTGTGCCGAAACCCTTCTCTTCTCACCTCCGGGGATGTGCTTACTGGTTGAGACTCCCTATTCTGTTAGTGTCGTACCCTGAAATAAGAAAGAGGCTCGGACAAGTTACTAAGCCGGACGATCTTGCGGGTCCTCGGTACGTAGCCCCCTCCTCGACTCGAGTTGTCCGCTCGGGTACACAGTTTAGAACAGATACCCAGGTTTTGAACCTAGAATAACTTGCCCTCATGCCGGATTCCTAGTAGGAACGTTTGTTTGCATCATGTGCATTTGACTTAGGGGACTCAACATAGGGGTTGAGTCCGTCTAGGACAGGTGACCTGAAATGAATTGACCATCCCGATGCATCTTACGTGCTACTTGCGCATTTATTTGCTTGGCTTTGCATGTTGATCGGCTTGTCTATAATGAAAGAAAATTGAGAAAATAGCAGTGTAAGACTCAATAAGGATAACCTTTTGTTGCGAAAAACCAATGTCAAAATAGTACCGAAATGCTGCCGGATTTTTTGAAAAGTGAAAAGAAAGAAAAGAAAATATCTGAAAAATAGGTAGAAAATTGTTGTTCAAAATAGTTTTGATTTTGGCACATTTGACCGAACTACGCGGGTCTGATTCTCACCGGATATGAGATACGTAGGCAAACCTCATTGGTTCCGACCCCAATTTTCAAAAAAATCCAAAAATATTTTCTTTGAGTTCTTTCTTTAGAAATCTTTCCTTAGAAAATTCAAAAAAAAAAAGAAGTTTTTTAAACTCAAAAATGGTTTCCTTTTTTCTAATGTCTTTCATGCAAAAAAAAAAAAAGGAAAATCAATAAAAATCAAAATCCAAAAATACAGGTTTCCTTCATTTTGAAGTATTTTTCCAAAAATCCAAAAAAAATCAGAAACAAAAATCAAAAAATACTCTTATTGTTTTTTTTAGAAGTCTTTTTTTGTAAATGTCAATAAAAATTTTGAAACATAAAATTTTGAAGTCCAAAAATATTTTTGCTTTTCCTTAGAAGTACTTTTATAAATAAATAAAAACTCATAAATTCAAAATATTTTTCTTAAAGAAGTTCCCCTTTCGAAAATTAAGAGGTTACATTCAAAATCCAAAAATATTTTTTTTATTTTCCTTAGAAAAAGAGAAAACAAATGAAAATTCAACACAAAATATTTTAGTTTTACTTTTGAAATTCCCAAAGTTCAAATCAAACAAAAGGAATTTTCAGAAGTTGTTATTTCAAAAATAAAATCAAAATCAAAAATCCAAAACAAAATTCCTTTCTTCTTTAAAAGCATTTTTTTTAAGAAAATTCCAAAAGAAAAAAAATTAGAAAAAAAAAATCAAAAATATTTTTTCTTTTGCCTTAAAGCTTCATGGTCTAAGTTTTATAAAAAGAAAAAAAAAGAGTTAGTTTACTCCATTCTCAATCTGCCCGAAATATGCTGGTTTGATTCTCACCGGATGTGAGATACGTAGGCAACCCTCATCGGGTCCAACCACCCCTTTGCAAAAAATAGCCAAAAATACCCAAATTTTAATTCTTGTCATAAATAAGTCGGGTGATGTCATTCTTGTCTAAAATAAGCCGAATGTCCCGGAAAGGGCGCCGGAAGGCCGTTTTTGCAAGAACAGCCACCCTGAGTCATTTTTAAATGGTTTGCGGGCACAGCCTTAAAATCTTCCTCCCAGAAGTGCTGAAAGCCGTATCTGCAAAACCAAGTCCTTGTATTTCTAGATAAAGAAAAGTTTGCAAAAATAGCCACCTTTTTCTTTTAGGTCAGAATAAGTCATTAAAATACTCTTTAGCTGTCTTTCTTTCGTAAATAAAAATAAAGAAAAATACAAATTTTGAAATAATTGAGCCCGAAAATATTTTTGAAAATATTTTTACTTCTAAAAAATTCCCAAAGTTCCAATAAAAAGAAAAGAAATGTTTAGAAATCTTTTTTTCAAAAATTCAAAAGAAAAATCAAAATCAAAATATTTCCCTTTTTCCTTCTAAAGCATTTCTTTCAAAAATTCAAAAAAAAAAAAGAGTTAGTTTTTTTACCTTATTTGCAAGAACTACGCTTGGTCTGATTCATGCGGGGTCATGATACGTAGGCAATCTCCATAGGATTCGACCGTAACCCTAAAAAAAAAAGAATACGAGGGAAGAAAATAAAGGAAAAACAATAGAGGAAAAGGAACGCAAAAGAAGAGAATAAGGAATCGAGAGAAACCATGGCAAAAGAAAAGGGAAAAGCAGAAAATGAAAAACAAGAGGGAGACGAAAATGAGAGAAAAATAGAAAGAGAAAGAAAAGCAAGAAAAACAGATAGTAGAAATCAAAAGAAGAAAAAATATAAAAGAAAAGCCGGGATGACGCATGCAACCAGTGCAAACGTGTAGAAATTCGTTTGACTGTATAGGTGCATCACACCCCAATGTGCGATTACCTATCTGTTACATGTCTCAAACTAATCGTGTGTTGTTGTCAATTCCAGCCTAGCTTTTAGAAACAATGGTTGGTTGTGGTAAGCTGGCATCGCATCAATACTTTAACAGATCGAAAGGAAGTGTGGAAATGTTCACAGAAATAAATTTGCCCGCAGTCCCCATCTCTGAGGACAGCCCCATCTCGGGGATTCCTACATCTGAGTCTGTCACAGCGGAAGAGAACCGGATACTACGTCTCCGACTCATGGAGATGTGGGACGCCTGGACCAATGGAAGAGAGCCTCCAAGCGCCATCCCTGGATTTCCTGAACTATTCCCTAGATCTGAGGGTACCTCCAATATCCCCATCAGCCACCCTCATACTCCTTTGGGACAACCTACCATGACCGCTCACTTCGTCGGAACGCCTTCTGAGGTCCGCCCCCAGGTGTTCCCAGCAGGAGCAGATCCTAACATCTTCACTGCTCCACCTTGCTCTGCTACAACACAACCCTCACTGCCAAGGCCCGCCTTTAATCCCTCAGCTTTCACTTTCCAAAACCCTGTCTTTCCAGTGGATCCTCCTCAATATCCCACATGTAATTACTCTCAGCCACCACCATTTGAGCTTACACCGGGGCAGGATAAAACTCCCAACGCTCCTGAACAAGATGAGATGACAAAAAAAATGAGGAGCCTTGAGCAGAGCTTGAAGAATATGCAAGGCTTAAGCGGGCAGAAAAGTGTTTCTTATACTGATTTGTGTATGTTCCCTCACGTGCACCTGCCCATGGGATTTAAAACGCCAAAGTTCGAAAAGTATGACGGGCATGGCGATCCTATTGCCCACCTCATAAGATATTGCAACCAGCTGCGCGGGGCCGGTGGAAAAGAAGAGTTGTTGATGGCTTACTTTAGATAAAGCTTAGTAGGTGTTGCCTCAGAATGGTATATGGACCAGGATGTCTCACGATGGCACATTTGGGACGATCTAGCCAGAGATTTTGTAAGGCAGTTTCAATACAACATCGACATTGCGCCAGACAGGAACTCCCTGGCCAATTTGAAGAAGAAACCCTCGGAAAGTTTCAGAGACTATGCTATTAAGTGGCGCGAACAGGCATCAAGGGTGAAACCTCCCATGGACGAGGTAGAAATGGTCACCGTCTTCCTCCAGGCTCAGGAAGCAGATTACTTCCAAAACATGATGTCGGCCATGGGCAAACCTTTGTAGAGGCAATCAAGATCGGAGAAATGGTGGAGAATGGCTTGAAAACGGGCCGGATTCTGAGTCAATCGGCCATCATAGCAACCTCCCAAGCCATCCAAGGCGGGTCTGGAGGGATGGCCAAAGGAAAAATGAAAGAGGAAACAGTTATGGTAGCATC
>NC_031995.1:65466600-65471250 GCF_001879085.1 Nicotiana attenuata | reverse complement strand
CCAAACAACCACAAGCTAACCGAAATCCACCTCCATTCCAAAGAATCAACCTCCTTACCAGAACCAATATAATCCCCGACCACCGCAGAATAACTTTCGCCCCCGAGAACCGCCCAGGAGACCAAATTTTACACCGATCGGTGAACCTTATTCCAGTTTGTTCCCGAAACTCGTTCAGATGAATTTGCTGCAGCCTATTCCCCAAAACAGGCAAAATCCAGAATCTTCATCTTATCAACGAGGAGTCCATTGCGCTTACCATTCCGGAGCCGAAGGGCATAGTACTGATAATTGCTGGACATTGAAGAAGGCTGTGGAAGATTTGATTGAACAAGGGAAAATAGTGTTGAGGGATGAAGAAGCCCCGAATGTGACCAATAACCCGTTGCCCGCTCACAACAATGGGCCGGTAATCGGTATGATTTGTGAAGATAGGGAATTTGATCCGGCTTTGAAAGCCATAGTTGCTATTGCCGATGCAGAAAGGAAGCCCAAGTTACTCCCGAAGCAAGGAAAAGGAGAGAAGGAGAATAAAACTGTCAAAACTGAACTGGAAAAGAAACCTGAGACAAAAGTAGAAATGGACTCTCTTAAGAATGGAATTCTCTATGTTCCGCGGGGACGCCAAGAAAAACCGTTGGTTGTCACTGTTCCAAGGAGAGCCGAGATAAAAGGGGAAACACCAATATATGTACCAAAAGGAGCCTATGTGGTACGGGGGACAATTAAACCGCCTCGGCTGAGTGAGCCAGTGGTTATTGGACGCGTACCACAGAAGCCAATGACAGACCCCTCTGCAGTACCATGGAACTATCAGCAAACAGTGGTCACATACAAGGGCAAAGAAATTTCGGGGGAACTCCCAGGGAAGAACTCTGTTGAGAAATACTCGAATGTGCAGGAAGTGAACAATGCCGCTCGAAAGCGTTTTCCGTCCAAGAGGCCAGTGAGTGCTAAAGAAGCAGAAGCCTTCTTCCAGAAAATGAAGATGCCTGATTATGAGACAGTGGATCAATTAAGAAAGTACCCTGAACAGGTGTCCCTGCTCTCATTGGTGACAAAATCCTCCGAACATCAGAAGATCTTGATGAAAACTTTGAATGAGGCATACGTGCCAATTGAAACTTCAGTCGAGCAGCTCGAAAGGATGGCAGAAAGGTTTTTTGCCATCAACCAACTCTCTTTTAGTAAGAATGACCTGCCTCCTGAAGGCGCAGCCCACAACAAAGCCTTGCATCTGACCGTCAAGTGTGAGGGTTACTATGTCAAACGAATCATGGTGGATGGAGGATCGGGGGTTGACATCTGCCCGCTCTCCACATTGCAGAGGATGGAGATCGGGACAGAAAAGATTCGCCCGAATAATGTTTGTGTAAGGGCTTTTGATGGTATTAAGAGGGATACCATCGGTGAAATCGACCTGATATTGACCATAGGTCCGGTAGACTTCGAGGTGACCTTCCAGGTGTTGGACATGGATACATCTTACAACTTCCTTCTGGGGAGGCCTTGGATCCATGCTGCAGGAGCTGTGCCCTCCACTCTCCACCAAATGGTAAAATTCGAGTATGAAGATCAGGAAATCGTGGTCCACGGAGAGGACGAGCAATCTATCTATCGTGATCCATCTATCCCATGTTTGGAGGCAAGGGAAGGAAGTGAGCTTATTGCTTATCAAGCCTTTGAGATTGTGGTAGCAGATCAACACGAGGAAGGAAATCCTTGTCCTCAGCCTTTCCTGTCTAACGCTTCAATCATGGTGGCCAGAGAAATGATTAGACACGGTTTCAGGCCAGGAAAAGGGTTGGGAAAAGCCTTACAAGGAATATCTGAGCCAGTAACTCTACCCGCAGCAGAAAAGTTCTTCGGAGTAGGCTTCCACCCTACCCCAGATGATGAGAAATGGGCCGAGGAAAGAAAGAAAGAAGGATGGGTTCTGCCACAGCCATTGCCATATCTCTACGATACTTTTGTCAAGACCAAGTATGGCAAAGAAAGGGATGATGAGTTGTTCACAGTTGAGGAAATCGAAGACATATGTGGAGCTATGAGAGAAATGCTTTATGAAACCAACATGGTTCAGTTAGGAGAAGGGACTAGCACCGCTGAAATGCTCTATATGGGACCAGATGCTAAACTCCAAAACTGGAAGGCTACGTCATTCCCGATTAGGCGGGAGTCCTGGTAGACTAGCCCTGCCACCTTTTCTGCATCCCGAGTTATTCCAGGGTGTAACTCGGATGTTTCCTGTAGTTTTCTTGTCTTTAAATTCCCGAATGTGAACCCTGTCATCTTCAAAATTCCAAAAAAAAAAACAAAAAAAAAATCAGAACTTCTTTGTTCATTTTTCTTTCTGATTTTGCTATTTTTCTCCTTTATTTTCTTCTCTTTAGTTCTAATAATGCAGATTTAAATAACATGACATGCTGGCGGACTTCATGCCCAGATCCCAAAACGCTGTCAGATTTTCGAAATAATGAATCAAGAGTCGAAATGCAAAGAAAGTAACCTTGAGGAAATAAAACAAAGAATTGGAACAATTGAAGGAAAATTGGTTCGCGGGTTGGAAAAGTCCATACATTACAACAAAAGAGTGTGCTGTACTCAGGGCACATCCGGACAGTTGTACCAACAATGAATGGCCCGCGCTTACACCAAGAAGGTGCGTCCCAGGAATTTTGAAGTGGGACAACTCGTGTTAAGACGCATTCTCCCTCATCACCAGGAAGCAAAAGGAAAATTCGCTCCTAATTGGAAGGGTTCATACATCATCCGAAAGATATTGCCGAGAGGAGCATTGTATTTGGGAGATATCGAAGGAAATGATCCCGAAACAGCTGTGAATGCGGATGCAGTAAAAATGTACTATGTCTAGGTTCTCTACGGTGTTGGTCTTTGTGCAATTGAGATGACGAAGGATTTTCTTCTCGCTATCCAAACACTATCAACCCTTCGTAAACCCATTTGAGCCGGTTACTCTCCTTTGGCTACCCTCTTTGGAACCCGGAAGTATTATAAAAAAAAAAGAGAAAAGAAAAAAAAAGAAAAAAAAAAGAAAAGGAAAAGAAAATATGATGGAAAAAGAAAAAAAAAGAAAAGAAAAAAAAGAAAAGAAAAAGAAAATATGATATGATGAAAAGAAAAAGAAAAAGAAAAGAAAAAAAAACAAAACAAAAACAAAACAACAAAACAAATGTTTGCCTGAACTACGTTTGACTTGATCCTGAAAAGGTACGTAGGCAGCCTCTCCCTGAGGTTCAGTCACACCAAAGCAAAATCCCAATTTCCCCAAAAAATGAAACTGGGGCAGATGATATAATGGTTCGGCCATGAGTCCGCCGAAATGGTTCCAAAGTTGTAATTCTGCCCAAAATCCTTTTTACCCCGAAACCTTGTCCAAGTCCTTCCGATCAATTGGCAAAGGCAGGGAAGTGGAAAACGTTATTATTAGAATCTGACACAATGCAAGTTGAGAGAAATAAAATGAGAGAGTCTTATCGGTGAAAACCTTCGGGCACCATAAGGTGATGGTGAGTAGAGAAACTGAAAATGAGAGAGTCCGCTTAGTGAAAACTCGCAAAGAGCACTATCGGGCAACGGTAAGAAGAGAAATGAGAGAGGTCGATTGGCGAAAACCCGCAAAGGGCGCTGTCGGCCGAAAAGAAGACATCTCGCCATTAAAGGAGTCCTGGTAAGGTTCCCTGGTTTTGAAATACTGGTTAATGGGTTCACGAGAAGCCGGAAAGTTTGTGTGGGTCGGGCATCCAGTCCAAGAACCATGTCACGTTCATTTGAAGCCAGCATGTACACCCCAGATAAGTCCTCCTTTTCCCCGAAAAGGATGCTTCTCTTTGAAATCATATGCTTGCCTTTTGCATACTTTTTCTTTGAATCCCTTTCGGTTTATCTCTGATTCCGTAACTAGTACAAAGAAAAGGTGGCAGGGCCGGTTTCACAGGGCTTCACCTGGTCAGAGTCGAAGAAATACCCAGCCTCAGTGAGTGCGTCAGGCCAATCTCGACTGACCATAGTGATTGATGCTTTTGAAGCAAAAAACATTGGAAAAGAAAGGAAGTCAAAGGCAAAGGTCCCAAGGGCAGAATAAAGTGACAAGGTCAGAGCCCACACGGGCGATTCATAATGAAATCCCGAAGGCTGAACCCAGTCGGTTTGAACAGAGATTCATTCTCAAAGGCGATAAGCAGCAAAATTCTCAATGGAAATGGGGCCAAGAAATCAATAGGATCAAGGCCACAAAACCAACCACCGTTTCAAACTAACCAATTGTTCTTTGATGAAAACAGGTTTAATTCAAAGCAACCTTGCAAGAAGCAGGTGCAATCCGAAAAGAAATGAAACGCGCAAGCGCAGAAACAGCTTTGCAGCAGGAGAACGACCAAAAAGGAAGTTTTCCCTCTCCAGTTTCTTTCATGCGTTTGCAAAATAAGATAGAAGAAAGAGAAAGAAGTTAAATAAAAATCCCAAAAAGAAAAACAAATCATGATAGCATAGGATCCCATTCCTTAAATATCCCGGAACAAAAACCGAGGATCTCCCGGCACAAAAACCGTGGAGATCCCGGAACAAAAACCGAGGATCTCCCGGAACAAAAACCGTGGAGCCTTTTCTTTCCAAAATCCCGGAACAAAA
>NC_031995.1:65434819-65463995 GCF_001879085.1 Nicotiana attenuata | reverse complement strand
AGTAAGTTTCTGATTGTTATTTTTGTTTTCATTTTTATTTTTCTTTTATTTCTGTTTATCTGCATGCCTGTTTTGAATTAATAGGTCTACTGTTAAGTAAATTATTTTCTGTTAATTAGTAATAGTTGTTAGAGTAAAGCATGATTAAATGTGTTTTGTTTCATTAGTTTAATTGATAATAGTTTTTGATGAATTTGAGTCTGTGTTAACTCTGCAATTCGATTTATTTGATAGTTTTAATTTTATGATGTTTTGATTTTGCGGAACTGTTTGAGTGGGAACTCTGATTTTTATATTGGTCAGATGAATTGGTTATAGCTGAAATCTGATAGTTAGTTTAATTCAGTAATTGTATCAATAATTCTTTAAGTTTAGTTTTCAATTCATTAGCAAGATTAGCTTAATTAGTTGGCATTGATTAGCTTAATCGATTGGGTTATAGATGATAATGGTAATTTGGTAAATTGAGACCAAGATCAAGGGTTAATAATTGCAAAATAGGTTCAGGGGTTTTGTTTGGGTTTAGTTAGTAATTTTAGGATGAATTCAAGGGTAGCTTAGACATTTAGGATTGGATAGCACATGGTAGTTGAAACTAGAATCTTCTAGGACCTTCCAAAGTAGGACTTCAATGTAATTTCAGTAATTGTAGTGCACTAACTTGTGACACAAGTCAGAAAATGAGGGATTAAGTAGCAAAAAGGAAAATTGGAGAGGGACTAAAATGAAATAACTAAACCCCTAAGGCTGCCCTAGTAACTTGCCTATAAAGGCATTGTTACTTGAGGCTCAATTCAAGTTTGGAAACCTAAAAAATCCCCAAAATTTCAAGAAGTTTGGATAAATCTGAACAATTCTCCAAGATTGGAGCTCCAGAAATTCCCCCCAAAAAAATGTTCTCCAAGAAGTTTGTTCTAGCTTGTTTGAATCCAAAACAGCAGATTTGTTCTTATTTGTTCAGTGATTAAAGTTAAGAAGCTCTTTAGCTCCTTCGAGTTGAATTTGGTTCGATTCGAGTTGGTTGATTGGTTACTTGCTGGAAGTGTTAATTGCTGGGTTGATTTTTGGGCTTGTGGTGTCATTTTGGGTCTGAAATTGCCTTTGTTCCATATTAAATCCTCCTGTTGCCTACAAGTTGATCCCTGCTGATTTGAGTCTAATTTGCTGCTGCTGTTACGTTTACTGTTGCTGACCTCTCTCTCTTCTCTCTTGTTATTTCATACTTCAGGTACACATCTCAAAACTACCTTGATGTAGCTGTTGAAACAGAAATGAGATCAGCATGTTCATATTCTTTGCTTCACGATATCTGTTGTATATTGATAGTTAGATATATGTTAGTTAGTGTGTATGTTGTCTGATGTAATACATGTTTGATTTGTAATAACCTGGACTTTGGACGATATTGGACTGTTAACTTTGAATTTGAATTTATTCATTCTGGAGTAGTACCCTCAGTGTAGTGTAGTTTGGTTTCCTATGATACTTGTTTACTAAAACTGAAAACTGGTTGTAAACATCAGCATATAGGCTCTTATTCGTGTTTGGTCCAGGCCTGATAAACGTTCCTCAATAATTTAGTTAAGCTTAAAGCTTCAATATAATTTAGTTTAATAGGGTCAATAACATAGATTGGACAGATAAAATTGGGATAAAATCGGATTGCTCGTATGGTAATCGTTAGCTTTGATACTTAACAACTACATCATACTTGGTTAAAGGTTGTCATTTGAAACATCGTAATTGAACTGGAGATTGTAATTCGATTTATTTCAGCAGTCCAATAGGTTTCATTCGAACATCAGTGATTACGTCCTTGCATAATCCAGTTTATTTTGGATATCAATAGGTCCTTGAGTCTAACTTGTCACAAAGTCAGTTGTTTAATGCATAAATCAGAGTGCATCGATCCAAACGCTTGTGGGCTCATCACAGGCTTGAACTGTCCAGCCCTTTTATGAACAAATCGGGGCCTAGTGTCATGATAAAAACCCAAAGCTGGGCAAGTTTCAACATAAGCTGTATGTTCCTTCTTCCTGGGCCAATCTTCCAAGGCCCAAAACCGCTGGAAGCTAAAAATCCATTAAAATTACATTAGGAATATGGGAATTAATTTGCAAATATAAATTTAGGTTCTCGAGTTAAGTGGCGGGTTCAAATTAAGAGGGTTCTCTCTTTTGTTTGAATTCAGACTTGAATTCGAGGCCCTAATTTATAAATGTAAATTAATTAGGCCCTTTCAGAGACAAGATAAATAGAAAATCTTAGTTTGCTTTAAGTTGGCCTTTAAATAATAAAAGTGGGACGAGCCTCGCCAAATAAAAATGCATAAATTGCGGGGCCCTCATTAAATGCTTTATTAAAATATTTTAGAAATTCGGGACATGCCATTTAGCGAATTTTCATGGCTTCCCGCAAAGTTAATAAGACGCTAGCCATTTTAGGCGCGCTTTTAATAATTTTACCTTCTTAAATACGGGTGTGCATTTCATGCGACCCAAATCCAAATCCCAAAACGTTGAATAGGAGGTGTCGGGGATCTGGGTGCATTTCATGCGACGTGATCCAAGAACACGCTCTTAAACGGCGTTCACTTTCATAAAAACTAACTAAAAGCGGTTAAACAAATTTGTAAAAATTGCACTATGGGTTTGAACATGTACAAAAAAATTAGATTTTGGGCCATTTATAATAATTTAAGCGACCGTGCTAGAACCACGGGATCCGGGGGTGCCTAACACCTTCCCTCGGGTCAACAGAATTCCTTATTCAGAATTTCTGGTTCGCAGACTCCAATTGGGAAGTCGAAATTTTCCTCGATTTGGGATTTAAATTAAATCGGTGACTTGGGACACCAAAAGCCAAACCTATCCCAAGTGGCGACTCTGAAAAATAAATAAATAATCTCATTTCGCATAATGTCACTTTAAATGGAAAAACTCCCTTATACATTCTCCTTCGGGGTGGGTGTGTAAAAAAGGAGGTGTGACATCTATCGTATTTTTTTTCGTACCCCTTAAAAAAATATTAAATAGGAGATGTTTTTGACTGTTTTATCCTTATTTTTATCTTAAAATATAATCTCTCTTCATTTAATATTTACTTATAATTGAGGTATTTGTAGTTTTCAAAAACAATTACATAAAATAGGAAAAAGATAATTAATATAGTGTGGAGCTTCTAAAATAACAAATAATTTGAGGTAACTACTTTTAGAAATCACTAACACATAATCTGAAACGATGAGAGTATGGAAGTTTAATTAGACATTTTCTGGGGATTTATAAAGCCGAAGGAAGACAAATTCATCTTGATTTGGTCCCACAAATTGTATGACAGAAGTGTCTAATTAGTACATTCGAAGTAAGTAGGTAGAATAGTATAGTAGATACTTTTACTTGTTCTGTTTTGATATTCCAGCTAGGGGTGTTTATAAAAATCCGAAAAATCGAACCAAACCGATTAAAAAAATCAATACCTTTTATTTTGGTTTGGTTTTGGTTTTGAATTTTAAAAACCGATCAAATTTGGTTTGGTTTTGGTTTTAATCGGAAAAAAACCGAAAAAACCGAACCAAACCGACTATAGGAGTAGCTATTTCAAATTTATTATTACACCTATATATATGTATATTTTTATACAAAGTTTCAAAAGTTTTATGGTAAATGTTAATAGTTTGCACTTTTAGTATAGTTCTTTACCTTTACATTCTAGTTTGATTGGTAGTTTTAATTGAGTCCTTAAATTATTCATCACTATTTGATTGAATTATCATCAGTATATCTTGGTAAATAATAGATTTCTCAAAGGGCAATTGATTTGATAGTGTTACGTTGAAAATATGATCGCCGGAATATATGTTTGGTAATGTATATCTTATATTTAAGAAAAAACCAATAAATAAACGAAAAAATCGAAAAACTGACAAAATCCGACCGAATTGAGAAAAAATCGGTTTAATTGGTTTGGTTTGGTTCTAATATTTGAAAAACCGACTTACTTGATTTGGTTTCTTTTTAGGGAAAAACCGAACCAAACCGAATCATGAACACCCCTAATTCCAGCCCCTTACTCCACTAGGTTTTATTTAGGCACTTCAAATTGATTAAAATACCTTCGAACCTGCGTGTTGCTCACTCTCCCCAACATAAATGACGCATCACGTCAGTTGTTAAATTTTAAAAAAAGATTAAAATCAGAAAAAAATGAAAGAAAAGAAAA
This sequence comes from Nicotiana attenuata, assembly GCF_001879085.1. Lineage (NCBI taxonomy): Eukaryota > Viridiplantae > Streptophyta > Magnoliopsida > Solanales > Solanaceae > Nicotiana > Nicotiana attenuata. The sequence goes on along the minus strand of NC_031995.1, from coordinate 65,459,774 downwards.
AAATAAGTTAAAACTTGACTCTAATGAAAATATCCCCTTGCCATCTCCTCTTTCGGTCCTTCCGCTCCTCTCTACCCCTCCTTCCCTCTCTATTATCATCTACAGAAATCGTTGTAGCTTGAAGAAATTATCACATAACCTGCTGTAAACATCAAAATTTTGACGCATCAAGCTAAATTCTATATTCAAGATACAACAAGACGATTCTTAAAATTCTACGAGTCTATTAGGATTGCTTGGAGTCTACTTTACTGAAACTCTATCTTGATGGCTACTCTACCCTAATGCTAAGTCACTCATATAAAAAAGGTTACACATTCCCTTAACAAAGGCATCTAAAAATGGAGATCATCTCGAAAATTCCATACACTCACAAAGAGATCAACAAGTGGCCGGATAATTCTTGATAATCAAATACTTCGAGAAGATCCACAACATACTTCATGGATATCAAATAAATCCATGAAAGTCTGCATCATCCTGCGTTTGAGAAATACACTGCTCCAGCCCTCAAAACACGGAGATAATAAGGAGAGAAGAATCAAGGGAACAAACAGAATTGTACCCCCGTCATTTTATCAACAAAATTATATTTCTTCATAATTATATTGTGATTGCAATTTATTTTTGTATCACAAATAATTTGTTGCAAACACCTGCTACGTAAATATCACTGTTAAATTTGTACGTGATAGTCTCAATTTCTAGGTCAAAATTGGGACTCGAGGTTCATGGTGAACTCTAAGATATCAAATTTTAAAATCCATGAGAAAGATTATTATTGAATTTTATCAAAAAACCTTCGGCCGATGAATTTTATCCGAATCCGAGGTACGTAGCTCAATTTTGTCAAATTTCCGGTGGGGTTTATATGATGATTTGAGCTTTTTTATAGTGGTTGATATTGAGCGAAACGGAAGCTGTTAGTTTGTTAGTTGCCTAACCTTGAAGGGTCGTTTGGTTTGAATACGGCTTATGCCAGGATAAGTTATACTGTTATAAGTTATGCTGAGATAAGTTATGTTAGCATTAGTTATGTTGGGATTGTTTTTTATCCATTGTTTGGTATATTGTATTAAATATGACAATTGCATAATTTATAAGAAGAATGTATAAGTTATACCGGTACTAATTACCCCACCCTCTATAAGGTATACGTTATCCCGGTGTTAATTTTAATCCTGGGATACCAAACGGAGTATTAAGGTGGTATTAAATTTTTAAACCAGCACTATACCTTCTTATACCTCATACCAAACAGCCCCTTAGCTTTTCATAGTAGAGTCAGACCGTGGAGAGAAAATAAGAGAGTGGTGGCGAATGCGATGAGTTTAGTGGAGGGTGGTGGGTTTAGGGGCCAAATAGCCATGAAGGCCAGGTCAAATAGTTTTGTGAGTCTTTACAAACTTATTTTTAATTTTGTGACCTTTTTTATTAACATATGAAAAATTTACTTATACACATAGAAGAACTATTTTTTTGCACATATGAGAACTAAAAGAGACACTTTCATATTTTAATATTTTTTAAATCAAAATCACTTTATTCACTCTCTTTAGACACGTTTGTTGCACTCTTTTCGTCCAATTCAATCAAGTTAATGCACATAAACCTGGTCAACGATCAAAGAAATTTCATTAGTATAAATTTGTTAAAGTTGAAGTGCCTAAATAGGATTTAGTGGATCGCGAGTAAAGGAGCCGAAATGTCAAAATGAAACAAGTAGAGGGTGTATCGGCTATATATTCTGCCAATAAAGTGTTCTTCGGGAGGTCAACTATCCAGCTGAATCTTTTTCATACTCGTTCTACTATTAATTGTAAAGGACACTTAACTGATTCAACTTTATCTATTAACATAGCCCTTATCTGTATCTTTTCTGTATCTTTTTGTTAGCCTTTTCTTTAGGAGTTTGTTAGTTGTATGTATCTGTATCTTCCAGAAGATTCATTGTTGTGATTTTGCTCTATATAAAGAGCTACTACTTCATTAATAAAATTAATCCCCTTTCATTCAGTCTACTGCCTTCCTCTTTATGGTATCAAGAGCTTAAAAGCACTCTTGCGAGTCAGATCCTAGTTTCTTTTTCCCATCCCTACCCGACCCAAATGGCTGCTACTGTTGTTAATGCCGACACTGCAAACAACAACACTGTTGTTCAGTTTAACCCTGTCACACAACTTTCTATTAAGCTTGCAGGTAGTCATAATTTTTCCCTCTGGAAGCCTCAGGTATCGATGCTTATGCGTGGGCACGATATCTATTGCCATCTTGATGGAACTACTCCTGCCCCTAGCCAAACCATCTCCTCAAACAATCAAACTGTTGACAACCCTGCGTACCTATCCTGGTTTCGCCAAGATCAACGTATTCAAAATGCCATCCTGGCTTCAGTTGATCCTACCCTTGCTGCATCTGTTGCTTCAGCAACCTCTTCAAAGGCTACCTGGGATGCGCTTCACATAGGTATGCCAATAAATCCCAAACACGAATTTTTAGTCTACGAGATCACTTAGCTCGTCTTGCAAAGAATGATTTACCTGTCGCTGACTATATGCATCAAGTTCGCTCTCTCTATGATGAGCTTGCTACAGCTGGTGCTCCTGTATCCAACGAGGAACTCATTGTGAATATACTCACTGGTCTTGGATCAGATTTCAAAAAAATTTCAGCAGCTATTCGGGCACGGGATACTACCATCTCATATGAAGAGTTGTATGAGAAGTTACTTGACCATGAACTCTTCCTGAAGCATCATGATACTCATGCTTCTCTCTCAAATTCTATTACTGCTGCTATTGCACAACAATCTACTGCTCAACCTCGCAGCAATACCAACAGCAAGCGTTCCAATAACTTAAACAACAAGCAACCTAATCGAGGCCAACCATGGAAGCCTCGTAAGAACTTTGCTCAGTCTGACAACCATCTGATTTGCCAGCTATGTGATCGTCCTGGCCACTCTGCCCGAGTTTGTCGCAGTCAGTCCCACAATCATTTTCAGGCTAGAGCAAACTTTGCTGGACGTCAATCACAACAACAACCATCATGGATCATCGACACGGGGGCCACACATCATATCGCCTCAGATGCTCAAAGCCTAGCAACTGCTCAAGACTACCACGGACCTGAGGAAATCGCCGTGGGTAATGGTACTACCATACTTATCTCCCAAACTGGTAACACTGAACTTAAAGCATCAAATTATCGTTTTACCCGATCTAAAACTCTCTGTTCTCCTGCCATAGAAAATAATCTCATATTTATCTCTCAATTTTGCCATGATAATAACACATCCATGGAATTTTTTCCATTTTCTTATATTGTGAAGGATCTGAATACGGGGGCGGCACTAGTTCGAGGGCGGAGTAATGGGCGACTGTTCACGTGGCCACCAGATAGGCATCCCCAGTGCAACGTGGCTGTTCCAATTCAACTGTGGCACCGACGTTTGGGTCATCCAAATCGTCGCACTATAAATAATATTTTGCATAAGTTTTCAATTCCTGTTAGTTCTTCGAGAGTTAGTTCTAATTGTAATTCCTGCAATTCTAATAAAAGCCACAGGTTACCTTTCTCAATTAACTCCCTGAAGAGTCAACGACCCTTACAAACAATTTACAGTGATTTATAGGGGCCTGCACCAATTTTATCCATCGATCAAAAAAGATACTATGTTATATTTGTGGATCACTTTTCAAAATATATATGGCTATACATCTTGAATCTAAACAGGAAGTTTTGGAAGTCTTTAAAACGCTACATCCACTCTTAGAAAGACATTTTCAAACAAAAATTTCTTCTTTTTATACTGATGGAGGAGGTGAATTTCAAAGCTTAACTTCCTATTTAAGATCACAGGGTATTGAGCACTTGGTTTCCCCACCATACACTCCTCAACGAGTTGCATTGGTAGAACGTCGTCACCGACATGTTACTGAAACTGCAAAAACACTTTTACACCAAGCCTCGTTACCCCCTAATTTTTGGATTTTTGCCTGTCACCAAGCTGTTTATCTTATAAATAGACTCACTACACCAGTTTTAAATAATCGGTGCCCGTATGAACTTTTATTTCAAGAAGCACCAAATTATGAGTCTATTAAAACTTTTGGTTGTTTATGTTATCCATGGCTCAGACCATATGCCAAAAATAAACTAGAACCCAAGTCAATGCCCTGTGTTTATTTAGGTTTTTTGAATAAATATTATTCTCATCAGTGTTTTGATCCCGTCATCTCTAAAATCTATCTTTCTAGAGATGTGGTTTTTTTTAAAAATAATTATCCCTTTGCAAATATCTTTCGAAAATATAGGGATACTAATAAACTCCCAGAATGGGATACATTAGATAAAGACTTTGAAAAGGAAAATACTGATATATCTTCTCTAAATGCAAATTCTGAATTGCCACCTCCAGTTTCCAGGCATATACAGTCGCCAATTGCTTCTCCTCTTCCTATGCGTGCCTCTTCAAGTTCAGGTAATGATCCCTCTTCCTCTGATTTCTCTGAGCAAAATAATCATAACCAATCTTCACAACCTGAATCTAACTCCTCTAACCAAAACTCATCTCCAATTTCGAACCAGCCCACCTCGGCAGCTCCTCCAAGAACCACACAACCTATCACCATAACCTACCAACGCCGAAACACACTTCCCCAACAGCCTGTACCACACGCCAATCAACCCCCACTCTCTACGACCAAGCCTACCCAACCTCCACTTCGTCACCCAATGGTCACAAGGTCTCAGACTAACAATCTAAAACCCAAGAAATTTTACCTATCAGTTCAATCCACACTCATACCTGAACCTATACCAAAGACCTTTAAACAAGCACAATCTTACCCTCACTGGCGGACTGCTATGCAGTCTGAATTTGATGCTTTAGTTAGAAATAGGACTTGGGACTTAGTACCCAGCGATCTCAAGGAATGTGGCTGATTGCAGATGGTTGTTTAGGCTTAAGCATAAGCCTGATGGTTCGATTGACAGGTATAAAGCAAGACTTGTTGCGAAAGTATTCACACAGCGCCCTGGTTTAGACTATCACTCAACTTTTAGCCCAGTGGTTAAACCTACAACTGTTCGTTTAGTTCTTGCTATTGCAACTCAACTATCCTGGCCCATTCACCAGTTGGATGTTAATAACGCCTTTTTACAGGGAAGGCTTGAAGAAGAGGTATACATGAAGCAGCCTACAGGTTTTGAATCTAGACAATATCCTACTCATGTATGTAAACTTAATAAAGCTATTTATGGTTTGAAACAAGGTCCACGAGCTTGGTACACTGAGCTGAAAAATTATATTCTTACCCTTGGTTTTATCAAGTGCGAATCTGATGCATCTCTTTTTATTCTTCATAAGCTTGGAGTTACTATGTACATCCTAGTTTACGTGGATGATATCATTGTGACTGGTAACCAGCCATCTGCTATGAAATCTATTATTAATGCTATGTCTTCATGGTTCTCTCTTAAAGATCTTGGGTTAATTCATTACTTTCTTGGTGTTGAGGTTACGCACACATCAGATGGTTTGCTCTTATCTCAGCATAAATATGTCAAAGATCTTCTCCAAGATGTTAACATGGCTGAATGCAAAGGCGCTCCCACACCCATGACCTTTACATGTACCTTTGAAACATCTCGTGAGGATTCCAAAGTGGATGGCACTCTTTATCGCCGAGTCATTGGAAATCTTCATTATTTATCCTTTACTCGTCCTGACATTGCCTTTGCAGTAAGCAAATTATCTCAATTTATGCGTCAACCAGGTGTTTCTCACTGGAAAGCTGTCAAGCGTCTTCTGAGATATCTTTGTCACACTGCTCATCTTGGTATTAAGCTTGCTAAAAAATCTGTTGCTCAATTAGTTGCCTATTCTGATTCGGATTGGGCTGGTGACCCACTTGATCGAACCTCTATAACAGGGTATGTTGTATATCTTGGTGATTCTCCTATCTCATGGTCTTCTAAGAAGCAACGTTCTGTTTCTCGGCTGTCTACTGAGGCTGAATACAGAGCTGTTGCAGCTACAACCTCTGAAGTTGTCTGGCTCAAAAACTTGCTTCCTGAGCTTCACATTCCATTGTCTAGTTGTGACGGCCCAAAGGGTCATCACCGGATTTCTCTCTTTTTCCGTGCTTCCGAGGCCTTGAAAACCTCATTTTTACTTGCCTCGATTTGCGTGCGCAGTCCGGGCGCGTAGCCGGAAAGCTTATATGTTAAATTCTGTGAAAAATTTCAAAATGTGGCTTTAAAATGATTAAAGTTGACTTTGGTCAATATTTTTGGTAAACGGACCCGGACCCGTGATTTGGCGGTCCCGGAGGGTCCGTAGAAAAATATGAAACTCGGGCATATGCCCGGAGTCGAATTTCGAGGTCGAGAGCCCGAAAAATGAATTTTTTCTGTGAAATTGTTTTTTTGAAATCATTAAGGAAAATAGAAATAAAAATTGATGAAAAGACTATGGTATCGGGCTTGTATTTTGGTTCCGACGCCCGGTATAAGTCTTAAATATGTGTTAAGCGCTCTCTGTAAAGTTTGGTCGAAATCGGAAGTCACTTGAAGTGTTTCGGACCTAAATATCTAAAATTTGAAGATATGAAGTTTGAAATGAAAATGATGATCTTGAGGCTTGATTCAATGATTTTTGATGTTATTTTGGCGATTTGATCGCTCGACTAAGTTCGTAGGATGTTATTGAGTTAGTGTGTGTGATTGGTTAGGAGCCCCGAGGGCTCGGGAGTGAATTGGAGGTGGTTCGGGGTGTTTTTACACTTAGGAAAGGATCAGATTTTGCTGCATTTTTACACAGGCATTTTGTTCTTCGCGAACGCGGCCTCAGGCTCGCGTTCGCAGTGCCTTGGTATTCCCCTCTTACTCGTTCGCGTCCTACATCACGCGATCGCGTAGTTCTAATTCTCCCTCCTTCGCGTTCGCATCATCATTATCGCGAACGCGTAGCTTTACCAGCTTCCTCAACGCGTTCGCGTGGCCCCTCACGCGTTCGCGTATAACAGTCCCTGGACCCCCAACATTTTCTTCTACGCGTTTGCATTCTGTTTCACGCGTTCGCGATGAAGTGTCCAGTTTACCCTTCGCGAACGCGGCCCGTTTCCCGCGAACGCGAAGGGCAATTTTGCCCAGCGAATTCTTAAGTTAAAAACAGAACAGTAGCTCGGGATTTTAATAAAAATACACGAACTCCTTTCTTCTCCAAGCACTTAGGCGTCCATTGAAGCTCCCTTTCATCAAAACTTCTTGGGTAAGCATTGTTCAACTTGTTTTCTTCAATTTCCTCTATTAATTACTAAATTCCTAGCCTAAATCATGGAATCAAAGTAGAAATTAGGGGTTTTGGGTAGAGTTAGGGTTTTGAGAATTTTGGGTGATTCAACCTCAATTTGGGGTCGAATCTTAAAACAAATTATATATTTGAACTCGTGGGGTTATGGGTGATTGGGTTTTGGTCCGAGCCTCGTGTTTGGACCATGTGGGACGGGTGTCGAATTTTGGTATTTTTGGGTGAATGCTAGGGACTTCATTTCTAGGCTATGGAATTTTGTTTTTGAGTCTTTATTGATATTATTGAATCGATTATGCCTAGATATCGTTGTTTCGGAGTCGGATTGTAGAGGAAAGGCGGTATTGGAGAGTTGATTGCTATTCTTGGACCGAGGTAAGTGTTTGGTCTAACCCTAGCTTGAGGGAATAAGAGTAGAGTCTTATTTGTTAATTGCTATTTGTCGAGTACGGTGTATAGGCATGGTGACGAGTATCTATACACTGGTGTCGAGCATGACCGTGAGTCCTAATTTGCTAAATTGTCGAATTGGTAATTGTTATTTATGAGGAATTGGTTGAAAATCTTTAACATTGAGCCAGTAATTGTTGAGACTAAGTGTGGATTTAATTGTGTTAAGTAGAGATTGATTGAGTTTGGTTATAGCTGGATCCCCTTGCCGGGATAGTTTATTATATTATCTTGTTCCCTTGCCGGGATAGCTTGTTATAACATCTTTCTCCCTTGCCGGGATTATATTGTGTATTGTGCTGAAAGAAATGGGATCGTGTGGCACGCCGACCACGAGATATTATGAAATGGGATCGAGTGGTACGCCTACCACATGATATTATGAAATGGGAGCGAGTGGTACGCCTACCACGTGATATTATGAAATGGGAGCGAGTGGTACGCCTACCACGTGATATTATGAAATGGGATCGAGTGGTACGCCTACCACGTGATATGAGGAAATGGGATCGTGTTGCACGCCTGCAACGAGAGGAAATTGAAATAAGTGAAAGTGGTCTGTTTTCCCTTATTCTTTGTTAGAAGCGATCAGATGTAGTTTCTTTTGTTATCCCTGATATTCTGTTTTATCTGCTACCCCATAAGCATGTTCCCTCCCCCAGCTTTAATTATTTACTTTCCGCTATTACTTTGTTGTACTTGTATATATATATATATATATTTGCACAGGTTTAACTGGTAGTCTGGTCTAGCCTCGTCACTACTTCGCCGGGGTTAGGCTAGGCACTTACCAGCACATGGAGTCAGTTGTGCTGATGCTACACTCTGTGCATCTTTTTGCACAGATCCAGGTGTTGGAGCAGCATTTGAGTAGCAGTAGCATTCAGGGAGCGAGCTTTCAGTCCAGGGACATTCGAGGTAGCCTTGTTGACGTCCGCAGGCCCGGAGTCCCTTCTATCTTATTCAGTTTGTTATCATTTGTACCGAAGCAGACAGTGTTATGTTTCATTCAAACCTTGTATTTAGTATTCTCTAGACGTTCGTGAGTATTGTGACACCAGTCTTGGGTAGAGAATTTTGTTAAACTTCCGCATTTCCTTCAGTTAATTATATTTGAGACTTCCGCTTTATCATATTATGCTTTGTTTTCATTAAATGGACGATAATTGCTAAAAGAAGTAAATTAAGTTGGCTTGCCTAGCTCCTATTAGTAGGCGCCATCACGACTCCCGAGGGTGGGACATCCGGGTCGTGACACTAGTTCTCCACGCATTCTCTGCGACAACATGAGCACTACTTACATTTGTGCCAATCCGGCCTTTCATAGCCGTATGAAACATGTTGAGATAGATTTCCACTTTGTGCGTCAGCTTGTGCAGTCTAAGGCTCTCGAGGTCCATCACCTTCATGCTGCAGATCAAGTTGCAGATATTCTTACGAAGCCGCTGCCCAGCTCTGCATTTCTACGTATGTATCCCAAGTTGGGTCTGGTTGATACCATCCCCACATTGCGGGGACGTGTAAAGGACTCTTAACTAATTCAACCTTATCCATTAACATAGCCCTTATCTGTATCTTTTCTGTATCTTTTTTTTAGCCTTTTCTTTAGGAGTTTGTTAGTTGTATGTATCTGTATCTTCCAGAAGATTCATTGTTGTAATTTTGCTCTATATAAAGAGCTACTACTTCATTAATAAAATTAATCCCCTTTCATTCAGTCTACTGCCTTCCTCTTTATTAATTATGCGAAAAAGAAAGAAAATTACAGAGCCTTTATATGAGAGGCTTCTCATTTTAATTTATCTCACACCATTTAATACGTGAACATCATGCCAGTAACTGCTTTCTTCATTAATGCAAAAGAAAGATTGGGCGATTATTGACCATAAGAACAACGAGGACATCAAGCAGTAGAATTTAATATGAATAGTAACATACCACCAGAATGAATATTAAAACATCTTTGCCAAATTGAGTAGTCTCTTTTATAATCATCAACATTCATAAAATTCTTTGAACTCTGTGACTCAACAGTGCATTATACTTCCCTCAGTAAATACATGCAGCTTATAATTAATAACAATGGTGTGAATGACAAATGATACTAATTTTCAAGTGTGCAATAATGAGTCATCATGTTCCGGGGGAGAGGTGAGGGAATTGACAAGTATATTTTCCTAAACTATTTATGAGGTAGTAAATGAGTGCTTTAATAAATTTTCTAATTGCTCATTCCAAAATTGCTAAGAGAGAGAAGACGACAAAGTTTTTTAAAATTAATAAAAAGTTCTGAAACTAATATACATACATACTAATATGTATAAATAAGAAATTCGAAAATATAAAGGTATCATCAGATACAAAATTATGACAATTCAAACATCAACTGGAAAAAAACTTTTATCACTAAAAAGAGTAACATCAAGCTACATATAGGACGTCTCAATGAGATAATAAATCAAAAACCGTTTTTTAATTATTACTATGATGTAAAAGAAAATATTTAAGTAGGAAAGGTACGGAGTGATACGTTAATATTGATAATGATATATGGATACTCTGTCTCGTTAGGACAAAATCTGAGATCAAGACAATCTATGGGTCTTCGTCAGACAGTGACCTCACAAATATAACCAATTAATCTCGCTTTTCACCTTTACCTTAAACTTTTTCTAAATTTCTTAAAACTCCTTTTTGATTTATATATTGATAGATGACAAAAATGAAGATGCGAGATTTATTAACGAGCACTTGGCATATTTATACTTTTTTTTCATGTACGGACTTACGTGACATGACAAATCTAGACATTTAAAAGTTCAATTAGAGCCTCTTTGGAAAGCCACCTAGGAATTGGATTTGGATGTAATTGAATGTAATTACACAGTTTGGTATGTTTGTTTGGCCAAGTAATTACTTGGTCAGCATGGAATTGGGTGTAATTGCAGGGGTGTAATTACACTCTCCAATTCTCAAGGGGGAGGTGAGAATTGGTGGTAATTACACAGTGTAATTACAAGGTTGCTTTTTAGTTTATTTCCTTTTATTTTTATTTTTCTTTCTTTATAACTTTTTATTTCTATTTTTAATTTTTTTTAATTTTATTTTTATTTTTAATTGTTTTTGAAATTTTAAAATATATTGTCTTTGTACATTATTTATATTTTATTTCTCTAGCTTTACTTCTAGTGATTCCATGAAATTGCTTATATTTTATTATTTATTTATTTTATTATTCTATTTTTTGAAATTACACCTCCTAATATTAGAAATAATCATTAACAAACTTGGTATATAATGAGTGATGCAATTAAAGTGAAATTTCGTTGTTGAATGTGGTTATAAACTTATTATGTTTCATAATCTTAAGTTGTACTGGAACTTACTATATTATGTTGGAATTCGACATATGTTAAACTATTTTTTTTGGATTTTAAATTATGTTATATTCATGGTTCAAATCTACTTGTTTTAGTAGTATTGGCTCATATTGCATGTTGTTCATTTGAATAATGTTATGACATTATATTTATAAGTATTAATTTATTTTATCAAACATGAATTCCATATATTTTACAAAACATTTTTTTTTAGTTTTTGTAAGTACCTAAATTGGTATTAATTTAGAAAATATATGTAAAATTATTTTTACAATATTAGTTATAAATATATGATTACTAATTAATGTATATTCACGAAAAATATATATCTTAAATACCAAATATAGTATCATTTATACTTATAAAAATTTATAGGCAATATTTATTATATTAACTTTTAAGTTTTGATAATTACTTCATTTAAAATTTTATCTAACCGTGTAATTACACTTGTGCAACCAAACAGTAAACTAGTAATTACAGTGTAATTACACTATGACAAACAAACATGTAGTCGTAATTACACAACTATGTAATTACTAGGTTGTGTAATTACTACCCTAATAATTACACCAATTCCAATTACCTGGTGGCTTTCCAAACATACCCTTATTCCGCAATTTAGACAAAAATGGAATGTTTGTTCTACGAACATGGATGATGGAACTCACAAATCACAATTAAGTGGTCATTCTCGCTCATAATAAAGACAAAGTCGATCGGGAATTCCCAACTAATTAGTAAAAACAATGTACAGTATATTCTAATGAAAGGCATACCGTAAATGTGTGTCTATGTGTGTATTTCCTTCAACTATTAAAAGGTTTCGATTTGTATAACGGTTAATTGGAGTCCATTACTCAAATGATCTGTTGACTATCAGAAATTACCTACTAAAGTTTTTTTCTTTCGTTTGTAACAGAAAAGTCACTTAATTATACCTATTACACTTAGAAGGTTATTCAACTAGATTTCTCAAACTTTTATTTGCCAAATACCTATTTTACTCTCTAAATTATCAACTTTTGTCTCTCTTTTTTTACTTTAGGAAAAAATAAAAATAGTATTTTTTTTATAAATAAAAATTTATTTATTCTATAGGTATATCCATAATGTGGATTAACAAAAGTTAAAAACAAGAAGATAAAAGTTGATAATTTAGAGGGTTCTATTGTAATGTCACATGAATTACACGTGATTTGTTAGTTGAGCTGTTAGGCTGATTAGTTAGATAGCTAATGATGGTTATAGTTGTTAATATAAGTTAAACGGTAGATTAGTCCTTTTACATGTTTACTGGTCTTCTTCTTCTTATCTCCTTGTATATAACGATACAGTGGGTACAATGGAATAGTGGCTTGAACATTTCCTCTAAAACACCGAATCTCTTCCTCACAATTCCTTCCAGAATCTTCCACCATTAGAGCCCTTGATAATCTCTGTATTTGAGCTTGGTATCAGAGCAGCGTACCTGGATTGAGTCATGCTAGATCTCTGAATTTTTCTTTTGCTTCCATCATCGTTTAATCGAGATTTGTTGAAGCTCGTCATTTTTCAGTCATGCCGGAGTCATGATTCGTCCGTGCCGGAGATTGTGACGATTGATCACAATCATCCACTGTACATTGGGCCTTATGATAATCCTAGCTCACTCGTGATACCTGTGAAGTTTACAGGCTCCTAAAATTATGGGATATGGAGTAGATCTATGAGAGTAGCACTTTTGAGGAAGAAGAAACTAGGTTTCATCACTAGTAGATGCATCAGGAGTGCATATCTAGTATGGGAAGATCTGCGAGAAAGGTTCAACAAGGCAAATCGTGTTAGGATTTTTCAATTGCGCCGTGAAATTGCTACATTATCTCAAGGAACAAGTTCTGTTTCAGTATATTTTTCAAAATTAAAAGAATTATGGCATGAGTATGATGTTTTAGTTCCATTTCCTAATTGCTGTGAACAATCGAAAGAACATGCAAAAAATTTACATCAACAAAGAGTTATGCAGTTTTCATCTGGTTTGAATGAGCCATATGACCAAGCTAGGAGAAAAATTGTTATGAAAATAAATGCACCTAGTCTAAATCAAACCTATGCTATGATTATTCAAGATGAGAGTCAACAGAAAATAGGAGTGAATGCTGTAACTTCTGATAAGATAGAGCCTTTAGCTATGCAAGCAGGACGAGGAAGAAGTAGGAGACAATACCTACAATGTGATTTCTGTCACCTTAAGGGACAGACTAAGGAAAATTGTTATAAGATTGTTGGTTATCCTATTGTTTATGCTCCTAGAAGGAGATATGGTGAAGGAACAAGGACTTAAGGTGAATGGCAACAGAACTCAGGCACTGGAAATCAAAATGTTTGGAATGGGACAAATATGGTAAATCTGGATGGAACAATCCTAATGTTGGTAAGCAAGGTGGCAATGGTGGAAATGCTAGTAAACCAGGTTGCTGGAGAAGAGAACCTATGGCTATGATTAACAATGCAGATGTAAGTACATCTTTTATGCAGGATATGGGTGATGGCCCCTCTGAAGTTGCTGAGCACAAGGGATATCACTACTTCACAGATGACCAATACAATCAGATTCTAAATCTGTTGAACAAGGAGTCACATCCTGAATCAAGCATGGCAAACATGGCAGGTCCAGGAACAAGTGCAGGAGCAGGTGAGGTTAAATGTCTGATGAGCAATTTAACACAAAAATCACAGGAGAAGGAATGGGTTGTAGATTCAGGTGCTACTCCTCACATCAGCTCTGATTTAGAGTTATTATCATATGTTAAATTTATAAAGAAAACTGATAAGGATAGAGTACATCTTCCAACTGGAGAGCAAGCTGATATTACTCATATTGGTAGTGCAACTCTATTAGACAAGAGAGAGATCAAGGATGTGCTTTATGTTTCTAATTTCAAGTTTAACTTGCTCTCAGTAGCAAAGTTAAATGTAATGCCAATTTCTTTCCTGATTTCTGTGTATTTCAGGATCTTTGGAATGGCAACGTGAAGGGGATTGGTAAAGAAATAGGAGGCTTGTATGCACTCAGAGGATTGGCTAACAGAATAAATGCAATCAATGATGTGAGCAGGACAAGCAGAGATTCAAGTGAAGTTTGGCATAACAGGCTAGGTTACCCATCTGCATCAGTAATGAGACATGTAGTAGGCTTAACAATAAATATAGTGAAATGTCACATGAAAATTGTTTGATATATCCACTAGCAAAGCAGACTAGATTGAAGTTTCCATTAAGCAAGTCTATAACAGAAGTAGCATTTCATCTTGTACACATGGATCTATGGGGACCCAATAAGATTGCTACATTTGATAAGAAACAGTATTTCCTAACAATTGAGGATGATTACTCTAGATATACATGGGTGTTCTTTTTGCAGCTAAAATCTGAAGCAATAATGGTAATAAAGAAATTCATTGCCATGGTTCAAAATTAGTTTGGTATTGTGATTAAGGTGATAAAATCACATAATAGATCTGAATTTTTTAATGCACAATGTTCTGAGCTGTTAATAGGTCTTGGTATGGTTCATCAAAACAGCTGTCCTTACACTCCACAGCAGAATGGCATAGTGGAAAGAAGGCACGGGTATATACTTGACGGCTTTGAAGTTTCAGGGTTCAATTTCAAACAAAGACTGGGGGATGTGTGTTAAGATAGAAGTATACTTGATTAACAGGCTACCATCAAGTGTTCTTGGGGGCAAAACTCCATATGAGTTGTTGTATCACAAGAATGCTAATATTGCACATTTGAGAACTATAGGTTGCTTGTGTTATGCAACAAATTTAGTAGTTTGCAGAGAAAGCCAAGGCAACCATTCTCATGGGGTACTCTGAGACACAGAAGGGTTACATTCTGCTTGATTTGGCCACAAAGCAGTTTTTTACAAGTAGGGATGTCATACTCAAGGAATCAGAGTTTCCTTTTTCTAAGAAGGGTGAGAGCATATCATATGATCCACAGGAGCACATGAAGCAAGGAATACTGCAATTCTCACCTTTACACACACAGCCAGGTGACAACACATTTGAGGGAAGTGTATCAACCCCAACAGCAGAAGACATGAGCCTACAAGACAATGGGCAAAGTGGTCTGCAAGGGAATCTACCAGTTCTGCAGGAGATAAGGAGTGATGATATGCAGGAAACTTAATAAAATATGCACAATATGGATATTGTTCATGCAGGTACACAAAGTGATGAACATCAAGGAGGTGCAGAGACCTCAGTCAACAGGCAGAAAGATGATGATGAGGGGATTTCAAGACCAGACAGAAGGTATACAAGACAAGTTAAGGAGCCAATATGGATGAAAGACTATGTCACAATAAGGAAGACAACTAGTTGCAACTATCCTATTTCCAACTACCTGACTTATGATCATACTAGTACAAGCTACTAATGCTACTTGGCCAGGTTCTCTCAATTAACCCCACAGACATTTAAAGGAGCAGTGAAAGACAGCAGGTGGATAGAAGCTATGAAACAAGAAGTAAAGGCATTAGAAGATAACAAAACATGGGAAATAGTGAAATTACCAGAAGGTAAGAACACTGTTGGATCCAAATGGGTGTACAAGATCATGTTCAAGGCAAATGGAGAAGCTGAAAGATTTAAGGCAAGATTAGTAGCAAAAGGATACAGCCAAAGGGAAGGTTTGGATTATCATGACACATTCTCACCCGTGGCAAAGATGGTCACAGTGAGATCTGTCATTTCACTAGCAGCATCAAGAGGTTAGAACTTGTTTCAGATGGATGTCTACAGTGCATTCTTACAGGGAGACCTAAATGAAGAAATGTACATGGAACTGCCTGAGGGGTTCAAAAGACAAGGGGAGCAAGAAGGTGTGTAAATTGCTCAAGTCCTTGTATGGACTCAAGCAGGCTCTCGACAGTGGAATATCAAGCTAACTGAAGCATTACTTAGAGCAGGGTTCACACAAAGTCATCATGACTACTCACTCTTTACATTGAGAAGTCAAGAAGGGATAGTAATCATTTTAGTGTATGTGGATGATCTCCTCATTACAGGAAGTAGCTCAACACTAGTGAAGAAAGCCAAGGATATACTGCATCAAAATTTTAAGGTAAAGGATCTGGGAGAACTTAAATACTTTCTAGGTATTGAGGTTCTAAGGTCTAAAGGTGGAGTGTTGCTGAATCAAAGGAAAGACATACTGGAGTTAATCTCAGAAATGGGGCTGAGTGGTGCCAAACCTGCTAGGACACCATTGGAAGTGAATTTCAAGTTGACAACAATAGAATATGATCAAGCAAATGGAATCACAGGGGATCCACCTTTACAGAATGCTGGTGCTTATCAAAGGTTAGTAGGAGGCTTTTATATGTTACCATTACCAGACCAAACATCAATTATGTAGTGCAGGCATTGAGTCAGTTTATGCAAGCACCAAAAAGGTCTCACTGGGATGTTGCTTTAAGAGTTGCAAGATACTTTAAAATTTCTCCTGGATAAAGGATTTTGATGAAGCCAGACTATGCAGAGACTCTTACCTGTTGGTGTGACTCTGACTGGGCTGCATGTCTGAATAGTAGAAGGTCAGTTACTGGATATGTCATCAAATTTGGAGATTCAATGATCTCTTGGAAGTCAAAAAAACAACAGACTGTCTCTAGGAGCTCAGCTGAGGCAGAATATAGGAGTATGGCAGCCAGCATTGCTGAGGTAACATGGTTACTTGGCCTATTCAAGAAGTTGGGTATAAACATAACTCAACCAGTCACAATTCTTAGTGATAGTAAGTCAGCAATCCAACTTGCAGCAAATCCTGTGATTCATGAAAGAACCAAGCACATAGAGATTGATTGCCATTTTATTCGAGACAAGATCAAGGAAGGAATAGATAAGGCAATACATGTTATTACCAAGGAGCAGCAGGCAGACTTGCTGACTAAAGCTTTGGGGACAGCTCAACATGTTCATCTGCTTGGCAAGCTAGGAGTGTTCAACGTTTTGCACCCTCCAGCTTGAGGGGGCATATTGTAATGTCACATGATTTACACGTGACTTGTTAGTTGAGCTATTAGGCTGATTAGTTAGATAGCTAATGGTAGTTATAGTTGTTAATATAAGTTAAAGCGTAGATTAGTCTTTTTACATGTTTACTGGTCTTCTTCTTCTTAGCTACTTGTATATAACGATACAGTGGGTTCAATGGAATAGTGGCTTGAATATTTCCTCTAAAACACCGACTCTCTTCCTCAGAATTCCTTCTAGAATCTTCCACCATTAGAGCCCTTGATAATCTCTGTATTTGAGCTGGTTCAACGATCAGAAGTCTAAGAAATGTGATTGAGTGACCTTCAGAGTGATAGTTAAGTGGCTTTTCTATTATAAACGAAATAAAGATGACTTTAATCGCGTAGGTTTGAATCTTGTTTCTCCCACTTGTTTGTTGTAGACTTTAGAGAAGAGAAAAGAGGCATTCGTTAGCGTAGGAAAGCCAACCGAGCAAAGTTCTTTCTTTTTTTTGGCCATACCGTGAAATAATTTTGGATAGTTGAATGATTATTTAAATAAGGGACTCCTGTTAATTGTTGTGTCACAGTAACTATATACTACGAGTCGTAGTATTTGCCATTAAATAGATTATTCAATATTTTATCCTTTTGCTGCTGAGGAAGTGACATATGTTGCGCCAATTACAGAATATTTAGGAGTAACTGATTAGCTGTAGGCAAACTTTATAAATGGGAAGAATCAAGAAAAGAATTGAGAACGAAAAATACAAGTTCATTTTTCTGGTTAGAACTTAGTTTTTAAATGAAGTACAGTAATCTGTTTCCTGTAGCTCAAAATAACTCTCTTGGTTTGCTTCAATTTGATAAACAGAATCAAATATGATAATGTTTCAATCTTTTTATACATATGATTTTGATTTTTAAAATGAAACACTTGCATTTACATTCTTTTCTTCAACTCCATTTCCCAAATATTTACTCCAAAATTAAGGAGTTTGAGTTTCAAAATTGTACACAGTAATCATAATTAGGAAGAAGA
The DNA here is from genome assembly GCF_001879085.1 of Nicotiana attenuata. NCBI lineage: Eukaryota > Viridiplantae > Streptophyta > Magnoliopsida > Solanales > Solanaceae > Nicotiana > Nicotiana attenuata. The sequence goes on along the minus strand of NC_031995.1, from coordinate 65,441,580 downwards.
AACCTTATATATATATATATATATATATATATATATATATATATATATATATATATTGTGGCTTGTGTATAGAGATTCAGTTCAAATATACGCACATGTATGTATAAATCTGAACCTAGATTGTACATTAATGAACTCTTCCCCCGGCCCACTCGCTATTTATTTGCCATCTCCCCTCATTTATAACAGTCTTCTTCTCTTATTACCATGTATAGGGTGAAAATGACTTTTGCACTAGTAAAAAGGCTTTAGTAAGTACCCAGAGTGGATATTCCACATGTAATAGCTACCACTGACATATTCAGCTAGTAAATGATCTATTTAGCTATTCAAAGCGATGTATATGAGGATCTCTTTTTAATAGAACATATATATCATTTCTTTTTATGGAACTCATGGTTACTATTTGACTATGTAAAGAGTTTTTTAGAAAAAATTGTGTGGGCTTAGCTAAAGTGGATAATATCACACTATTTTAAGAGTATTTTTAGCTTAACAATTCTATTGTTTCGTGTGTGTGAACAATATCCCACATAGAAAGTAGAAAAGGAAAAAGCTACTTATACGGAGTTGGATATTCTTAATGGTATGAGACATCTTAGGGAAAATCGTGCGAATTTGGCCCCCTACTTGTCTTTTTTTTATTGGCTTATTTATAAAATGGTATCAGCATTTGAGACGACTCTCCCGGGCCAATATCATACAATGTTAAGAGTATCTTTGATCATTTTAGCCCAACAACTATATCAGAGCCATTGGTTTAGCAGGACGAGTCTATAAATGGCGCAATGTTGCGTTGGGGGCCCGGCTTAGTGCAACCTTTTGGCTTCGTTGACCATAAATACTCCTATGATATGGGTAGCATGATGTTAATCCCCAACTTAATCCACGAATAGTGATGAGTCATGTGGAACTTAGTTCAAGGGAGGAGATTATTGAGCGTGTGCGAACAAAATCTCACATGTAAAGTAGAAAAGAAAAAAGCTACTTATAAGGAGTTGAATACTCTTAATAGTTGGAGGCCGTTTGAGGAAAATCATATGGGCTTGCTCAAAGCGGTATCATATAATGCTAATAATATTTGTAGGCCGTTATCAGAACACCTAATGCGAGTAAGTTTTTATTGATATATTCTAGGGACATGAAAAGTCAAAGAGGCAATGGGGATACAATCTAGTGTGCTAGTGTTAGTAGTTGGGTTTTCAGACATTAAAGAAGGGGGGGAATAGCTGCAGAGAAACCCAAAGAGTTCTCAGAAGCCCCATAATGTTACTGGTCCTGCAATCCCTCTATAAGAATCTATAGGACAAGTGAGCTACCTTCATACAATTGTAATTGATTAATTCAACTTTGGGGTTGAATCTTGTTAGTTTTTAATTGCATCACTAAGATTACTTTCCTTTTTTAAAATTTTTTTATATTTACAAACCATACTGTACTGTTTGCTTTTCCTGGTAAAACAAAAAAGATACAGAAATACGTGAAAGCAATACTACTGTGACTATCTAAACGATAATAAACTTTTTTTTCTTTTTGGCGTAATGGCTTACTGACCACTTAAACTTGTATCGGTTTGTAAAGCCGATACATGAACTTATATTTTTCCCATTTGAACACTTCAACTTGTCGGAGTGAATATTAATAAACACATTTGACCATTGACCAAGCCTATGTGGAAGAGGCACAGGTGACATGGCTAAATTGTATGCAAATCACGCTGCCAAAGCGCGTGAATAATTTTATTTCTATTAAAAAAATATTAGAAATAGAATAAAAATAAATAAGAAAGAAAAAAAAAAGAAAAAAAGATTTTTCTCTCTCCCCTGCTCTTTTCCCCTCTCCTTCCACCTCTCTCATCTTCCCAAGCAAACTCCCATCCCCATCCTGTAAATTTTTTTATTTTCTGATAGGGTTAAATGCGATGGTTGAAGTCATCTAGAGCTTCAGGAGTAATCCTACTGTGGTTATGTTTGCTCCATTTCACAGAAGCTTCAGTGCATGACTACAATGGTGAGAAATTCGTGAGCAAAGAAAGGCAATGCATTTGTTGTCCACGGCGGCAGCGAAGGGATTTACGCCTCTACTCCTAACTTCACTGATTCTTCTTCTTCCTCTGACTCTTTCATTCGGTAATCACTCTCTCAAGAATGCAACTTATCCAGATCTGTGTGAAAAAATTGTTAATTTCATATGCCAGCAAGGCTGGCCTTAGTTGAGTGAAGCACAAATAGTTTTGCAAGCTTTGGCTACTGATAATAATGGCTTTTTGGAGGTAAAATTTCTGATCCTTTTTTTTAATGTTTGGAGATGATAATGTTACTAATTTCGTATAATGTAACGTCAATTTTTTTTAAAAAAATAATATAGGACCAAAAAATCCACATGTCATATAATAAAAATCAAACATATGACATGGCATTCATGTCAGCGCGATTGGTGAACACGTTCAACAGAAAGTGTTTATTAGTATTCATTCTGACAAGTTGAAGTGTTCAAATGGGAAAAATATAAGTTCATGTATCGGCTTTACAAACCAGTACAAGTTTAAGTGGCCAGAAAGCCATTACGCCTTTCTTTTTTAAACTAGGGAACCCACATGCCGCAGCCGTTACCCTTCGGATACAATCCGGGTAAACCCCGTTCCAATAGAATAGCTCATAAATCACATTGAAGAGATAAATCGTACTAGGCAAGCCACGTGTAACAAGCTTGACAGGGAAAGCATGCATGGAGTTTCGAACCTGCAGCCTCCCATTTGGGTGAACGATAATAAGGTTAGTTAAAATAAAAAATTAAGTAAAATATAGTAAGTGGAGTGGAGCGCTTAATCACCTTCATTTCGGTTAAATATTTTCATAATTATTATAAAACAATAAATGAAGAAGAAGAGTATTCCAGAGAAAAGTAGAGAGAGAGAATTCTTATTGATATTGGGATGAATTGTAATGGAATAGAACCCTCTATTTATAGGGAGAGGGTGACTTAGCCACCAAGTAAAAAACCCTAGAATCTCTCTAAATATAGTCATTCACCATAAATAAAATTCTATTTATAACACTCCCCCTTGAATGTCTATTCAACAGATAATGTGCCTCGTTAAAACCTTAACTAAAATAAAACCCAATGGGAAAAAAAATTCTAGAGAAGGAAAAAGAGTACACATATCTAATAATACGCCTTTTGGTTGCCTCGTTAAAAACCTTGCAAGGAAAACCCAGTGGGACAAAACCTTGTAAGGGAAAGAGTACAACGAGTATGAACTCCCCCTCATGAGAGCATCACTTCACATCCTTAAGCATTTGCATTCCAATCTTGTGCACCATCTCCAAAAGATCTTTGGTAGAGATTTGATGAACAAATCAGCCATTTTAACTTGGATGAATATATTGCACCTTGAAATCATCATTCTTGATAGATATATAATGTCTTCATATAATGTCGTGGAATGGCTCTTCAATATCTCCATAGAGATTCTCGCTATCATATTATCATGCTTATAATTATAGCAAGATACATATATGCACAAATTGCACTGAGGATGTGGTACTTCAAGATCAAGAATTGTATATGCTTCAAGCAATTTAAATCCTTAAGGGATTATCATATAAGTATAGTCAAATAAGCCATATAAATAGACTTTAGATTTGCATCAAGTTTTCATGTCATGCCATACATATAAGATATCGAAAACTGATTGCTCATAACATTGACTTTATGTCTTTCATAAGAAACCAAATTCTACTTGAATTGTTTTTCCAGACTTAAGATCCTCATATATATTTAGCGATATCATCGATGTCGTCGACAAATATTTTATATCGGTTCCAAGCTCCTTATTTTCATATAGACATAACATAGAGATCTCTTCATTCATATATTCAGGTACCTGAATCTCTAATGAGATTTTATGAAGTGTTATGTCATGTGATCTTCTAGATCACTTGCCTCCTTATTATGATCATTTTGATCATTTGCTCATCTTCTTTATCAAGAAGTTGATTTGAAATCGATTAGTCTATACGCCTTAAGTGTACCACAGACTTTGTCCTTCTAGGACTTAATAGGAGCATTTGCATTGAGAATATAGTTACTTTCTTTGGGTCAGCAAATGCGTCTGGCATGCTTTGCAATATATTGCACATGAATTAACTTTTTATGAACTTTAAGTTCATATTATCTATTCGAGGATCTAGATGTACAAATGATAATTCTTTCCACGTAACTTTTTCTCAACTGTTTATCTTGTCTCCCCCTCATGTTAGAAAAACTAACTTGTTTTCCTCAACTTTGAGAACTCTTCTTTGTGCATTATGGTATTAATCAAAATATACACCGCACATCAATAATAATAAGATGGAATTATTTGGTTCCTGACCCTGAACCACTTGTGAGGTGCGAAAATAATATACTTTCGTATATAACGTATATCAAATTGATATAGATAACTTTGTTCTCATAAGCAATAGTTTAGCTATTAAGTGGAGGCACTCAATAAATTATTTTGCTAAACCAACTGTGATGTAAACCAACTTATCAAGATGAGCTTCTTGAATAGAAAATCTAAAAATTATGCTCGAAATTAAATTACCGAGCAAGTTACCTCGCAAACACCATGTTGCGGGTTAATAATAATCGCACATATAACCATCTCATAGATGCATCTTATATGGTATACATGGTAGGTGAATGGGCCCATATTCACCTTTGATATTTTCAGCATTCATGGGATTCAATCCCAATTTTAGTTGGTCTATTAATTAATGAGAACAAGTAACATAAGAGAATTCGTAAAGAATTTTCTAGTCCTTTAATATTTACCCATGTGATTTCTCTTTTATTTTTGCACATCATACTTAAATTAACATGGCTAAATCAATTATGCCAACTGAATAAATTATCAATATTGATAAAGTTCAGATTTACACCATGACGTGTGCAATTATCAATAAACTCAAGTTTATTATGATATGGGTTTTTATATCAATAAACATCCACTTTATTGTGGTATTCTTTTATTTATGCAGTACAAACTGGAGAATGAAGCGGGTAGCTTTTCACATACATATTACCCCGCTACAAGTTGTAGTAATAGAAGATATTAAATCTTTCCTTTATTTATAGTCTCAGTATGACCAACCGCTTTCGCGAATACTTTAGAAACTCAATAAGTTTCTTTGAGACTTACTACAACACAACGTCTTATTGATAATCAATTTTCTCCAAAATAATAATAATTGGTTCTTCCAGAGCTCTCAATTAATTTTGTACTACCACATATTCATCAACATCATATGGTGAATATCTCTTTTAAAGAGAAAGTTATACCATTATAGTCATGGTCAAAATTATATGCAAGATCTGTTTCTTGCATTACTGTTATTCTTTAATAATCACATTACCAAAATATTTTGGCGTACAATAGGTACGTGACCAATGACCATTCATGCCATAATAATGACATTTTTTTCTTATATCATCTGAAACCTCCTTTTAGTGGTGAGTGTGGTATATTCACTACCACTAGCACATTCATATTCTTCCAAGAATGAATATGTATTCATAAATCAGATGTTTTCACATTCACATCATGAATGGACCATAATCATCTATATGTGCTTTATAAAATCTTATGTCAAATCGATGACAAATATTACTTTCACACAGTGAAGGATTATTTTGAGAATCCTTATTATTCGCATTATCACAATGATGACGATTATAATTTCGTCTATTGCCACGTCCACATCCATTGATACCTTCACGGTAATAATTTTATCTTCTTTCAGACTTATCACATATTGCTATCACATTCTCTTAAGGGAATGAGAATGGAGCAAATTCAATGGGACGGGTTTTCACTTTTTGTGCTCACGATCATACATGACTTTGATCATGGCAAGACATAGAAATTTTACCACCTCAGGTGGTTATAATTTCTTACAAACTCCATTAGAGTTGTAATCAAAATTTATTGTCTTTGCTTGTATTTAAAATCAAATTATAGAATAAAAGAGAAAAATACGGCAAAATACTTACCTTAAATCCAGAATTTAAGCGTGAAGGAAATTCATATAACAATTGACAATCATTATGATCAATCCCAAAGCTTCTACTCAATTGGTTAGAGTCTCGTGCTGATAACGTGTTATAAAACAATAAATGAAGAAGAAGAGTATTCCAGAGAAAAGTAGAGAGAGAGAATTCTTATTGATATTGGGATGAATTATAATGGAATATAACCCTCTATTTATAGGGAGAGAGTGACTTAGCCACCAAGTAAAAAACCCTAGAATCTCTCTAAATATAGACATTCACCATAAATAAAATTCTATTTATAACAATAATTATATTTATGCGGTGACTATTATATTGGCTGAAAATTCTGGGGTTGCTCAAAATTTGAAAAGAATAGAATTACCGAACTGAAATGGATACATTATTTTGGTTTTTGTTAATTTAATAATACGGTTTGGATTTCGATTTTTATTTTTAAAAACTCAATTCGATTTGATTTTCATTTTCAGCAAAAAGAATTGCCAAACATATCGATAATACCATATATATATATATATATATATATATATATATATATATATAATTTAATTATACCTTTTTATATATAATCTAAAAGTATTATAGGTATATGCAATCTAATTTAATTTAGTATGTAATTCAACTATTTTCAAATTCATAATTATTTGATCTTATTTTCAAATATATTTTTTTACTAATGCAATCTTGGGAGTTTTTTTTTTTTTTTT
>NC_031995.1:65422689-65434799 GCF_001879085.1 Nicotiana attenuata | reverse complement strand
GTAGTAAAGTATTTTATTTACCAGGGAAAAGATGTTATAGTAGGAAAAAAGAACCATATAACTTGGACAGCCCCAATCTTGGGGATTTTACAACGTTGAATGCTACAACAAATTGTTGACTAACTTCAAGTAATACTGGGAATCCGTGCTAAATAAAATTTTCAAGGTCGCATTGCATGCATGATGTGAAATTCTACGAGGAATTTTGAAAAATCATATGAAATGTTTTGGATCGTAATTTCAAAACTTATGGATCTGCTTTGCTCTTATTTATTTTTTCTTGGTGCTGTTGTTGATATTGAAATGCGATATATTAAAATGACAGGAATTTAAAGAGGTTTTAAAGGAGTAGAATTCCATAAAACACCATCTTCTTCAGCTAATCCACGTGAGTCCCAGGTACTTCCATAGTTAGCTAAATTGTGCACCACCATGTTCGCCTTGTTAGGTGTTTGTCCAGATTTTCTTACCATAATTGGTTTTCCTATTTCATGAAGGAAAAGATAACATATTTACCATAATTGGGTTTTTCTTTTCCTAGAAAGAAAATATAATTCTTCCATATTTGGCTAATCCCATTTCTTATAAGAAAAGGTTTGGAGTTCTATAAATTGAGGATCTGCCCTTCTCATTCAGTAGCATCCACAATATAGCCATATGGTTTGAGAGTCGTGTTTAGGGGGAGAACTTTACGGGACAAGTGTTAGTGTGTCACTTGTGTTTGCCTCTTCGTGAGGTTGTTCTCTCGATATTTTGTACTCTCTTTTATTATAGTGGATTGCTCATCTTCACCGTGGACGTATGTCAGTTGACCGAACCACGTTAAATGTTTGTGTCTCTTTTGATAGATTTCTCTTCTGTTATCTGATTTATTCTCGTTCAAGGTTTGCTTTACTAGCTTCCGCATGACACCCGATTTTTTTCGGTCCTAACACTCCTCAGGTATCGGAAACAATCTCTCCATCCCTCGGGGTAGAGGTAAGGTTTCCGTACACACTACCCTTTCCAGACCTCACTTATGGAATTTCACTGGGTCATTGTTGTTGTTGTTGAATGTTCGCTTCAGGTATTTGTGGGCACAAGCGAGGGCGGAGGTAGTGTATTACGTACTGTTTCAGACGAACCTAATAACTTCTATTTAGATCATGTATTTGTATTAGGATATCCATTAAATATGTATAAATATTTCACTATGAACCCAGTAACTAAAACGAACTATGAATTCTACAGTAAATTTAGAACCGGTAAACTTCAAATCCTGACTCTATCTTTGGGTACAACGTGGATGGCCCAATGCCCGGAGAAGAAACCTGCATCAAAATAATGTTGGAGAGATGGATTGGGGTGTGTGTGTGTGTGTGTGTGTGTGTGTGTTTCACAACCAAAATAAAAATCAAATCTCGACGAAAGCTGTCACGACCCGGATTTCCTACCCTCGGGAGTCGTGATGGCGCCTACTCGTAGAAGTTAGGCAAGCCAAATTTAGTTACTTTTTCATTAATAACATAATTCCTTTTAACAATTATCGGCAATAATACAAAGGCAACGAAATTAAATAATAAGCGGAAGTCTCAATATTATTGAAAACTGAATAAAAATGCGGAAAATCTCAACAAAAGCCTCTACCCAAGACTGGTGTCACAGTTTCACAGACGGTCTAAGAATACTACACATAAAGGTCTGAAAGAAATAAACTCGACACTGTCTCCAGAAATACGTGAAGGAAACAGGAATATAGATGAAAGGAGACGGCAGGGCCTGTGAGCGCCTGCAAGGCTACCTTGGGTCTCGCAGGACTGAAAGCCTGCTCCCACTTTACTGCTGCTGTTGTCCGAAGCCTGGATCTGTGCAAAATAGCACAGAGTGTAGTATCAGCACAACCGACCCCATGTGCTGGTAAGTGTCTAGCCTAACCCCGGCGAAGTAGTGACGAGGCTAGGACCAGACCACCAAATAAACCTGTGCAGATATATATACAAGTACAACGAAGATTTAGCAAGAAAATAACAATTTAAGCTGGGGAAGGGAGCATGCTTCAGGGGCAACAGTTAGAAATAGAATTTCAGGGACAATAAAGCGTACATCTACAATTTAACTTCTAGCAGTAAATGAAGAGATAAGGCAACTTTCATATTCAACTCATCTTGTTGCAGGCGTGCAACCCGATCCCATTTCTCAATATCTCGTGGTAGGCGTACCACCCGCTCCCATTTCTCAATATCTCGTGGTAGGCGTACCACCCGCTCCCATTTCAACATCACTTGTGGTAGGCGTACCACGCACTCCCATTTTAATATCACTTGTGGTAGGCGTACCACCCGCTCCCATTTCAATATCACTTGTGGTAGTCGTACCACCCGCTCCCATTTCAATATCACTTGTGGTAGGCGTACCACCCGCTCCCACTTCGATATCACTTGTGGTAGGCGTACCACCCGCTCCCATTTCATTAAATCAACAGTTTCCTCCAAAAAAAAATTTACTCTAACAAACGCAACCATTAATACGATTCATAAGACAACAAGTACACAAAATTTATGATTCACTAAGGGAAACAATTAATGATAAATAGCAATTAATTATGGATTATAAGGAGCAAATAGGCAATTTAACATTTAGTATGCTAAATATCAAGTAGCAATTAAATCACGTAAACATGTAGCAATTATAGCATAATTTCAAAGCATAATGTTGCGCAAGGATACCTCGAGCCAATAATAACAAGTAACACAATAAAGGAAAATGCCAACATAAAGAATCTCAGTAATAGTGGAATAAGACAATTAATGCACTTGAACCGATAACAACAAGAAAATCAATAAATAGAAGTAAAGGACAACATAACTCAATTATCAGCAAAAATTAGGAAAAGCAAAGACAAGTGCACGGCATCACCCTTCGTGCTTTTACTCTCGTCCTCACCAAGCAATTAGAATAATAAAATGTGCACGCATCACCCTTCGTGCTTTTACTCTCTTTCCTCACATATAATGAATAGAATTGGCACGGAATGGTACATCGTGCGGCACGGCATCACCCTTCGTGCTTTACACTCTTTCCTCACAATAGTAAACAATGCACGGCATCACCCTTCGTGCTTTACACTCTTTCCTCACAATAAACAAACAATGCACGGCATCATCCTTCGTGCTTTACACTCTTCCTCACCCAAACAACAATCATAAACAAGGGCAAGGGAATAAACAAAATAATAATAGAAATCCCGTCAAGGGAACAACAACAACAACAACAACAACCTAGTGTAATCCCACTTAGTGGGGTCTAGGGAGGGTAGTGTGTACGCAAACCTTACCTCTACCCTGAGGTAGAGAGGCTGTTTCCAAATAGACCCTCGGCATCCTTCCTTCCAAGAACTTCCCACCTTGCTCTTGGGGAGACTCGAACTCACAACCTCATGGTTGGAAGTGGAGGTTGCTTACCCCGGCAAGGGTACAACATCAATAATCTCAACGTCCTGGCAAGGGAAAATAATCAATAAGCAACAATATCCCGACAAGGGAACAATTTAAATACTCTTTCTCTTTCTTTCACTTTTATTTCATATCTCACTTTACCACTTGAGCAAATGCTCCAAAGGGTTTAATCATTTCATATACTTTCACATTTGTAATATAACTTGAGCCAATGTTCCTCGATGTTCATAGGTCACGATTTCCTTTCACAAACTTTTCACAACAAGTAGGAATCATCACCAAGGTAAGAGGAATACAACGAAATCAAGATATTCACAATTTAAAGACTCACGGTCATGCTAGACACCAACGTATAGATACTCGTCACCATGCCTATACGTCGTACTCGACAATTACCACATAGCAAATAGGACTCAGCTCCTAATCCCTCAAGCTAAGGTTAGACCAAACACTTACCTCGATGCTTTGAACTCAACTCAAGCCTCAACTATAGCTTTACCCCGTGATTCCACCTCCAATCAGCTCGAATCTAGTCACAAGTCACTCAATTACTTTAATAAACACTAAATGAATCAATTTGAATGCATAAAAATGAATTTCCCAAAGTTTTTCCCAAAAATTCCAAAATTACCCCTGGGCCCACGTGGTCAAAACCCGAGGTTTGAACCAAAACCCGGTTACCCATTCCCCCACGAATCCAAATATATGATTTGTTTTGAAATCGGACCTCAAATTAAGGTCCAAATCCCCAATTTTAGAAAAACCTAGGTCCTACCCAAAACCCCCAATTTCACCTATGAAAATCATTGATTTTAAGTGGAAAACATGTTAAATGATGTTAATGATTGAAAGAATTGAGTAAAAATCGACTTACAAATGATTTGGAATGAAACTTGTTCTTGAAAAATCGCCTAAGGAGTTTGGGTTTTGAAAGAATGGTGAAAAAATGGTTCAAATTCGACTAAGTATAAAATTTGCTGGGCCTCAGATATGGGAATTGTGAACTGGGTTCGCAATTGCGAATCCTGCAGGCATGGGAAATGCGACATTTCTGTTCGCATTTGCGAACTCAGGCCTATCAGGGGACCTTCGCATTTGCGAATAGGGTCTCGCATTTGCGAGCCCTTGACCTTCGCATTTGCGAGGAATGGCTTCGCATTTGCGAACATTGGCAGGCCTGGGCTGGTTTCGCATTTGCGAACCAGCCTTCGCATTTGCGAGAGCTGGACCTTCGCATTTGCGAATGCTGGCTTCTCAAATGCGAAGCCTGCAGATCAGAGATACCAGATTTTTAAAAAAAATGCAAAAATTCAATCCGACACCTATCCAAAACTCACCCGAGCCCTCGGGGCTCCAAACCAAATATGCACACAACCTCAATAACATCCTACGGACTTACTCGTGCGATCAAATTGCCAAAATAACATCAAAACAACGAATCAAACCTCAAAATCACAAGTTTTTCCTCAAACCTCATAAACTTTTAAATTTACAGTTTTAAGTCCGAAACACGTCAAACGACGTCCGATTTCAACCAAACTTTACAGAAAGCGCTTAAACCATATATAAGACTTGTACCGGGCGCCGGAACCAAAATACGAGTCCGATACCATAGTCTTTTAATCAAATTTCATTTCCATTTTCCTTAATTATTTCCAGAAAACAATTTCACACAAAAATTCATTTCTCGGGCTTGGGACCTCGGAATTCGATACCGGGCATACGCCCAAGTCCCATATTTTCCTACGGACCCCCCGGGACCGTCCAATCACGGGTCCAGGTCCGTTTACCGAAAAAGTTGACCGAAGTCAAATTTATTCAATTTAATATCAAAATTTAGCATTTTTCTCACAGAATTCATATTTAAGCTTTCCGGCTACGCGCCCGGACTGCGCACGTAAATCGAGGCAACCCCAAATGAGGTTTTCAAGACCTCAGAAGCACAGAATGAATAAGGAAACAAGGGATGACCCTTTGGGTCGTCACAAAAGCTTACAGTCAAATAACCTAATTTGGATGGTTTAACTTGCATCGGCATGTGAGATTTTGTAACGTGTTACTATTTGCCTATTTGGTTGTTGAAACACTAGTAGTTAAAGTGTTGACTAATGACAACACTTTAACTAGTTGACTGCTCACAACCTATGTAAACGAATAATAGAGACATTCAATTATATTTATGTGATCCTATGAAGTGCAAGAAAGTCATAGTTCGTATGTAGATTAATGTTTACCGTTCCTGGCGGCTGGCGAGCTAATTTAAAAAGGCTATTTTTAGATAATTTTACAAGAAAATGGGTAATGAGATCCAATGTACAAAATTGAGGTGATAACGATCTTATATGGATTCCAATTTGACTGAAACGAGTTAAAATTTTATTTCCAATGTTTCCTTCTAACAACCGAACGAAAAGAAAAGAAGCAATAAAAGACACAGGGAACTAGTGGATCAAATGGTACAATTATTTATATCTATACCTATCAATCCATATTTTTTTTATAAAAGTACAAATATTTTATTAAATGATTAAAATATTCCTAAAACGTTTATCGACTTTTATGTCCTTCAAAATTTATTTAATGAAGCAAGTTAAAAATAGATATAATTGTTACCCAAGGATGAAGTTTGGTTTCGATTTAAACTACTGAATAACTAAACGTATTTGATTTGGGGTCATAATAGGACTCTTCTATAAAACAACAAGAATTTTCTTTTCTTAGATGTGGTCTTTTTAAATATACTGGTAATGTTTCATTTGCTTTCTGATTGTATGGGGATCTTGACGATGGAGGAAGATAATAAAGATACAATATTGTTGAACAAATATTTGAAGACAGATTAACTTTTAGATGTATTATTCTCTTTAAAATCCTTGAAGCCAATAATGGAACTAGCTTTTGACCTTACTGATACAATGATCTTACGAGGATCATCACGTTGAATTGGTCTTTACTATTTCTTGTATGGACCTTTTTGCTTTTTCTATATATGTTTGATGTGAGAAAGCTGTATGTTTGGCTCAAAAGATACTAATTACTTTGTAAGCGAAAACAATCAAAATGAATCAAAGGTAAATCGTAATCGAATATAATTAGACCTAGAAATATGTATTATGCTTGTGATTATTTCAACAACTTGGATATTCGAGGGAGTAAGAGAAAGCTTGTTTAGAGAGAGAGAGAAATAGAAAGAAAGATAGCTTATTATTGACAGATTTTCCCCCTTTTACAACATCGGGGTTCTCCTTTATATAACAAGAGAACCCCCTCAAAAATAATAAAACAATACAGGGATAGGTCACGTGCTTTCGAGGAGACGACGAGACCTAAGGGCACGCTTTCGCTCTGACATTCTTAGGTCGTCCCCTCTACTTCGGCTATTATTTAGGCGTGGGTCGTCACTACCGTAGTGGGCAGAATTTGACCCCGTACAGATAGTCCCTCCGTTCGTTGGTGACGTAACGAAGTGCGTCGCCGATGGACGGAACCATGATCCTTGCATTAGGAAAATTTTGATCATGTTTGGAGACGACGACGTGGAGGGGCGATCATTTGAATTTGTTGACATATTGGCGCGCAATTCCCTCCCTGACATGACGTCACCATATGCAGGCGTCATCATTACGCGTGTTCCCGAGGAAGTACAAAAGGTGTTCTGATGCTTGGTTTCCCGCGCCTGTTTGGGGTCTTGCCTCTTCGATTTCGATGCTACCCAACCCTATAAATAGGGAAAAGGTTCAACTTAACCTAACTTTAGATCATCTGCAAACGTTTTCCAACTATTTCAAGAAAACGCTTCCTTTTTACGAAAAATCACCGCTTCCCTGAAAGTACACTTGTGGTTGTGTAGTACATCACTCCTTAATCGGAAACCATGACAAAACCTAAACGGGATAACGCTCCGGGGGCTCGTAATAATAAATCATCTGACATACTGCCTCCATCCGGCGGCAATAAGGGAGAGAAAGGGGAGGATCTCACCCCTCTTACCGTAGATAACGTACTCCCGAAGCAACTCCTTATTAGGAGGGACTTTCAACGGGATTCTCCCAAACAACCTTGGGAGAAATCTGAGTTAAAACAAACTGATTTAGATACTCTTCGTGCGTCGTATGATATACCCGCTCACGTGGAGATGGTTTTAGCAGGAGCGGACTACGCGAACACCCATAGATCGGGGTACTGTACGTTTTACGAATATCCCTTTTTGATCGGCTATGGCCTCGCCGTTTACTACAACATGTGTCCCGCCCAACTCACTCCGTATACCCTAAAGGTATGTAGGGTAATGTCTACATACGCGGAGCTGGTCGGGCTGGAGGTCTCCGTCCACCACCTATTGCAGCTATTCAGTGCCAGCTACCTGAGGGGCACCATGCTGCATCTATAGAATCGTGGCTCGAAGGGGTTGGTCGTGCAAACCGATGATCGGGCTAACCGGGGCTATTGGCGTAGATACTTCTTTATCAAGACGGAGCACCTGGTGTCTAACCCCGTCGGATTCCCTGAGAGGTGGAATTCGAGACGTAAGTATTCCTATCCGTCGAGTCATTTATCGTACGTGACTTTAGCGGTTCCGATTATACCATCCTTATGATTTTTCTGTTATTTTGCAGCAATAGCTCACGTCCCCCGGTTCATAACTGATATTAAGCAGTGGGTGTTCGGTTTGCTGCCTCTCGCGGAAGAGACCCGTATGTGGGCTGAATTCATTGAACGTTACGGTCCAGCGAGCCCTTCAGGTATTTCTTCGATTTTAATTAGTCGCTTTCACAAACTTCGTCAGCTAAATCACTTTTATTGCCAGGTCGAAGTGCTCCTAAGAGGAGGGCGACGACATCCGCCTCCTCCCAATCAGTGTTGGTCAGAATACGCAGGAAATACTTTGTGCTTCTGTCAGGGAAGGGGTGACCGTAGCCTCTTTACAAGAGGCTGCTCCTGCGGAGGTGGCTACAAATGAGGCGAGGCCGTCGACATTGTCTCCGCAACCTGCGGACGAGCCTTCCGAGGGTGAGGAGCCTGAGGAGAGAAAAAGGAGGAGGCTCGTGATGGGTAAGGCGGTGGCGACTGGAGATGAAGAGGGTGACGCGCCTCGCCAAACAACTAGGCCCGTCTTTATGCCCGACGCCATCCGTTCCGGGAGGCCGGCCAACCAGATAAGTGGTAATGCTGGTACCAGCTCAGCTCGTGTTGCCGAGGGTAGCTCATCGCCCCTTGTTGGTGGTGACGCTGGGGGACCAACTGCTGAGGCCGCCCACGGGAATGTGGATGAGATGGCGGAAAACTCTGCACACGTGGAGATGACAGCAGATGGATCTGGCCGCCACATCGTGATTCCAGGGGCTTATAACTTGTTACAGCACAGCGAGAGGGCTGCACTGGAGATGGCCCTACTGTGTGCTACCCCTGAGCGCGAGATGCTGAGCGTTGTCAGCGATGCGGAGCTGTCTCGGAGGGTCGCTGGTATGTCGTTACAGGTAACTTCTCTGTTCTTTTGTGTGTCGTGAAGTTGATTTTGATGCGTGCTAACTTACATGCATGTATATATATATTCTTCTTTAGACCCTGGTTTTGGAAGTGGAGTGGAGGCGCCGTAAGGAGAAGAGAACGACCGTTTTTGATAAGATGGTGAAGAGGTATAAACGGTATCGCTCCAAGCATCAAGCGGCGGCGGATCTTTTCCGGCAAGATCCACAATTCTAGGTGTTCTGGGAAGGTCTCGAACAGAGGGAGGCACAATTGAGCCGCAGGGCGGCGGAGCTGGAGAGAACGGATGAGGAGTTGGTGAAGGTTGTGGCTCGTAATAGCGAGCTGGAATCACTCCTCAAACTGAGGGAGGAGAAGTTGGAGCTCAGCCGTAGAGTGGCGGCGGAGGTAGCCGATCTTCACCGTAGGGTAGCGGCTTTAACAGCCGAGCTCGAAGCTAAGGCGGCTGAGATCGATGTCCTCAGGCGTACTGCCCCGCCACGTCCCGGGGACGCGACCCAAGATGCGCACGAGATGTGGATATATGCGGAGGCCAAATTGGACATGTATAAAAAACTTCTTGTTGCGGGACGTGCCTCTGAGGAGGAAGTTCAGGAGCAGTGGCGCGAGGCTCGTGCCGCTCGTGTAGCTTGTGGGTACAGCTTCGACTCTCCTGACCGAGAGGGCTACACTTCGAAGGACGTCAACCGGCTCGAGTCTGACCCATGGTTTAATGAGACTTACCGCCTCGGTGGCGATGGTCAAGACGGAGAGCAAGCGGGTGGCGATGGTAAATCTGGCGAGGCTCCTTAAGACTTGTATAGGTTTTGCCTTTTTTCTTTTTGGAATGTAATGGGAGTCCTCCATGGGACTGCATGTATATAATTTTTGTCATAGTGAAAGAATTATACTTTTGTTGCTATTCTTTTGTGTTGTTCTTTGTTTATACATGGTTTGTCACCGTCGAGCGGGGTCGACGATCATTGGCGATGGCCTTTGGCCCATAGGATGTAACTTCAACTGTCGTTGAAGTGTTATCCGTCGTCGTCGAGCGGGGTCGACGATCATTGGCGATGGCCTTTGGCCCATAGGATGTAACTTCAACTGTTGTTGAAGTGTTATCCGTCGTCGTCGAGCGGGGTCGACGATCATTGGCGATGGCCTTTGGCCCATAGGTTGTAACTTCAACTATCGTTGAAGTGTTATCCGTCATCGTCGAGCGGGGTCGACGATCATTGGCGATGGCCTTTGGCCCATAGGATGTAACTTCAACTGTTGTTGAAGTGTTATCCGTCGTCGTCGAGTGGGGTCGACGATCACTGGCGATGGCCTTAGCCGCTTACAAAATGGAGTTGGTGGCCTTAGCCGCTTACATAATGGAGTTGGTGGCCTTAGCCGCTGACGTAATGGAGACTCAACTAGGCTAGTCCCTTTATTATATCGGCCTGGAGAACTCGTCGACTGGCCGTATGATAAACCTGTCTCCATACGCCCCTGGGTGTCCCCTTCGCCGCCTCGTTAAGAACCTCCCCGAGAAAACCCAATTGGGACAAAACTCAGGTAAGGGAAAAAGAGTACGACTCGGGAGACGCCCCTTAAAAATGGAAGTACTTGAGGTGGGCGATGTTCCAGTTGTTTTGGAGTATTTTTCCCTCCATTGTTTCCAACTGGAATGCTCCTTTGCCTGCATCTGCTGTGATTTTATATGGCCCGCTCCAATTGGCGCCCAGTTTCTCTTCGCTTGGGTCTTTTGACGCCGAAGTTTTGGCTTTGAGGACGTAGTCGCCTACTTTGAGCGGTCGTATTTTAGCTTTTCTGTTTTAATACCTTTCGACCTGTTGCTTTTGAGCCGTCATTCTTATGTGGGCCATATCCCTTCGTTCTTCTGCCTCGTCGAGGTCTTGAAGCTTACCCATGTCGTTGTTTGCTCCGCTGGTATGTGAATATCTCAGGCTTGGTTCTCCGATTTTGACTGGTATAACTGCGTCGGTTCCGTAGACCAGTGAGTACGGTGTTTCTCCTGTGCTATATTTGGGCGTTGTCCGGTGTGCCCATAGTACCTCTGGTAGTAATTCGGGCCACAGCCCTTTGGCTTCTTCGAGTTTCTTCTTCAGTATATTCAATATTGTTTTGTTGGAGGATTCTGCTTAGCCGTTGGCGGCAGGGTGATATGGCGTGGAGAGTATCCGTTTGATGTGCCATTTGTCAAAGAACTCTGTTATCTTTTTGCCGATGAATTGGGGGCCGTTATCGCAGCTGATTTCTTTGGGGATACCGAAGCGGCATATGATGTTTTTCCATATGAAGGCGATGACTTCTTGTTCGCGTATTTGGGCGTACGCACCTGCTTCTACCCACTTGGAGAATTAGTCAGTCAAAACTAACAGAAATCGTACCTTTCCTCGTCCTGCTGGCAGGGGACCGATTATGTCCATCCCCCATTTGATGAAGGGCCAAGGTGATGTTACTGAGTGTAGGGGCTCTCCTGGTTGATGTATCATGGGGGCGTACTTTTGGCACTGCTCGCACCTACGAACGTACTCCGCTGCCTCCTTTTTCATTGTGGGCCAGTAGTACCCGGCTCGGATGATGCAACGGACGAGAGCGCGATTGCCGGTATGTGCGCCACAGTGGCCCTCATGTACCTCTTCGAGTACTTGCCTTGTTTGGTGTGGCCCCAAGCACTTAGAGAGGGGTCCGCCAAACGTTCTTTTGTACAGATCGTGATTTATTAGGCAGTATCGGGCGGCTTGTACACAGAGCTTTTTGGCTACTTTTTTGTCGAGTGGGAGTGTCCCGTCCTGCAGATAGGAGATAAACTGGTTGCGCCAGTCCCAAGTTAGATTTAAAGAGAGTACCTCAGTGTGATCTATGGCTGAATGGAGGAGGGTGACTATATTTCCCTTGTTGATGTTTTTGGTGGCTGCAGCCAATTTGGCTAGGCCGTTTGCTTCGACGTTCTGCGCCCTCGGGATTTGTTCCAGGCGGCATTCGTCGAACTCGGGCATCAACTTGTGAATTTCTGATTGATATTTCTGCAGTCTCTGTTCCTTGATCTGGTAAGTCCCGGTGACCTGGTTTACCACGAGTTGAGAATCGCAATTGAGGATGAGTCGTCGAGCTCCGTATTTGATGGCCAACTTCATACCTGCAATCACATCCTCGTACTCGGCCTCGTTGTTAGTCATCTCGGGGCATCGTATGGACTGA
>NC_031995.1:65382325-65421515 GCF_001879085.1 Nicotiana attenuata | reverse complement strand
TTTTTGATGTTCTAGGTGCAAACTATGATTTCGATTGCCGAAATCCCACAGACGGCGCCAAATTGTTTGGCTCAAAAGATACTAATTACTTTGTAAGCGAAAACAATCAAAATGAATCAAAGGTAAATCATAATCGAATATAATTAGACCTAGAAATATGTATTATGCTTGTGATTGTTTCAACAACTTGGATATTCGAGAGAGTAAGAGAAAGCTTGTTTAGAGAGAGAGAGAAATAGAAAGAAAGATAGCTTATTATTGATAGATCTCCCCCCTTTTACAACATTGGGATTCTCCTTTATATAACAAGAGAACCCCCTCAAAAATAATAAAACAATACAGGGATAGGTCACGTGCTTTCGAGGAGACGACGAGACCTAAGGGCACGCTTTCGCTCTGACATTCTTAGGTCGTCTCCTCTACTTCGGCTATTATTTAGGCGTGGGTCGTTGCTACCGTAGTGGGCAGAATTTGACCCCGTACACTGTACAAACTTGTTTGAATTGATGTAATGTCGTATTCAAAACAATTGATGTAATATGTATTTTTCTTCTTACCTAATATAGGTTCTCGTGCATTCAAAATAATTGAACTTGGAGGGGACGTTTTAATTCACGGTAAGTTTTGTTCCTCTGTAAGCAATAATATTTTATTTCAATGTTCTACGCAAATATTTATAATTACTTGAAAATTTCTTATACTCCTTGTATCCTCAAGTGACTTGTCGTTTTTCCAAACTAGTACTATATTAAAAGTATGAAGCCAATTAGCGAAATATTGTTGGTCTTTTTTACCTTTTAGAATAGAGTTCACACTTGACAAAATAGCTATTTAATTATTCTCCTATCTAATATTTAGAAGTTTGAAATTAAATTAAATTTTACTTATTTAATATTTTCTTATTTGAATTATATAATAAGTCTTAATTTTAGGACATTAAAATCACTATGATATATATATATATATATATATATATATATATTATTTTCTTATTTAAATAGTATAACTTAACCATAGAATCGTCCAAATCATTAGAATTTAATTCTAAATCTTAAGTATGTTTATTATTATTATTATTATTATTATTATTATTATTGGTTAAAATCTCAAACTTTATTTAATCAAGTATAATATTTACATCCCACTAGCTCATATGTACTCTAGAGCTAGATCCTATACATCATTTCTAATAAAAAAACTGCTAAATCAAACAAAATAACATTTTCTGCTATCAATACCTAGCTTCTACTTCAAAACTTCACTTATCTAGCTAGGATAACTACTCAGTTTTTTCTAATTCCTTTTTCCAATTAACTTCTGTCTGTCCTCGAATGTGCAGCTCCAGGACAATCTCTTTGATTCTCTTGCTATATGTTGTCTCTTTCCCTTGAAATCTTCTATTGTTTCGTTCAGCCCATACATGATATACCACTGCTGCAAATAAGAATACTAATATCTCTCCCTTAGTTCTGATTACAGTTCTTTTTGTCATCCACTCAATCTCCTTATCCCAGCTTCCTATCTGATGCTTTACTCCTGTCCATTGCAACAATTTAGCCCATATGATTCTAGAGTACTCACATTCAAATAGCAGATGCTCTCGTGTTTCCTCAATGTTCTTTTGACACTGTACACATTCTGGACGCTGAAATTCCCCATTTCTACAATCTCTCTACTGTGGTCAATCTCCTATGCAATGCCAACCAAAGGATGAACTGGTGCTTAGGCAGTGCTTTAGAAGCTATAGTTAATCTTTTCCAGTTACATTTCTGATATTGAGGTTTTGATGCAATGTATAACTTCTTAATGTTGAACTTTCCTCTCTTGCAGTAGTTATTCAGATCACCATTGGGGCTGTTTTGACTGAACCATTTCCTTGCATCAAAAATCTTTCGTATAAGCCAACATGCTTGCTTTGGAGTACTCATGTTTTCAGCATTTCTGCTTTTGATATAGAAGCTATGGATCCATTGAATCCATAAAGTATCCTTCTTTGTAGTTATAGCCCATAGTACCTTGCATAATGCATCCTTATTCTACCAGTAAAGATCCAGAATGTTAAGCCCACCTGCTGACCTTGGCATACAAATAGTTTCCCAAGCTACCAAGGCCCTCCTAGATGGTTCACTACTTCCAGTCCATAGGAAGGTTCTACATGTTGTGACTATCATCTTAATGATCTTCTTAGGTAGTAGAAATACCTGTTCCCAGTACGTTTGCATCTCAAAGACCACACTTTTGAGAAGCTGTAGTCTCCCACTATAGGATAAGAATTTAGTTGTCCAACAATTAATTCTTGCAGTTATCTTTTCAACCAGTGGCATCATTGTTGAACAAATAACTTCTTGGAGGATAGTGGCACACCTAGGTACTTGAATGGAAGATCTCCTAGAGTGAATTGCATTTCCCCTATTATCTGCTCCTTAAATTCTCTAGTAACCCCAGCAATATACAATGCACTCTTTTCCATATTAGCCTTGAGCCCTGAAACCACAGAAAAGTGATTGAATCTTCCCAGTAGAAATTGTATTGAAATCTTGTCTGCTCTACAACATAGGATCAAATCATCAGCAAAACAAATGTGTGTTAAATGATTCCTAGAGCATTTTGGATGATAGTTAAAATCTGGAACCTGCTTCAACTTCTTTAAGGATCTATTTAGATATTCCATCACTAATACAAACAAGTAAAGAGACATGGGATCTTCTTGTCTTAACCCTTTTTTGCTTTGAACTTATCTGTTAGTCCCCCATTCAATAACAAGGAATAGCTGACTGTTGTCACACACTCCATTATCAACTGTACAAACCTCACAGCAGTCCAAACTCAAGCAGAATCATCCTTAAAAAAGGCCACTCCACTGAGTCATAAGCTTTCCTTATGTCTACTTTAATGCATCACCTTGGTGAGACCCCTTTTTGAGTGTATCCTTTTACCAATTCATGTGCAATAATGACATTATCCAGTATGCTCCTTCCTTCTATAAATGCTGACTGAGCAGTCCCACAATAGAGTCAACTACCAACTTTAACTTGGATGTAATGATCTTTGATATAAGCTTGTACAGCGTAGTACAACATGCTATTGGTCTGAATTCCTTAACAGATCTTGGACTTGCAACCTTTGGTACCAAAGTTACTGTGGTACATTTTATACTTTTCAGCATTTTTCCTCTGGTAAAAAACTCTTGAATAGCTCTTTTAACTTCTGCTCCAATTATACTCCAGTAGGTTTTGAAAAAATCTGCTGGAAATCCATCTATTCCTGGGGTCTTATCATTTGGCAAATCTGTTAGAGCTTTATCAATTTCCTCCTCTGTTACTTGTGTATTGAGAAGTTGTTGTTGCTCCTTGGTAAGACAGTGACCATCTCTAGCTGTTTCAATATCAATACAAGGCAATTCATTAGCTGATGTGCCCAAAAGAGTTTTGAAAAATTCTCTAAACTCTTGTTCTATCATGACAGGATCAGTCATTTTATCCCCTTGATCATTGAAAATTGCTGAGATTCTATTCCTTGATTTTCTAGCCTTCAAGTGAGCATGAAAGAATCTTGAATTCTGATCCCCTACCTGAATCCACGTTGCTCTTGATCTTTGCCTTAACACCCGTTCATTGACTCCTTCCCATTTTTCAATTTGTACTAACAGCTCCTTTTCTTTAGCTATTAACTGACTGTTGAAAGGGTCTTCATCAATTTCTCCTTGTACATTATTCAA
This sequence comes from Nicotiana attenuata, assembly GCF_001879085.1. NCBI lineage: Eukaryota > Viridiplantae > Streptophyta > Magnoliopsida > Solanales > Solanaceae > Nicotiana > Nicotiana attenuata. The sequence continues at coordinate 65,417,797 of NC_031995.1, read as the reverse complement.
CTGTTCCCTGAACTGTCCAATCCTTTTCTCCAATGAAGTCATTTCTTTATTCATATACTTTGTCTTATCCTTCAACCTTTGGAATTTCTTCCAAACTGAGAACATAGTATATCCCTGAATTCTTTGGTTCCATACTTCATGAACTGCTTCTTCAAACTTCTTCTGGTTAAGCAACACATTATATATCTGAAAGGTTTTGGTAAATGATTTCTAGTTACCTAAGTGTTGATAATGATAGGAGAATGATCCAAGACTCCTGGCAATTCAAAAACTGCTTCAAGACTACTATAGTGAGTTAGCCAAGAAGCATTCCCAAATACCCAATCAATATTACTATATATTCTATCTTCTGCATCTCTTTTATTACACCATGGCCACTGACACCCTTTTCTGTTCAATTTCCCCAGTCCTATATCCCTTAGGCATTCTTGAAAGTCCATCATTTCAGCTTGATGTACTGGTTGACCATTGAGTCGATCATGAACAGACAATATATTATTGAAGTCTCCAATAACTAGCCAAGCCTCCTGCATAGTGTTGTTAATCTGTTTTAGCTGTTCCCATAATTCCTTCCTTTCATACTTGTTCTTCCCATACACAAATGTGATGCAACTTGAAAAACTTGATCCCTTGTCCTTCACCTGGCAATTATCAATTGAGAAGTAGCACCAATAATATGAACCTGAACCATACTGTCTTTCCAAAATAACCAGATTCTCCCATTGTTTGTCACAGCTCAATCTGAATACACTTGCCATTCCTTGCTAAACTTCCCTTTCACTTTCCTGACATTTCTAGTTTTTATTCTTATCTCAAGGCAACCTAGTAAAGCTATTCTGTGTTTAAGCAAAAAGGCCTTGAGTTCTTTTTGCTTATAGGGCTTATTTAGCCCCCTTATGTTCCAAGAATTAATGATCATGGTGGATTTTCCTCATTGGGGCTAATCCCTTCAGTCACCTTTCCAATGCTGCTATCCTCTTGTATTGATAGTGGACTATATCTATTTATGTTCAACATATTCATAAATTCTTTCTGAGTTAATACTCCCTTTTGCTTTGTAATTTCTTTAGCTTTCAATTTATGTTTTCCTCTTGACTTCTGAAATGGCTGCAACTCCATTTCCTGTTCATTCATTTTCTCTGCCTTATCCTGTTGTTCCTGTATTGCTCAATCAGTCTACCCTCCTCTTGTTCCTGTTGTTCACTACTTTGTCCCTTCTGCACTGGTACTTGCTTAGCAATAATCTTAGCCTTCCATTGCTTTTTGGTCGGATTCTTTACCTCCTTCCCCTGTCTTTGTTTCTGTTTTCCAATTTTTTCCACATAGCCATCACTTGTCTTCTTCTTCACTGACTTCCCACATTTCTCATCATGATGCCCTATTTGATAGCATTCCTCACAAAAAGCAGGTTTCCATTCATATTCCTGTGCTTGTTCTCTATAATGACCTTCATCTTCCTCAATAATCATTGTATCAGGTAACTCTTGTGATACATCCATCTCCACCAGCATGCGTGCATAGGATACCCTTTCCCCTTCAACTGTGAGTCTATTTGAGCATATAGGTTTTCCTAAGTAGCTGGCTATCCGGCCCAAATTCTCCTGTGTCCAGAACTGTATAGGTAATCCTGGGAATATGACCCATATAGGTATTGTTCGAGTCAGCTCTATACTCATCTGAAAATTTGGTTACCACTGCTTCAAAATCATAGGTCTATTATGGTATGTATATGGGCCTTGTTGTATAAGAATGTTCTTATCTTCTTCAGAATTAAATTGAAAAATAAAATACCCATCATCATGTAAAAACACTTGAGGTGCAGTGATAAAATTCCACACCTCATACACAAACTTTAGCATATTTTTAAAAGAAGGATTTCCACGCAAAACATACCCAATTAACGTTTCCTTTCATTTTGAGTTTGCTCTGCTACTTCAGCTCGATTTAATCGAACAGTCTTCACTCCTTCCTTCATTACTGGCGAATACTACTCCAATTTCATCCCCTGTTGCAAAGCTCTATTTCCTTTTACCACATCAGCTAGAGACGGCTCGACTTGAGTAGGTTTTTCTCGTTGCACTGAGAAATTCAACCTCCTCGTTGCAGTATTAGCATCTACCTCTACTGATTTGTCTTCACCGATACATTTCGAAGCTTGCATGACCGTTGGTGCACTACCCATCCCAGTCATCCAATGTACTAGCTGCATCTGATCTATCAATTGTGGCACTTGTAATTTCGTTGTTACCATTCTTCCTCCGTCGGCGGTGCAGTCGTCCTTTTCCGGTATTGTAGGCAGTGCAATTTGTTGAGATTTCCGTCGGGGCATCGTCGTTGTGCGTACGTTAGCTTTCCTTGCTTAACGTGCGCCTGCAGAGCTCACGCCATTCTTTTTTAATATTTCTAAAAATATATTGCACTTTATTATCATCATCATCATCATCATCATCATCATCATCATCATCATCATTATTATTATTATTATTATTATTATTATTATTATTGTGCTTCTGCTTCTTCTATTCATTTTATGAAAAACCACACGACCTTGCATAAATTTATGGCAACTATTTGTCTTTTTCAATTTTTTGCTTAATTTCAACGCCGGATTTTCAAAATTTTGTTATAAAAGGGTACAAAAATCCACCAATTTATATGATTATATTGTACATCAATATTTATGCTATAATGTTCATAAAAAAATTGGCACATTTTTATACTTTTTTTTAAAGAAAAAAAATCTCATTTAACATGAATATACAAAAACATAATTTTCGATTTTGTCTTAAGATTTTAGTGTTTGCTTTGAACTTTTTCTTTGCTTAAATATTAACAAAAAATGAGTGTAATTCTACAAGTGGGGTCTGGGGAGGGTAGGATGTACGCAGCCTTACCTCTACCCCGGAGGGGAAAGAGACTATTTCCGATCTTTACTTAAATATTGAGATACAAAATAACCATGTAACATTGGTAGATGCTTATATGCTTTATAACAAATTACTCCTTCATCATGAATGTACAAAAACATAATTCATGAAAGTTATCTTGAGATTTAAATGTTTGCCTATAAATTTTTCTTTCTTTTTGCATTCATTATAACAATTACCAGCTCCCTATATATTTTTTACATATTAAATTATTTGTTATAAAATATTAATCCAACATTGTTCATTTAATATGGATAAATGCGCAAATTGCTAGCTTCCCTATATATTTTAAAAACTTTATACTTATTGATATGCGTACACGCGTAAAATGCGTACCTCTTTAAAAGCACGAAGGCTCTTAGCAAGATATCGTTCATCTTTTTTACCCTTTTAAAATAGAATTCACAGAAGATAAAATACTTATTTAATTTTTTCTACTATTTAGGAATAATTATTTAGTTATTTTCCTAATATTTAGGAATAGTTATTTAGTTATTTCTTTAATATTTAAATGTAAATTTTTATTATTAAAAATTTATTTATTTATATTGTTTATAAACTCCTAATATTTATTTGAAGTCAATTATAAGAATAGTGCGACAATTATACCAAATAGAATCCAATTTCGAATTACAATGGTAATACTTTTTTTCTTATCAATATTTATTTCAAACCTACTGTCATGGGCGGCTTTCCAGCCATGCCCCATGACCCCTTGGGCGCGCCCCGTGGCGTCCTAGCAAACCTCCTAATGCCTAGCGCCACGGATGGCCCCGTGGTCTTGGCCGCGCCAAGTGACAAGCGCGCAGGTGCCTCTGTCGCCCCACGGATATCCCTCGCGAGCGCCAAGCCGCAGGCAGAAGCCAACAGCGCCGCGCGCGCAGACAACACCGCTCGCGCAGACCGTGATGCCAAAGACACTGCTGCTGACAACGGACCTGCTGCAACGGACCTGCTGCTGCCTTATAGAAAACTAAGTCATTTTCATTGTAAATATAGAGTAGTTTTATTTCATGTACTTCCATTTTGTTTCTCTAGCTTAGTCAAGTCTAGTCTTGTAACTTTGGATTATTTTTTTAAAGTACTATTAGGGGGGATCAAGCAATCAAAACTTTCTAGCAAGCAAGCAATTCTCTGTACTGGTGTCTCTCCCCCCCGACACCGCGTTGCTTTTCTGTAATAGCTTTTATTAATGCAATCAAGCTTTCTTTCATTCTGAATTCTCATTTCTGTTCTCTCAATTGCTCTTGATATTGGTTTTCCCGTACGGCACTGACAATCTCGTCTAGCGTACGGAGGGGACCTTAGTTGGCGGACAGCAACTGCACTGACATCAGTTGCCTAGCCTTACGTCGCCCTTCCAAGGAATCTCAGGAAGGCGCCGCGTAACACTACGTATGGTTCTACATTGTGAAGAGGAAATTGTCACAACCCAAAATTCCACCACAGGCGTAGCACTTAGTCTCTAAGACTAAGTAAGCCGATTACAATAACAATTCAAGTCATCGTTTTTAATGTAACACAAGTATCGAAACCAAAAACGGAAATATTCATACAACCTGTCACGACCCAATTTCCATTATAGGTCGTGATGCCGCCCAACACCGTTGTTAGGCAACCCAACCTTTATTACCTAGTGAGTTCTCATTCTTTTAAATATTCACTCTCGACATTTACTTAACTTAAATTCAAAACAATCGATAATTAACAAATTATAAGGCAACTGAATTGGGAAAGACTAAAGGGGATCATAACAATATGAATACAACCCAAAATGATAGTCTATTAATATGTGTGCCAGGAACTACTGTCACAAGTACGAGGGCAACTAATAGAATGTACAAAAGAATATAACTATCCTACTACCTGAAATAGAATAGACGGTAATAACAAAAGAAGAGACTCCGGTATACTGCTGAACGGCTCGGAAGGGGGCAGCTCACCGTGAGAATCTCGATCAAGTATCATTGATGTGCGCGGGACGAGTAGCTAGATGCACCTGCCTCAGGTCCTGTACATTTAAGTACAGAAGCGTAGTATGAGTACATAAACAATATGTATCCAGTAAGTACCCAGTCTAACCTCGAATAAGTAGTGACGAGGGGTCGACTTGACACTTACTAGGATCAATAATAATATAATTCAAGTGTTAAGCTAAGCATGAATAACATGAAAAATAATGACCGTTAAGATCCTGGAGAAGTAAGATATTCTTTCATAAATAACATGTCAAGTTTCAATCACATCATGTAACAGCTTACATTTCAAGCATTTAAACAGTGTAAATCACGGGAAGTTCCAAATAAATAACATGCGCACATTATGCCGAGGTCGTACTGTAATGACCCGACCGGTCGTTTTGAGCTCTAGCGTGCCGTTCAGCAGTTTGAGGCCATGAGCAGCTTCAAATCAGGTATTATGACTTGTACGCGTGGTCGGAATTGAATTTCGGGAAGTTCGGAGTTGACTTGGAGAGGAAATTCTCATTTTGGAAGCTTTAAGTTGAGAGAATTGACTAGGATGGGATTTCAGAGTAAACGACCTCGGAATTGGGATCTGAAGATTCCAGTAGGTTCGTATGATGATTTAGAACTTGGGCATATGTCCCGATCGGGTTTTGGATGACCCGGGAGCATTTTGGCACCTATTGTGGAAGTTAGCATTTTGGAGGAAATTTCATAAGTTTGGGTTGAAGTGCGTTTCGGTATTATTGATGTCCGTTTGGGGTTCCGAGTCTGGGGGTAGCTCCGTATGGTGATTCTGGAGTTGGGAGCGCGATCGGAAGTGAATTCGGATGTACGTGGGTCATTTTGGGGTCATTTGGCTAAAGATAGAAATTTGAAGGTTTTTGAGAAGTTTGATCGGAGGTGGAATTTTTGATATCGGGGTCGGAATCTGATTCCGAAAGTTGGAGTAGGTCCGTAATCTCGAATATGACTTGTGTGCAAAATTTGAAGTCAATCGGACGTGATTTGATAGGTCTAAACATTGGAAGTAGAAGTTTGAAATTTTAAAGTTCATAAAGCTTGGATTGGAGGTCGATTCGTGGTTTTAGCATTGTTTGATATGATTTGAGGCCTCGAGGAAGTCCGAAATGTGTTTTGGGACTGGTTGGTATGATTGGTTGGGGTCCCGGGGGCCTCGGGTGGATTCCGGATGGTTAATGGATCGAAAATGGAATTTTTGGAAGGCTGAAGTTGCTGGTATAACCGCACCTGCGAGAATTGGGCCGCAGGTGCGGAGCCGTACAATCGGCCAGAGGAGCCGCATATGCGGTTTGGACCAGAAGTGAAGGGGACCGCAGATGCGGTCAAGCAGCCGCAGAAGCGGGACCGCACCTGCGGCGGTCGAATCGCAGAAGCGGAAGGGAAATCCTGGTAAGATATCCGCAGAAGCGGTAGAAGTGCCACACCTGCGGAACCGCAGAAGCGGTCAAGGGACCGCAGGTGCGGAAGTGCTGGAGGCAGAATGGCTCTTTTAAAATCGGGGGTTTGGTTATTTTCCCCCATTTTTCATTGGGTGTGGACGATTTTGGAGAGCTTCAAGTGGGATTTATCATCATCAACGACAAGGTAAGCTAATCCCACCTATCTTGAGTTAAATATATCTATTATGTATGGATTTTAGCATGTAAATTGGTAGAAATTTGGGGGTTTGAGGAAAACCTAGAAAATTGGTATTCTTGGAATTTGACCACGATTTTGGGTCTGAAATTAAGAGTAAATTATATATTTGAGTTCGTGCAGTCATGGGTAAGCTTAATCTTCGAAAATTTTTGGGATCCGGGCGCGTGAGCCCGAGGGCGTTTTTGTCAACTTTTCGATCGAGGTTAGGAATTATTATAAATTGGATTGTAATGAGCACTCGAGCATTGTAATGTCAACTTTTCAATCGGACTAAGAATGGTCAGATGTGGTTGGTGGAGTAATGAGACTTGGTATTTGTGAGCGTGGTGGAGTTTTCTTCTATGATGAGGTGTCGTTGTCCTAATTGAACGTACTAAGTTTTCCGGTGTTATGATCTTCTACAATTCGCCTTTGGGGTAAGCTATTGTGAAATAGTATTGAAGATGCGGCTGTCAGATATCGCAGGGTGCGGCAGTTCAGGATTGAATTAGTGTTTCTAATGTCGACGGTTTGAGAAAGATGATCTTCCGAAAGGTGTAAAGTTAGCAGCAATTGTGGGTTCAAGTGCCACGAAGATAGATTTTATTTAAGGCAACAACTGAGCAGCAACAGACGAGGAAGGGCATGTGGGGAGTGTCAGGCGGTAGTTAAAATTTCTAGAAGGCCAGGTATAAGAAGCAAAGGTCGAGTAGTCGACTAAAGAGGTGAGTTTTGCCAAAGTGGGAGAGTTTGGGGTGATTTGGGAATTTTTGTGATTGGTGATTTGGGCCTACGGATTTACTTGAAGTGTGGGCTATTATGCGGCAGGAGATTTGATCTAACGGAAAGGAACTGCTTGAAATGAAGAAGGATACGACCTAACTTTGAATTGGAAGGATGTTGTCGCGCACTTAATTGATGTCCACGAGAGGTGAATGGACTTGTGCAGCTAGAGAGTGAGCTGGGACTCAGGATAGGTCGTTAATGTCGTGGTGATTGCGCCCCACGTAGTAGCGTTGGAAGACGTCGGCATGTAGATTCCACAGGCGGGATATCTCCAGTGAGTAGGTCGGCGGTCGCATGGTTGGCGAGGCTTCTACAAAGGGTTCTATTGGCTATACAGCAAGGAGATCAGTCGTGTAAACGTGGTTGATGATTCAGAGTATAGCAAGAGGGTTTTACAGAAAGATTTTGAGAATTTTGGCGGTTGATTGCGCAAGGTTATGTCAACAAGAGATAAAGGATCCCGGTGAATTCCAGAATTTGTGTAATAATGGCTTCAGGCTAAGTGGGAGAGTCCCACCGCCTATGATTAAGGATTGCCTGGTTAACTACTTGCGAGGTTTCTGATTATTAGCATATTGATGGGTTATTTCAGCTACAGGAAAGGAACATACGTGGTAAATTGAGCAAAGGAATTGTTAAAGGTGTGCTATGGTTGGCCTTATTGGCTCGTGTTCAGACTTGGGGAAGTTCAGGATTCATGCCTTGTATGGATGCGGATTTCCAGGAAAGTGATTCTGCCGGGTGCTTCGTCGAGGGGGTATTCATGTGCTAGAAAATTTATGGAATTGATTATATTCGAGGCCAAGTCAGAGCGGGTGGCTCTCAGCAGTGGTCCTAATAGATTCAAAGGGGCAAAGCGTAGTGCCTAGTGATTTCGAGCCTATATGTACGGTTAAGAATCAAGCTTGGTAGCAGCTTATGAGAAGGGGCACAAAATGTTCTATGATGTTTTGACTTGCAGAGTAGCCCTCGGGAGGTATGAAATGGTTCGTGGGGTTTGAGATGGCATGGTCTCGTGATTCAGGGTCACTCGGGATGAGTGCGGATGGAGCATGCTATGTGTTGGATGGAGTATTATTATTTCTAAGGCAATCAAGGATAAATTGGAAGAAGATAGATTGATTAGCCATAGTTAAATTGGCATATTGGTGGCAGTGATCAGTTCCTTCAGCGTGATTGAGTTATGCAAGTGAATTATGGCGGCACGTGTGAGGCTTGTCGGCCGCCGTAATTGATGTTATTCACAAGTATTCTACTGCTATGGCCTTCTATGCGTAGGCGGACTCCGAAAGGGCTGTGGTAGCTTAGACCACTGCTTAGAGATTTTCATATTCTACGGTTATGAGAGTTCACCTGTGTGTTGCTATAGTTTTCCTGAAGTGAGATAAGTGAAGAGTTTTATATGATGAAGTGTTAATCCATTTGTGGTTACGGATCTATGATGAAAGATCGTGTTCTATCGTATGTTGGCATGATGGGTGCAGTGAGTGGTATGGAATTCGAAGAGAGGATCAAGGTTGCAGTTCAGTGTTGACAATGAAGTCACGAGCTCGGATGGGCAGGGAAGTAGTTTCGATGTTTAAAGTAAGTTGGTATTGCCTTCAGTGTCACCTGAGATCGGTGTTTGTGAAAAAGGCTTTGCATCCTGGTTAAGGATTCTTGGTCGCTTTTTAGTGTCAGTGCGGCCGGTGGTTTGGATGTACAAACCTGTTATCTGTTACGGAAGGCTGTAGGAACGTGCCCCACGGTAAGGTTGTATAAGTGTGGCATATAGTCACTTGGTTGGTTGAAGAGTTAAACCAAGTATGACGATTGTGGTGATATCGTTGATTCGAGAATTGATGCTTGGAGGGCACTTGATTTATTGAGCTGTGGATCGTGGATGATTACTCCGGTTATGATGCTTGTTCTTATGTGTTATGAGTGAAAGAGGAGTTATCATGGACCTTTGAAAGGTTATTAGCCTAGTTCAGTGCGATCAGAATCAGCTTGAGGTCTGTGGATGGATTCAAAGGTGAATATGGGCTCTATATTAGGACAGATGTGTTCATTTCAGTAATGTGCTCCTTATGGAGGAGTAGTCGTAGGGTTGTTTATTTACTATTGTCAGTATTATTTCATAGTAATGATANGTAATGATACATTGCGCCGTGTGAGTTGTGAGATGGCTTGGGAAATTGCTTATGTGTTGAGGTTCCACGTAGAGATGATGTTATATGCGCAAAATGGCTCTTGAGATTCAGATCGTATATCGCACCTCAGTTGTGCTTGAGTTTGTAGCTTATGGCACTATATGTCTCCCCTGGGATGGTATTATGCACTAAGCGTGCTTGTGACCGATATTCTGTATCTTGTGGTAATGAGCAATCTAGCTCGGTGTGTACCTCATTATGTGAATTTTATGTGTGGACCGGGTGGCACGCCGCCATGGGTATGTTGTTTGGATCGAGTTGCGCGCCACAACAGTATGATGTTGAGTACAGTTCCCCGTGTCTGTTTTATGTGTTTTGTTTCCTCCTTTCCTGAGAGGAACTTATATTAGCTGTGTACCCGCATCGCATGTATGATTCGCGAGCGGGGTAATTGGATTTCCTTTTCGGAGTTCGTTTTCCTTTTGTATCGCGTTCGAATTGGTAGCCTATTGGCAGGTTGTGGCATCATATGAGACTTTTGATCATGTCTGGGGTGGCTTGTTGCCGGGCGGTTCGTACTGGGGGAGACAAGGGTATTGGATCTAGGATCAATGCAATCGGATCATGTGAAGTATATTAAGGAGCTAAGACCACTATTGGTTCAAGATGAGGTGATGGTTCTTGACAGGAGTATAGGCCCAATGATTTGTTGATTCGGCAGTTGGTTATGAATTTTTACGCATCTCTTCCGTCGTGGCGGTATTGTAAGAGTTAGAGCAAGACCTATGTAGGTCATGAGGTGCCATGGGAGCACCGAATTCGTGGAACTTCGAAGTGCTTGATCGGAGAATGCAATTGTGGTTCTGTGAGTAAAGTGGTGCAAGGTGTGAATTCAGCTAAGATACACAGTCATGTTTTGGTGCTGCGTGTAGTTATTGATACGGTGGGCGGATGTTGGAACAGGCCTGGCAGAGAATTTCGGATGTTGAAACTGGGCTCTAAGGCTCATTTGTTTGAATAAAAGAGAATATCTTCAGAATTGCCCGAGCTAATGTGCTCAACTGAGTTGTGGTAGCACGGGTAGGTGCAGAAGGTGTTTAACAGTGATTCCAGACAACCCCAGCACAGTTCCTAGCACGTTCGAGGACGAACGTATATTTAAATGGGAGAGGAAGTAACGACCCGACAGGTCATTTTGAGCTCTAGTGCGCCGTTCAGCAGTTTGAGGCCATGAGCAGCTTCAAATCAGGCATTATGACTTGTACGCGTGGTCGGAATTAAATTTCGGGAAGTTCGGAGTTGACTTGGAGAGGAAATTCTCATTTTGGAAGCTTTAAGTTGAGAGAATTGACTAGGATGGGATTCCCGAGTAAACGACCTCGGAATCGGGATCTGAAGGTTCCAGTAGGTTCGTATGATGATTTCGAACTTGGGCATATGTCTGGATCGGGTTTTGGATGACCCGGGAGCGTTTTGGCGCCAATTGTGGAAGTTAGCATTTTGGAGGAAATTTCATAAGTTTGAGTTGAAGAGCGTTTCAGTGTTATTGATGTCCGTTTGGGATTCCGAGTCTGGGAGTAGCTCCGTATGGTGATTCTGGAGTTGGGAGCGCGATCGGAAGTGAATTCGGATGTCCGTGGGTCATTTTGGGGTCATTTGGCTAAAGATAGAAATTTGAAGGTTTTTGAGAAGTTTGACTGGAGGTGGACTTTTTGATATCAGGGTCGGAATCCGATTCCAAAAGTTGGAGTACGTCTGTAATGTCGAATATGACTTGTGTGCAAAATTTGAAGTCAATCGGACGTGATTTGATAGATTTATATCGGAAGTAGAAGTTTGAAATTCTAAAGTTCGTAAAGCTTGGATTGGAGGTCGATTCATGGTTTTAGCGTTGTTTGATATGATTTGAGGACTAGAGGAAGTCCGTAATGTGTTTTGGGACTGGTTGGTATGATTGGTTGGGGTCCCAGGGGCTTCGGGTGGATTTCGGGTGGTTAACGGATCGAAAATAGAATTTTTGGAAGGCTGAAGTTGCTGGTTGCTGGTATTACCGCACCTGCGAGAATTGGGCTGCAGGTGCGGAGCCGCAGAAGCGGCCAGAGGAGTCGCAGATGCGGTTTGGACCAGAAGTGAAAGGGACCGCAGATGCGGTCAAGCAGCCGCAGAAGCCGGACCACACCTGCGGCGTTCGAATCGCAGAAGCGGAAGGGAGGGCCTGGTGAGATATCCGCAGAAGCGGTAGAAGTGCCGCACCTGCGGAACCGCAGAAGCGGTCAAGGGACCGCAGGTGCGGAAGTACTGGAGGCAGAATGGTTCTTTTAAAATCGGGGGTTTGATTATTTTCCCCCATTTTTCATTGGGTGTGGACGATTTTGGAGAGCTTCAAGTGGGATTTTTCATCATCAATGACAAGGTAAGCTAATCCCACCTATCTTGAGTTAAATATATCGATTATGTATGGATTTTATCATGTAAATTGGTAGAAATTTGGGGGTTTGAGGAAAACCTAGAAAATTGATATTCTTGAAATTTGACCACGATTTTGGGTATGAAATTGAGAGTAAATTATGTATTTGAGTTCGTGGAGTCATGGGTAAGCTTAATCTTCGAAAATTTTCGGGATCCGGGCGCGTGGGCCCGAGGGCATTTTTGTCAACTTTTCGATTGGGATTAGGAATTGTTATATATTGGATTGTAGTGAGCACTCGAGCATATATTAATGGATTTGCATAACTATTGGCTAGTTTTGGAGCAAGTAGCATCAATTTGAGTCTTCGGAAGGGCGTGGAAGGCCCGATATGGATCTTTGGAGCGAGGTGAGTCTCCTTTCTAACCTTGTAAGAAGGAATTGTCCCCATAGGTGAAATAAATGGTTATGTGCTCCTATTTGTGGGGTCTACGTACGCACGAGGTGACGAGAGTCCGTGCGTAGCCACTAATATGTGTAAGTCCGGGTAGTCTAGGACACAAAAGCATGCTAAACTTGGAATATTTGTGATCTTATTGACAGTTGAATTTCCTATATCCTATCGAATTGGTAAATGAATTTCTAAGAGGATTAAACTTCATTTACTTAAATCATTAAAAGAGAATTGGCTTTTATTTGGATAAATGTTCCCCGATAAATTCTTAATTTGCTGTTTGAGCATGTATTTCTATGTGTACCTGTGTCGCATGTATGGTACGCAAGCAGGGTGGTTGTTTATTTAAATTTGACCGCGTCGCATGTATGATTCGCGAGCGGGGTAATAGATGCATCTATGGTTCGTGCCGCTCGACCCTCGGCAGTGCACATTTTATATTTATGTTGGATCGGACCGTACGACCTCTGCATGAGTTGCGCATGTTTGAATTGCTTGTCTTGAGATTTATTGATATTGCCATCTGCTCTCCCCGACTTGAGATAATTGTTAATTAATGGATTATGAATCCGGAGACTTTTGATAAAAAGGGACTTTTACCTGTTTAGTAATTCATTTGAATCTACTGCTGTCCTTAATAAATGCGTGAGTCATCGCTTTAATAATATTATTATTTGACCATTAGTAAGTGTCGAAGTTGCCATCTCGTCTCTACTTCTTCGAAATTAGGTGGGATACTTACTGAGTACACGTTGTTTTCGTACTCATGCTACACTTGCTGTGCATTTTGTTGCACAGGTACAGGTATTTCTATTGGCCCATTGGGCATAGTAGCACGGGCGACCCAGAGACTAGGTGAGCTGTATTTCCTCGAGGCGACCCGCAACTAGTATAGTCTCTCTCAGAATTGTATTTACTTTCTGTCCAATTGTGTTCCGGACAGTTGTTGTTATTTATTCAAATTCTTAGAAAATGCTCATGCACTTGTGTCATCGGGTTCTGGGATGGCTATGAAGTATTTTGTATTAATTGCTTATCATTTAATTTGAATTGAAGCGATTATCTTTTTATTTGTAAATTTGGAGGAAAATCATAGATTTCAAGAGTATTAAAACGAGAATTTAATTAAGTAATTTGGTTGGCTTGCCTGACAGTGGTGTCCGGCGCCATCACGACCCTTAGTGGATTTTGGGTCGTGACACGTACGGCCCAGTTCAACATAATATTAAACTGTGCACTGCCAGAGGGTCGAATGGAACGAACCATAGATGCATCTATTTACTACCGAGGCGCTCGACCCGATCCACAAATAACAATTTATTATCAAGAAAGCACACATTGTCCATTTATAATCAAGTAATTCATGCAAATTCTCAAATAAGTGAGTTTAGCTGTCTATATTTGTTTACCAATTTCCAGCATGACTTAGGTGATCTTAGTAGCAAGTAAGGATGTAGGCATTTGAAAATATAGCATGATACGGGTCCTAAACTACCCGGACAATTAGCATAATAGTAGCTACGTACGGACTCTTGTAACCACGTATGTACGTAGCCCCACAGATAGTCACATACATTTATTTAATTCACCTTTGGGGTTAATTCCCTCTTACAAGGTTAGAAAGGAGACTTATCTTGCCCCAAAGCTTACTTTCAAATTCAAGAATGCGCTCAAACCCTCAAATCGGAGCCGAACGATCCGAAACTATTCAAATGGGGTAAGAACTAGTCAATACATGCTCAATAGTTCATATTCCAGCTATTGAAGTAATTTCCCAAGCCTAAATGCAAGGTTCCTAAAATTCATCCTCAGGCCCACATGCCCGGATTCTGGAAATTTTCCAAGAATGTTGTTACCCATAACCTAAGGATCAAGAATATATGATTTTTACTTCATTCCATAACAATTTCATGGTTAAATCTTGTTTTTATCAAAACCCTAGGTTTTACTCGAAACCCATAATTTCAACTAATTTACATGTCGTAATCTACTCATTAACTATGTATTAAACTCACATTAAGTAGAAACAACTTACCTCACAAAGCTAGGCTGAAATCTCCCCTTTTGAAGCTCCCAAATCACCCAAGAATGGAGTGAAATGTGTCAAAAATGACATATTCCCGTATTAAATGAATGTCACTGCCTTCAGCGATTTTCGCACATGCGGTTAGGGGACCGCATCTGCGGTCTCGCTTCTGCGTGAGATCGTCCGCTTCTACATAATTGGGTCGGGCCAGCTGGGGCCACATCTGCGGTCTGGTGACCGCTTCTGCTGTTGCGCTTCTGCGGAAGAGGAGCCGCATCTGCAGAACCTGGGTTCTTCCCCTTGGGACGCATCTACGATGGGTTAGCCGCTTTTGCGGTCTCGCACCTGCGGCTGGCCAACCACAAGTGCGGTTATGACAGAACTGGAGCTTCAGCCCCTTCTCAAATTATCAACTTAGCTCGATCCTCGTCCGATTGACGCTCGGGGCCCCGGCCCGAACATACCGATTTGGAATCATAAAACGGACTCGCTCGAACCCTCGGAATGCCCCAAACAACGCTAAATCTAAGAATCAAACCCTAAAACCAATTGAATCAAACTTATGAATTTCAAGTTCTTCAATCTACTTCCAATGTACCGAAACGTACTTATACTACTCGGATTGACATCAAATTTTGCGTGCAAGTCTTAAATGACATTACAAAACTATTCCCGATCTTGGAATTCTGTTCAGACCTTGATATCACAAAAACCCGCTCAAAACCAAATTTAAAGAACTTCAAAATCCTTAAGAAATCAACTTTCACTATTAGGTGTCAAAACGCTCTCGGGTCATCCAAAACCCGATCGGGACATACGCCCAAGTCCAAAATCATCATACAAACCTATTGGAACCTTCAAATCCTAATTCCGAGGTCGTTTACTCAAAATGTTGACCAAAGTCAAACTTGGCCTTTTAAGCCAACCTTACGGAACCAAGTGTTCCAATTTCAACCCAAACTCTTACAAATCCCGAACCAACCATCCCCGCAAGTCATAAATCAGTAAAAGCAAGTACAGGAAGTCTTATTTAGGGGAACAGGGTTCTAGAAAGCAAAACGACCAGTCGGATCGTTACATTCTTCACCTCTTAAACAGATGTTCCTCCTCGAACGGGTTTAGATTCATACCTGAAATGCTAAATAAGTGTGGATATCTGCGCCGCATGTCCTCCTCGGACTCCCAGGTCGCCTCCTCGACTGGTTGGCCCCTCCACTGAACCTTTAGCGCAGAAATCCTCTTGGACCTCAACTGGTGATCCTATCTATCAACAATACTAATTGGCTCCTCCTCATACCCCAAGCTCGCGTCTAGCTGAATAGGGCTGAAGTCTAACACATGCGACAGGTCGGCGTGGTACCTCCGGAGCATAGATACGTAAAAAATCGGATCAACTCCCGATAGGCTGGGGGGTAAAACAAGCTCATAAGCAACCTCTCCAACTAGCCTCAACACCTCAAATGGGCCTATAAACTTGAGGCTCAACTTGCCCTTCTTTTCGAATCTCATAATACCCTTTTATCGGCGAGACTTTAAAGAGAACCTTCTCGCCGACCATGAATGATACATCCCGCGCCTTCTGATCCGCGTAACTCTTTTATTTGGACTGTGCTGTTCGAAGTCGCTCTTGGATCAACTTTACCTTTTCCAAGGCATCTTTCACCAAATCTGTACCGTATAACTTAGACTCACCAGGCTCAAACCACCCGATAAGAGATCGACATCGCCGAGCATATAAAGCCTCAAACTGAGCCATCTCAATGCTGGACTGATAACTATTGTTGTAAGCAAACTCGGCTAAAGGCAAGAACTAATCCCACTACCCTCCAAAGTCAATCGTACATGCTCTAAGCATGTCCTCCAGAATCTAAACTGTCCGCTCTGACTGCCCGTCAGTCTGTGGGTGAAATGCTTTGCTGAGCTCTACACGGGTTCCCAACTCACTCTGTACGACTCTCTAGAAATGAGAAGTGAACTGAGGGACTCTATCTGATACGGTGGAAACAGGCACACCGTGCAATCGAACTATCTCCCGAATATAGATCTGAGCCAAACTCTCTGAAGTATAAGTAGTCACAACCGGAATGAAATGTGCCGACTTGGTCAACCTATCGGCAATGACCGAAGCTGCATCAAACTTCTGCAAGGTCCGTGGTAACCCAACTACGAAGTCCATAGTAATGCGCTCCCATTTCCACTTAGGTATGAGCATCTGCTGAAGTAGGCCGCCTGGCCTCTAGTGCTCATACTTAACCTGCTGGCAATTCAAGCACCTAGCCACATACTCAACTATGTCTTTCTTCATCCACCGCCACCAATAATGTTGCCTCAGGTCACGATACATCTTCATAGCACCTGGATGAATAGAATACCGTGAATTGTGCCTCCTCTAGGATCCTCTCCCTCAAGCCATCGATATTTGGAACACATAGGCGACCTTGGAGTCGCAGAACACTATCCTCGCCAGTAGAAACCTCCTTGGCACTAACCTGTAGTACCGTCTCTCTGAGAACTGCCAAGTGCGGATCATCGAATTGTCGAGCCTTGATCTGTCCCAATAGTGAAGACTGAGCAACAACACACTCAAGGACTCGGCTGGGATCTGAAATATCCAACCTCACAAGTTTGTAAGCCAAGACTGAACGTCGAAAGCTAGTTGCCTCTCCTCCGCTGAAATGTATGCCAAGCTACCCATGCTCTCTGCTTTCTTGCTTAAGGCATCTGCGACCACATTTTCCATGCCCGGATGATAAAGAATGGTGATGTCATAATCCTTCAATAACTCAAGCCATCTACGCTGCCTCAAATTGATATCCCTCTGCTTGAACAAATGCTGCAAGCTGCAATGATCAATATAAACCTCACATGACACCCCATACAGATATTGCCTCCATATCTTAAGAGCATGAACAATCGCTGCTAACTCTAGATCATGCACGGGGTAATTCTTCTCTTCAATTTGCAATAACTCGCCCCTCCTACATCAACACTCAACCCAAGCCAACGTTTACTCAAAATGTTGACCGAAGTCAAACTTGGCCCTTTAAGCCAACCTTAAGGAACCAAGTGTTCCGGTTTCAACCCAAACTCTTCTAGATCCCGAACCAACTATCCCCGCAAGTCATAAATTAGTAAAAGCAAGTACAAGAAGTCTTATTTAGGGGAATGGGGTTCTAGAAAGCAAAACGACTAGTCGGGTCGTTACACAACCTCCAAAGACTAGTAATATAGAATCACGAACTCTAACTGAATACATGAAATAATCTCAAGGATTGAAATACAATACTGTTCGAATGATAAGTGATAGTACAACAAAACCAAAAGACTCCAAAGGACTACGATGACCAAGCAGCTCTACCTTGAATCCTTGTGATCAACAACTAACTAGTCAAATAACTTGTGCAACATAGTAGTATAAAGATAGTACTGGAAAGTAGGAAGCAGTAATAGCAACAAGAATCAACCAGTGATATAAACAACAAAGCAATAAGAACACCATAAATATTTTTCAACCAAATAAAGAACACAAGTGTAACGACCCGACCGGCCATTTTACTTTCTAGAACCTCGTTCCCCTAAATAAGACTCCCCATATGTGCTTTTACTACTTTATGACTTGCGAGGATGGTTAGTTCGAGATTTGAAATGGTTCAGATTGAAATTGGAACACTTGGTTCCTTTGGCTAAAAGGGCTAAGTTTGACTTTGGTCAATGTTAACGACCCCGAAATCGGGATTTGACGGTTCCAATAGGTTTGTATGATGATTTTGCACTTGGGAATATGTTCGGATCACGTTTTGGATGACCCTGGAGCGTTTCGGTGCCTAATAGTGAAAGTTGGCTCTTTGAAAGTTTTAAAGTTCTTTAAATTTGGTTTGGTGTAGGTTTTGGTGTTATCGAGGTCCAATTGAGATCCGAGATCGAGAATAGTTCTGTATGGTAATTTAAGACTTGCTCGCAAAATTTGGTGTTATTTCGAGTAGTCTAAGTATGATTCGGCGTGTTCGAAGTGATTTGGAAACTTGAAGTTCATATTTTGATTCAATTCGGTTTTAGGGTGCGATTCATAGTTTCGTTGTTGTTTTACACGTTTCGAGAGTTCGAGCAGGTCCGTAATATGTTTATGGACTTGTTGGTGCATTTGGACGGGGTCCCGAGTTGTTCGGGTGGGTTTCCGACCGCCCGGAGTAATGTTGGAAAAACCAGAAATTCCAGTTCTGGTTTCCTTCTTTGCGAATGCAGAAGGACTCACGCGTTCGCGATGAAGGAATTGGGGCTGGGGGATTTTTGTTCTACGCGTTCGCGATAGCCATCCCGCGTTTGCAAAGGTCTGGGACCTGTGACCTTCGCGTTCGCGTAAGGTGACTCGCGTTCGCATAGAGGAGTTGGGCTAGGCATTGGCCGCTGTTATTCTTCGCGTTCGCGAATAAAACCTCGCGTTCACGAAGGGTAGGCCAAGCCGTCCTCCACGTTTGCAAGGCCCCTATCGTGTTCGCAATGTGTAATTTCTGGGTCCTGGGCCGTTCTCCTTCGCGAGCGCGAGGCCCGTTCCGCGTTCGCGAAGAAGGATCGCTGGGCATAGTGTTGTTTTACATCGGGACTTAGGCCATTTTTGGGTTCATTTATTACACCCTTGGGCGGTTTTGGAGCCTTAAAGAGGGGGATTTCAACCTAGCTATTGAAGGTACGTAATTCCTACCCAATGTAAGTTTAATAAATAGATTATGGGTAGATTTTAACATATAAATTTTTGAAAATTATGGGTGTAGATGAAAAACCTAGGTTTTGATAAAAATAGGATTTAACCACGAAAATAATTATGGAATGGGGTGAAAATTACTTATTTGAGTTCGTGAGGCTATGGTTAACATTTATCTTCAAAAAATTTTGGAATCCGGGCACCTGGGCCCGGTGGTGAATTTTAGGATTCAATTGGGGTTTGGAAATCACTCTAATAGTTAGAGTATGAACTCTTGAGCGTGTATTGATTATTTTTATAATATTTGACTAATTTTGGACTGTTTGTCACCGAGTTGGGGCTTTAGGACGAAATTGTGACTGGAAAGTGAGCTTTGAGAAGAGCTAAGTCTCTTTTCTAACCTTGTGAGAGGGAATCTACCCCATAGGTGATTTGAATTAATATGTGCTTCTTAATGTGGGGGCTACGTACGCACGAGGTGACGAGAGTCCGTGCATAGCTACTAATTATGCTTATGTCCGGGTAGCTTAGGACCCAAATCACGAAATACATGTAATGTTTGTACCTTACTTGTTAATTAAAGTGCTTAAATTCTGTTGGAACTTGATAAAGGAATTGCGGAAGATCGAATTTTATTTACTTGAGTTTGGCGGTTTACTTGACCGTTAATGGGAATTGTGCTTCTTTGTATATTAGCCTCTTAACAATCTTTAAATCGGATATTACGAAGTATCTTCTCTTCTTGTGGAGCGGGCCGAGCACCTCGGCAGTAGAACAGATGCATCTATATTTCGCGTCGTTCGACCCTCGGCAGTGCACATTATATATATTTGTATTTTTGATCGGGTCATATGACCTCGGCATAATTCGTGCGTAATAATACTTGGAGCGCAATCATACTTGACATCGTTTTATTGGCTTGAGAGGTTAATAGTGCTAAATGATTGAAATTGATTTGGGATTTACTATCAGTTAAAGAATTGTTTATTTATTTAAGTTTGACACAACAAAGTCACTCAGTATATCTCTTCTCATAGTCATAAAACACGGGTCTCAACCCACTATCATATCCTCAAGGCACCTCGTGCCCATATCTCAATCATAACCGCACGGACAATTCACGTGCCAAAAATATCATATATAATATTCGTACAAACAACTCACGTGTCAATAATAAAATCATCATCTACTCACGGCACCTCGTGCCCACATCTCATATCATAGACCGCACGGACGACTCACGTGCCAATAACATAATCATTATATACCCACGGAATCTCGTTCCCACATCTCATATCACATCTGCATGAACAGTTCACGTGCCAATAACATAGTCCGCCCGGTATAGTCACAGGCTCACAATTTCATGGATTAGATAATTATCAAGTTACGTACTCGTGAGCTAGTATAAGTAGCATGCTACAGTGTATGCATGTGCAAGTGTATTACTACAGCCCAAATCAGCAATATATATCAAGGATAACAATTAACTCACCGAAAACACAATAAAAGTTACACAAAGTGTATAATAAATACAAGAAAAATCACAACATCATACAAAAATCACCAATACAATAACCCCACATCATCACTTATCATCCCTGATATTGCCACCTTTATCTCTCCTATAGCCACCTGTATCACTCCGCCCAGACAATATCAATAGCCACCTTTATCGCTCGCCATCCTTATCTCTCCTATTGCCACTCTAATCACTCCGTATAATAGTCTCCCTTATCGCTCTGTATAATAGCCACCCCTATCGCTCTGCCCAGATATTATTACAACACATATATCAACAGTAAAATGCCACCCTTATGCCCCGCATAATATCAACAGTGAAATGCCACCCTTATACTCCTCATACCAATAATCCAAATCACACAACAATTCACACGTGCTACTATCACAACAACACAACATAATCAACTCGTATTACAAATGCCCATAGGCCCTAACCTTTCAAAAGGGTACAACAATGTCAAATAATTTCACAATAGATAGCCCACGGCTCCACACAACGTATATAAAATTCTCAAAAACAATAACATGGATGAAAAAGTAACTCAGCAAAGAACAATACCTTCTTTAATCCAAATTTTTAGGTAATTAGATTAATGCCTCTTGCTAACTTAAATTCTCATTTAATTATTTGCAGGTAAAAATCAATAATGAGAGTATTTCCACGAATACGACAACTTAACAATAAAAGTGCTCATGAATGGATAACATAGTAATAATTCCAAATAATCATATAGGAGCAACCCGGTAAGTAAAGAATGCGACATGGCAAATAAAGGATTTAACAAGTGCCAATAATTTCCACCTTAATACATAAGGGTGTCTAACAATTTTTAACCAATAGAATTTACACATATAAGCCCAAGTACGTACTCGTCACCACGCATACACGGCTTTCACATTTACACAAATTTCACATAAGACTCAATGTGTCACGACCCAAAATCCACTAGTCGTGATGGCACCTAACTCAACCCGCTAGGTAATCCAACTATACTATCCAATTCCAATAATATTTAATAAGACAATTTATCAAAAAAAATTATCTGAATCTTATACTTTTCTCAAGGACTGGTAGTACAAATCATGAGCTTCTGAGAATAGAGTTTACAATATGGTATGAAATAAATACATCTTCTGTTTGAAAGTACATAAACAGTGTTTTTATAATCTAAGGCTACCATGAACAGGAGGTAGCTACAACAGGGACGCAAGTACACCTTCAATGCTAGCTCCCGCCATGCACAGCAACATCGACATCCGATATCTGCACGCAATGTGCAGGAAGTGTAGTATGAGTACAACCGACACCATGTACTCAATAACTAACAAACCTAAACTTAGGTTAAAAGTGGTGACGAGCTGGAACATGGTCGGCTCCAACACCAGTAGCCAACAACAATTCATAACAACATAGAGCATATAAATATGGAAGTAACTCATAGAAAAAAATGCTCGGCTTTTTTCACAGTTTTCCAAAAAATAGTTTTGCTTTTCAAGAATATCAGTGAAAACCCAATCCTTTAATGAAATCTTTGAAAAATACGAGATAGTTTGGAAACTGCATTTTTTCCCAAAAATCCTTCCCACAATGAATAAGATGTTTTATTTTCTTTCCAAATGGCAAGCGTAAAATACCTCTCTATGCCCACATATCAATGTGTGTAAAAAAAATCATGAACAACATGATACCGTATAGTATGAGGAAGAATGCATCTCAATGTATGTATGCATGCCAATGCCATGTATCCCAGAGATAAAACATGAACTCACACCTCCACTCAAAAATGCTCAACCACTCGGTACTGTATGTGGCTCATACGGCCCAGAGAAGATCCATCCTGGAATATATACATCACTGATCATCAGTCACTCAGTACCGAGGAAGGCAATCTGGCCCCATGGAGAAGATCCATCTCCAGGTATATATAAATGCCCAACCGCTCGGTATTGTATATGGCCCATGCGGCCCAGGGAAGATCCATATATATATATATATATATATATATATATATATATATATATATATCTCACTAAATATCAGTTGTCAGTACCGAGGAAAGGCCAATTCAGTCCCATGGAGAAGATCCATCTCCAAGTCCAGGGAAGATCCATCCCTCAATATAATCAACCGCGTTTGCCGCACCCCCTTTTTCTCGCGAAATCGGGTTTCGACATTTTGACAACTCCTTTTGAGAGAGTAGGGAAAAGGAATTGGTTGTTAGAGTCGCCAACTAATGGATAAAGGTGCGTTAGGGCACCTATAGCAAATCACTCAGATTATACCGGTTTGCATCACCAGAGATCGGGTAAGGGCTCAAATTACCTTGAGGGGAAGGTGTTAGGCACCCCTCGAGGTCCACAACGGTGGGTCCCGACCGAACTCAATTATGAATTAGTCTATGTGATCAAATCTAAGAGACAAGGAATTACTAAAACGTGAATAATCGATTGAAAGACAAGGAAGGGGGGTCCTAAATTTTTTAGCCTAAAGGATCACCCCGTGCAACATAATTAATATTTCGTAACTCCCTCGGGATGAGGTGTTACTCATATTATTCAGCGGGCACAGACTATCATCTCCTGCTACCCAATTACTATCTATAAGTTGTTTACCTGAAGCGTACTAGTCAATTCTAGTCGTGTCCTATGCGTGCATTACCCGTCCGATGTCTATGGCCCAGGAGGCTTTGGACCTATTATTTGGGTGGTTCTAGACTAGGCCTAATGTTCTCAAAATTGTAAAATGCTAGGCGAAAAGTAAAACAATTAGGACTTTTCAAATAAAGGCAGATATGGGCTCACATTAACCTCCGCATGTAAACGGCAAATGCACGCAACCGCTTTTGCAGGCTTTATTAATCTCGGAGTCCTATGGGAAGGATATCTATGTGATGAACAAGCGAGCAACAGTATGTAGATTCAGTTTTTAATGCGAGCATTAGGACATACGTGTATTTGCCTACTGATTTTAATTCAGTACAATATCTGGGCATTTCAGGCGTTAATGAATGACAGTAAATTACAATCATAAGTTCAGAATTATTGTTAAATCCTGTAGGCATGTTGTCTAAGTGATTGACAGTGATAGTCGGAATCTGAATCAGTTAATAGAATCCTATAGGCATGACTTCTACGAGTGTGATGATTATTACCCTATAGGCATGATTTCTAGGTTTGAACTGGTTTTAATCTTATAGACATGATTTCTATCTTTGATCTGATTTTTGATCTATAGGCATGGTTTCTAGAATTGAGCAGTATACGAGCAAGAATTTACATTAAGCCGGAAAGCAATTAAGCCAAATATTGATCCTATGGGCATGGTTGCTAACACAGAATTACTGGACAAATTGATACACCTAAAGGCAAGATTTCTAATAGATCATAGCGTTAGTCCTATAGGCAGGATTTCTAACATGTAAACACAACACAGAACCTATAGGCAGGATTTCTAACACACCATAACATAATATGGAACTTATAAGAAGAATTAACAGCACAAATAGAGACTCTATAGGCAGGATTTCTACCCGACTTTGCAAATGAAAATAAGAAACCCTTCCCAGTTTACTAAATACCCAGGAATTATTTGCTACAAAATTATTACAGACCAAATTAACGAATGAATATCATAGTAATGAAATAAGCTATAGAGAGCCTACAACAGGACCAAATTGTAACACCCCGTACATTCAGACTAGGTGTGGATATGTTAAATGGTTATTAATTTGATATTTTAGACATATGAATTCCTAGATGGATGATTATTGGTGAAAATAGTTGTTTCGGAATCAAGATGGAGAGTGAGGTGCATAAGATTCGACAAAATCGACTAAGTTTGCAGAAGGTCTGTCTTCCATCAGGGTTTAGTAAAAATGTGTAAGATATTTGGGAAAACACAAAGCATGTAAGTTGTAGGCCATTGAAATAGCTTTCCAGCGATAAATTGTGGAGCTCAATCGAAGCTCTGTGCAAAAAGTTATGCGCGTTTTACAGAATAGTATGTGATATGCGCGCCCTGAGCGCGCCCCGAGCGCGGCCGCGCTTCTTTTGAGGCAGTGATACTGCCATTTTGCGCGGTCAGTAGTGCGGTCAGGCCTACAGGTGCGCGGGGGCGCTCATGGGGGGTCATTTTAAAGCCCTACTTCGTCCCCCACAGCCCCAAAACATAAAAACTTGCTCTAGAAAGGGGAACTCTCAAAAACCTAACTCCTTAAAGGTCCCTCCACCATCCAAGGTAAGTTCTAATGGTGATTCTAAGTTAATTTCAATTTCCCAAAATCTTATTAACATGGGTAAACCCTCCATAACATTAGATATTCGATTGGGACATCATTGTTGAGAGAAGGAACCCTAGAACTCGAATTCAAGAAGATTGAACATCAAGAAGGTAATATCTTCACCCTCTAATTGATTATAGTGTTGGATTAATGATTGTAGACTACATGTTCATGAGATATGAGTTGATGGGTTTGATAGAAAAGCATGAACAATTATAGGTTTGGCTTGTTGATTGTTGATTATTGGTTAAAGGTGTTATTTATCTTATGGGTGAAGAAGAATGACATTGATTATAAGAAATTTGAGATTTTAGGATTTATCTGGGATCAAGAGAATGGCTTCTTGGGCGTAGAAACACCATTAATAAGGACTATAAAGCTTTATGTCACCAAGTGTTTGAGAAAATGTTTAAGTGACTAAAACATGAGAATTATTGCTAATATGGAATCCCTTTGACTTGTATTGATATAGATTAAAGTTGAAAGGGTTGGCGAACGTTGTATTACGCTCAAGAGCAGGAAGTTAAGGTATGTGAGGCTAACTCTCTATGTTTGGGAATTTTAATGATTCTCCCTACACTAAGTTTCTTTTACGACGTTACCAATTGCCCCAGAAATATAGTTAAGCCTAGTTCCTTGAATAGTTGTAGAACTTCTATTCTCTAGCTTCATAACTCGTTCACCACTTTCATTCTGAACGTTGTGAGCTCAGTGCGTATTCAATATAGACTTGGGTTTGATGCCCCCGAGTCTTAATATAAATTACTCAGTATGCCATAAACAGTTGAAGTTTCCGTGTTTATAATCAGTTGAAGAATACATGTCTCAGTCTAGTCCTATTCAGTATTCCAGTATTATGTAACTCAGTGTGATCCAGTATTCCAGTATCATGTAACTCAGTGTGATTCAGTATTTCACTATCATGTATTGCAGTTTGATTCTCAGTTCCTGAATGTTGAACACCTGTATTTGGGCCAAAGGCCGTAGTTTATATGCTTTATACATACTTGGGCCTGAGGCCGTAGCTTATGCTTTATGCATGTTTGGGCCTGAGGCTGTAGTTTATGCTTTATGCATTTTTGGGCCTGAGACCGTAGTTATGTATACGTATACTTGGGCCTGAGGCCGTAGCTTGTGCGCATATATATTGGGCCCGAGGCCGTAGCTTATTCAGATAAACAGGTTGTTCACCATTCAGAAGAGGGAGTACTCATATCCTTAATTCCTTTGTTCAGTTCAGTTATCAGTTATCATTTCAGTTACCAGTTATCAATTCAGTTATCAGTTATCAGTTCAGTTATCAGTTATCAATTCAGTAGTATCATTTCAGTACCAATTATCAATTCTCAGTTATCAGCTTAGTTTCAATTTCAGCATTTATAATTCTTTCTTTCAGTTGCTTTACATACCAGTGCAATTCAAATGTACTGACGTCCCTTTTGCCCGGGCCTGCTTCTCACGATGCAGGTAATGATTTACAGGTTGAAGATCAGAGCGCTAGGATTCTCGTACCAGCTATTTGGTGATCCCCAGTTCTTTCGGGTCATTATCATTACTTTACGGTCTTTTAGTATTACAGGCAGTCATTGTTTTCAGTACTTTATTAGAGGCTTCATAGACTAGAGTAACAGTTAGACAGAGTCTCAGGCTTTTCCTGTTAAGCAATGTTGGCTACATATATGTTTCAGACTTGTTTTAGTATTTCCGCACTTTGATTTATATCATCTAAACTTTCAGTATATCAGCATGTGTTAGTTTATCTTCCGCATTCAGTATGTTATGATATCACATGTTGATTCAGCCATCCAGTTGGTTCGCTCGGTCACATGTAGTTAGGCACCGAGTGCTGTGTTACATCCAGGGCCAGGTTCGGGGCGTGACAAAGCTTGGTATCAGAGCCCTAGGTTCAAGTATCCTAGGGAGTCTATGAAGTCATGTCCAGTGGAGTTTCCTTTATATGTGTGTGCCGGCCACTTATATAAACGGTTAACTACCAAGACATCTAGGATTGTCTCATTTCTTTCTACTCTAGATCGTTCCATGAAGCTTAGAGCAATAGTTAACCTTCTCTTCCTACCGAATTCCAAACGTATTGGATGCCCAAGCGACGCGCAGGAGAAACCTAAGGTCCTAGAGAGGATAATTTCCATTGGGGTATAATTATGGAGTATAGGTCGATAACAAATAAGACATGAGATGATGTTAAAAAGTGGGATGCAATGGATAGTAGTACAGATTAGAGCATAACCTTATCAGAAAGTATAAAAGCAGTTATCATGTCTTATGGTTATTGGTTTACCTCAGTTACCAGTTATACAATCTTTCAGTTAGCAAGTTTATGGTTATTCAGGATGCCAGTGATCAGTTATTCAATTACCAGATCTCCAATTTTTTGTGTATCAAAATTCTGGTGACTGGTGAGTATACAGTGATGCCTATGGGTGCTAAAAGAAAATGTAAGTAACAGTGATTATAGTGAAATTTTCGCATGTTTTAGGTCCGGATTAAGACCAAGACTCACCGGATGGCACATGAAGTGAATTATCAGATGAGGGTATACTTTGAAGGATAAGTTTGTGCATTGTAGTGTATTTGTATGTGTTTTACCTCCTAGAAAAACTTTATTTAATTCTTGGAAATGGAGCCATAAGTTGGATGATGATAGTGCAGATGTCAGGCCCTAACATTGGTCACTATAGTTTTGGGCAAAAAAGAGCCTAAGGGTAAAATACCTAGGAGTCAGAAACGTTTGTTATTACCAAAGATGTGATTTCGTACAACTCATGCAAATGACTAGAAGATATGATATATGAAATGAGAACCAAGAGCAGCCAATATTGAATTTCGGGGAATGATTTTAAGTTGTTTAGATTTATTCAAATCAGAACTAGAAGTACCACGCTAGTAAGCTACTATAAGAAGCAGCTATTGATGTAAGATAAAAGATATGGCAGTTCCCCCTAAGGTTATGTGACTAAGTGATTACCGCGGATGTTTATAGTATGATATGATTTTGTATTATATAGAAAGTTTGGGGTTAGATATTCTAATTTTGTTTAAGACAGATGAATTCCCTAAGTGTGATCTATGCGCATAGTTTAGAGGGAAAAAAAGGATAGTATGCGACCATAGAATAGGGTCGGATGATGAGGGAAGCTAGAAATAACCTTATGCTTCACTTTAGTTATTCAAAGCAGAACATGAACACATGATGCTAGCAGGTAGTCAGTAAAAGAATAGTTAGTATGTTTGAGTAGATACAGTAAATCGGCACTTTCAGCAGAGCTAGTAGAGGTACAATTTGATCTACTTAGTAAAGTTAACAATAGTGAGTGGGTAACAGTTTGAAACACCCAACGCTTGTCAGAACTCGAAAAGTTTATGTTATACCCGAATTACAGTGGCAGTGGGAAAAAAGCCAGCTAGCAATGAGAGAGCAAACTATATAAGAATAACCTTTAGGAATTATCGAAATGTGGTTTCTCCATGATTGACAGTGTGAGCAGAGTTAAATTATTAAGAGTGTGTATGATAGTTGTGAATACATTAGCTTTCCGTTATGTGAATAATTTAGTTTTTTCCTAGCTCAGAAGTAAGTTGGAAGATGATTCGTCATTGACATAGAGTGCAAAGAATTGCAGAAAATAAAGAAAGTTATTTGTATCCCAACAAAAAATATAGGGGAAGGATCCGCAAGTATAAGACCTTTGGTCTAAGGGGTGATGTGAAAACCATCAGTATGTGCAGTTAGAGATTTGAAACCCGAATAGTTAGCATGGGATATGAAAAAGAAAATCAGTTCGGTAATGAGGGAAAATTGTATAATTACCACAGGGATTATGTATAGCATGTGTAAGAAACACAAAGTGAGTAGAATGATAACCGAGCTTAGTTATTGATGATAAAGTGATCATAGAAAAGCTATAAAATCATGCCTATTTATGTGTCACGAGGGTAGTGCCATTGCACGAGACTCTAGTCTTCGGAGTACTGGTCAAAAACTTAGGTCACAACAATGCTATAAGTGTTTTCAGGAAGTGCTTAAGAAGATAGAGTGTGAGAAGTATAACTCATGATTAAGGTAGATAAGATAGCTCTGGCGAAAGAAGTTCACCAGCCAAGATAAGAGTTCGACTTCGGACTCCGAAGATGACGGAGTTGTTGTCTAGAACAGGACTTGTTCCCCATTAGTAGCCGAAGAGAAGGAGAAACAATTTGATGATCCCTACGTGTTGCAGTTGAAGAGGAGATTCGCAAGTATAAAATGATGGCTTTTGAATAAGGGGGAGATGATGGTACTTTGATGTACCAAGACAGATTGTGTGTTCCAGACATAGATGGACTTAAAAAGAGAAGATCATGTTAGAAGCCTATAATTCCTAGTATTCTTTCCATCCAGGTTCCCCAAATATGAATCATGACCAAGGAGATTTATTGGTTGAACGACATGAAAAAGAACGTCGCAGACTTTGCGGCCAATTGTCTGAATTTTCAGCAAGTGAAAGTTGAGCAGCAGAAAGCCTAGTGTTTTATCACAGAATACACATATTTTGAGTGGAGATGGTAAATATGAAATTTATAACGGGATTATCTTGCTCATTTTAAAAGCATGATTTGATTGGATGATCGTAAATCGACTTACCAAGTCAGCACATTTCTTGCCAGTAAAGACTATAGATTCAACATAAGATTATACCAAGTTATATATTTAGGAAATCGTCTAATTGCATGGGACTCCGTGGTCCGTCATTTGGGACTGTGGTGCTCAGTTTAAAATGAGCTTTTAGAAGTTCTTTCAGAAAGGATTAGGCACAAGTTTTTCATCCTCAGAAAGATAGCCAGGCAGAGCGCATTATTCAAACAGTTGAGGATATGTCCTTGATGTTAAAAGTTATTGGTATGATCACATACCTCTCATTGACCTTGCTAATAATAACACCTACCATTCTAGTATCAAGATAGCACTGTGCGAGACTCTGTATGGGCGAAGGTGTAGATCGCCAATTGGTTGGTTCAAAGTTGGTGAAGAAGAGTTGTTGGGACCAAATTTGGTCTATCCGACTATAGAGAAAGTTAAGTTGATTCAAGAGATTTTGAAGACGACTCTGAGCCGCCAAAAGTCCTATTCGAACGTGCGGCATAGAAGAGACCTAGAATTTCAAGTTGATGATTGGGTGTTTCTAAAAGTTTCACCTATGAAAGGAGTTATGAGATTTGGGAAGAAGGGGAAGCATAGTCCCTGCTATTTTGGGCCATATAGAATCTTGCAAAGGATCGATCAATTAGCTTATGAGTTGGAGTTGCCACCAGAATTTGTGGCTATACAGCCACCACTTCACGTGTCATGTTATATCATTCATGTTTCCAATACTCAGATACTCATGTCAGTTCAGTACTCAGATACTCATGTCAGTTTAATACTCAGCTACTCATGTCAGTCCAATACTTAGATATTCATGCCATCTTAGTACTCTGATATTGATGTTAGTTCAATTCACAAATATTCGTGCCAGTTCAATATTCATATATTCATGTTAGTTCAGTATTCACGTATCCATGGCAGACCAATATTCAGTCAATGCAGTAGTCATTCAGGTCAGTATCTCAATAGTTCAGTAATCATGTATCCATTCAGTTTAGTATGCAAGTGTTAATGAAAATTCATGTTTCCACCATACCCGTTCAAGGTCCAGAGTTAGCAGAAGTTACAGTCAGGACAATCATTCGAGGACGAATGATCCCAAGGGGGAGATAATGTAACACCCGTACATTCGGACTAGGTGTGGATATATAAAATGGGTATTAATTTTATATTTTAGACATATGAATTCCTAGAGGGATGATTATTGGTGAAAATAGTTATTTCGGAATCAAGATGGAGAGTGAGGTGCATAAGATTTGACAAAATCGACTAAGTTTGCAGATGGTCTGTCTTCCAGCAGGGTTTAGTGAAAATGTGTAAGGAATTTGGGAAAAATCAAAGCATGAAGTTGTATGCCTTTGAAATATCTTTCCAAAGACAAATTTTGGATCCCAATCGGAGCTTTGTGCCAAAGTTATGCACATTTTACAGAACAGTATGCGATATGCATGCCCTGAGCGCGCCCCGAGCACGGCCGCGCTTCTTTTGAGGCAGTGTTACTGCCATTTTGCGCGGTCAGGCCTACAGGTGCACGGGGGCGCTCCTAGGGGGGTCATTTTAAAGCACTACTTCGTGCCCCACAGCCCCAAAACACAAAAACTTGCTCTAGAAAGGGGAACTCTCAAAAACCAAACTCCTTAAAGGTCCCTCCACCATCCAAGGTAAGTTCTAATGGTGATTCTAAGTTAATTTCAATTTCCCAACATCTTATTAACATGGGTAAACCCTCCATAACATTATATATTCGATTGGGACATCATTGTTGAGAGAAGGAACCCTAGAACTCGAATTCAAGAACATTGAACATCAAGAAGGTAATATCTTCACCCTCTAATTGATTATAGCGTTGGATTAATGATTGTAGACTACAAGTTCATGAGATATGAGTTGATGGGTTTGATAGAAAAGCATGAACAGTTATAGGTTTGGCTTGTTGATTATTGATTATTGGTTAAGGGTGTTATTTATCATATGGGTGAAGAAGAATGACATTGATTATAAGAAATTTGAGATTTTAGAATTTATCTAGGATCAAGAGAATGGCTTGTTGGGCGTAGAAACACCATTAATAAGGACTATGAAGCTTTATGTCACCAAGTGTTTGAGAAAATGTTTAAGTGACTAAAACATGGGAATTATTGCTACTATGGAATCCCTTTTGATTTGTATTGATATAGATTAAAGTTGAAAGGGTTGGCAAATGTTGTATTACGCTCAAGAGCAGGACGTTAAGGTATGTGAGGCTAACTCTCTATGTTTGGGAATTTTAATGATTCTCCCTACACTACATTTCTTTTACGACGTTACCAATTGCCTCAGAAATATAGTTAAGCCTAGTTCCTTGAATAGTTGTAGAACTTCTATTCTCTAGCTTCATAACTCGTTCACCACTTTCATTCTAAGCGTTGTGAGCTCAGTGCGTATTCAATATAGACTTGGGTTTGATGCCCCCGAGTCTTAATATAGATTACTCAGTATGCCATAAACAGTTGAAGTTTCAGTGTTCATAATCAGTTCAAGAATACATGTCTCAGTCTAGTCCTATTCAGTATTCCAGTATTATGTAACATAGTGTGATCCAGTATTCGAGTATCATGTAACTCAGTGTGATTCAGTATTTCACTATCATGTATTACAGTTTGATTCTCAGTTCCTCAATGTTGAACACCTGTATTTGGGCCTGAGGCCATAGTTTATATGCTTTATGCATACTTGGGCCTAAGACTTTAGTTTATGCTTTATTCATGTTTGGGCCTGAGGCTGTAGTTTATGCTTTATGCATTTTTGGGCTTGAGGCCGTAGTTATGTATACGTATACTTGTGCCTGAGGCAGTAGCTTGTGCACATATATATTGGGCCCGAGGCCGTAGCTTATTCAGATAAACAGGTTGTTCATCATTCAGAAGAAGGAGTACTCATATGCTTACTTCCTTTGTTCAGTTCGGTTATCAGTTATCATTTCAGTTACCAATTATTAGTTATTAGTTCAGTTATCAGTTATCAGTTCAGTTATCAATTATCAATTATCAGTTATCATTTCAGTTTCTGTTTTAGTGGTATCATTTCAGTACCAATTATCAATTCTCAGTTATCAGCTTAATTTCAGTTTCAGCATTTATAATTCTTTCTTTCAGTTGCTTTACATACCAGTGCAATTCAAATGTACTGACGTCCCTTTTTCTCGGGGCCTGCATCTCACGATGCAGGTAATGATTGAGAGCGCTAGGATTCTCGTACCAGCTGTTTGGTGATCCCCAGTTCTTTCGGTGCATTATCATTATTTTACGGTCTTTCAGTATTTACAGGCAGTCAGTGTTTTCAGTACATCATTAGAGGTTTCATAGACTAAAGTAACAGTTAGACAGAGTCTCAGGCTTTTCATGTTAAGCAATGTTGGCTACATATATGTTTCAGACTTATTTTAGTATTTCTGCACTTTGATTTATATCATCTAGACTTTCAGTATATCAGCATGTGTTAGTTTATCTTCCGCATTCAGTATGTTATGATATCACATTCAGCAGCAGTTGGTTCGCTCGGTCACATGTAGTTAGGCACCGAGTGCCGTGTTACATCCAGGCCCAGGTTCGGGGCGTGACAAAGCTTGGTATCAGAGCCCTAGGTTCAAGTGTCCTGGGGAGTCTATGAAGCCGTGTCTAGTGGAGTTTCCTTTATATGTGTCTGCCGGCCACTCATATAAACGGTTAACTACCAAGGCATCCAGGATTGTCTTATTTCTTTCTACTCTAGATCGTGCCATGAAGGTTAGAGCAATAGTTAACCTTCTCTTCCTACCGAATTCCAAACGTATTGGATGCCCAAGCAACGCGCAGGAGAAACCTAAGGTCCTAGAGAGGATAATTTCCTTTGGGGTATAATTATGGAGTATATGTTGATAACAAATGAGACATGAGATGATGTTAAAAGTGGGATGTAATGGATAGTAGTACAGATTAGAGCATAACCTTATCAGAAAGTACAAAAGCAGTTATCATGTCTTATGGTTATTGGTTTACCTCAGTTACCAATTATACAATCTTTCAGTTAGCAAGTTTATGGTTACTCAGGATGCCAGTTATCAGTTATTCAGTTACCAGATCTCTAATTTTTAGTGTATCAAAATTCTGGTGACTGGTGAGTATACGGTGATGCCTATGGGTGCTAAAAGAAAATGTAAGTAACAGTGATCATAGCGAAATCTTCGCATGTTTTAGGTCCGGATTAAGACCAAGACTCACCGGATGGCACATGAAGTGAATTATCAGATGAGGGTATACTTTGAAGGATAAGTTTGTGCATTGTAGTGTATTTGTATGTGTTTTACCTCCTAGAACAACTTTATTTAATTCTTGCAAATTGTAACGACCCGACCGATCGTTTTGAGCCCTAGCACACCGTTCAGCAGTTCGAGGCCATGAACAGCTTCAATTCAGGCATTACGACTTGTATGCGTGGTCAGAATTGTATTTCGGGAAGTTCGGGGTTGATTCGGAAAGAGAATTTTCATTTCGGAAGCTTTAAGTTGAAAGAATCGACTAGGATTGGATTTTTGAGTAAGAGACATTGGAATCGAGATTCGAAGGTACCATCAGGTATGTATGAGGATTTTGAACATGGGCGTATGCCCGAATTGGGTTTTGGATGACCCCGGTGCGTTTTGGCGCCTATTTTGGAGCTTAGCATTTTGGAAGAAATTTCATAGGTTTGGGGTTACATTGCATTTTAGTGTTACCGACGTCCGTTTGGGAATCCGAATCTGGGAGTAGCTCCGTATGGTGATTCTGGAGTTGGGAGCGCGATCGGAAGTGAATTCGGATGTCCGTGGAGCATTTTGAAGTCATTTGGCTAAAGATAGAAATTTGAAGGTTTTTGAGAAGTTTGACCGGAGGTGGACTTTTTGATGTCGGGGTCGGAATCCAATTCCGGAAGTTGGAGTAGGTCCATAATGTCGAATATGACTTGTGCGCAAAATTTGAAGTCTATCGGACGTGATTTGATATGTTTAAACATCGAAAGTAGAAATTTGAGATTCTAAAGATCATAAAGTTTGGATTGGAGGTCGATTCGTGGTTTTAGCATTGTTTGATATGATTTGAGGCCTCGAGCAAGTCCGTAATGTGTTTTGGGACTGGTTGGCATGATTGAATGGGGTCCCGGGGGCCTCGAGTGGATTCCAGATGGTTAACGGATCGAAAATGAAATTTTGAGAAGTGCTGAAGCTGCTGCTTCTGTCATAACCGCACCTGCAGTTGGTGGACCGCAGGTACGAGACCGCAGATGCGGTCCTCCCATCGCAGAAGCAGCCCAGGGCAGGCCAAGCCAGGAACCGCAGATGCGGCCCAAGCCGCATAAGCGGCTCCGCAGATACGGCGTGGAGACCGCAGATGCGGTCCCAGCTCTTTGGCCCATTTTCGCAGATGCGGTCCCCTGACCGCAGATGCGGAAATGCTGGAGGCAGTGAGGTTCTTTTAAATCGGGGGTTGGGTGCATTTCAACCCCATTTTCTTCCATTGGAGCCGATTTGGAGTAACTTTGAGGTGCCATTTTCACCACCAAGCATGAGGTAAGTAATTTATGTTAGTTTTGAGTTAAATACATGATTATATACGGATTTGGACATGGAAATTTGTAGAAAACTTGGGGTTTGAGGGGAAACCTAGAAAATTGATATTCTTGGAATTTGACCATGATTTTGGGTATGGAATTAAGAGAAAATCATATATTTGAGTTCATGGAGTCATGGGTAAGCTTAATCTTCAAAAAAATTCGGAATCCGGGCACGTGGGCCCAAGGGCGTTTTTGTCAACCTTTCGATCGGGGTTAGGAATTGTTATAAATAGGATTAATATGAGTAGTTTATCGTATATTAATGAATTTGCATAATCATTGGCTAGTTTTGGGAGTATTTAGCATCGATTCAAGTCTTCGGAAGGGCGTGGAATGCCGGTTATGGATCTTCGGAGCGAGGTGAGTCTCCTTTCTAACCTTGT
>NC_031995.1:65347944-65379507 GCF_001879085.1 Nicotiana attenuata | reverse complement strand
TGGCGTCTCAACAACGAGTACCTAGTAGGAGTTTCAAAACGGGGGTAAAAGTGTGGTGCCTAATGGCTTCGAGCCTATAGATACAGTTAAGAATCAAGCCTTGTAGTAGCTTATGAGGAGGTGCTCAGAAGGCTCGATGATGTTTTGACCTGCAGGGTGGCAATTGGGAGGTATGAAATGGTTCGTGAGATTTGAGACAGCATGGTCTCGTGAGTCAAGGTCACTCGGGATGAGTGCAGATGGAGTATGCTATGTGTTGGATGGAGTTATTATTATTTCTAAAGCAATCAAGAACAAATTAGAGGAAGATAGATTGATTAGCCATAGTTGAATTGGCATATTGGTGGCAGTGATCGGTTCCTTCAGCGCGATAAAGTTATGTAAGTGATTTGTGGCGATACATGTGAGGCTTGTCGGCCGCCGTAATTAATGTTATTCAGAAGTATTCTACTGTTATGGCCTGTTAGGTGTAGGCGGGTCCCCGGAAGGGCTATGGGGGCTTAGACCACTACTTAGAGATTTGCATATTCTGCAGTTATGAGAATTCACCTGTGTGTCGCAATGGTTCTCCTGAGGTGAGTTAAGTGAACAGTTTTTAAATGATGAAGTGTTAAAGTACTAGTGATTCCGGAGTTATGATAAAAATCGTGTCCGATCGTATTTTGGCGTGTTGGGCGCAGTGAGTGGTATGGAATTTGAAAGGAGGATCAAGGTTACGGTTCGGTGTTGACGAGAATGTCACAAGCTCGGATGAGTAGGGAAGTAGTTTCGATGTTTAAAGTAAGTTGGTATGTCTTCAGCGTCACCTGAGATCGGTGTTGGTAAAAAAAAGGGCTTTGCATCCTGGTTAAGAATTCTTGATCGCTTTTTAGCGTTAGCGCGGCCGGTGAGTTGGATGTACGAATCTGTTATCTGCTACGGAAGGTGGTGGGAGCGTGCCCACGGAAAGGTTGTATTAGTGTGGCATGTAGCAACTTGATCGGTTGAAGAGTTAAATCAAGTATGAAATAGTAGTGATGTCGTTAAATTAAGGATTTATGCCTGGAGGGCACACGATTATTTGGGTTGCGGACTGTGGAGGATTACTCCTGTTATGATGGTTGTCCTTATGTGTTATGAGAAAAAGGGGAGTATTTATGGGCCTTTGAGAGGTTATTAGCCTAGTTCGGTGCGATCAGAACCAGCTTGAGTTTTGTGGATGGATTTAAATGTAGATATGGGCTCTATATCACGTCAGACGTCTTCATTTCAGTAATGCGCTCCTTATGGAAGGACGGTCAGGGTGTTATTCCATCGTCAGTTATTTCATGTAATAATATATTTGCACCGTGTGAGTTGTGAGACGGCTTGGGAAACTGCTTATGTGTTGAGGTTCTGCGTAGAGATGATGTTATATGAGCAAAATGGCTCTTGAGATTCAAATCGTATATCGCACCTCAGTTGTGCTCGAGTTTGTAGCTTATGGCACTATATGTCCCCTCATTGATGGTATTATGCACTTAGCGTGCTTGTGACCGATATTCGGTATCTTGTTGTAATGAGCAAATTCAGCTCGATGTGTATCTCCTTATGTGAGTTTTATGTGCGGATCGGGTTGCACGCTGCAACAGTGAGATGATAATTTCCCTATATTCTATTCTATGTGTTTTGTTTCTCCATTTTCTGAGGAAAGGTTCATATTAATTGCGTGATTTGAGTAGTCCCTTCCAGAGTTCATTTTCCTTATGTGTCGCGCTCGAGATGGTAGCCTATTGGCACGTTGTGGCATCACATGAGACTTTTGGTCATGTCAGGGGTGACTTGTTGCCTGAGCAGTTCGTATAGGGTAAGATAAGGTTACTGGATCTAGGATCAGTGCGATCGAATTATACGAAGTATATTAAGGAGCAAAGACCGTTATTTGGTTCAAAAAGAGGTGATGGTTCTTTACAGGAGTATAGATCCTATGAATCGTTGATTCGGCAGTTGGTTATGAATTTCTACACGTCCCTTCCATCGTGGCGGCATTGCGAGAGTTGGAACAGGACTTATATATGTTATGGGGTGCATTGTGAGCATTAGATTCGGGAAATATCGACTATTATGATCGGAGAGTGTTATTATGGTCTTGTGAATGATGGGGTGCACGGTGTGAATTCAGCAAGGGTGTGCAGTCATGTTCTGGTGCGGCGTGTGGTCATTGATACGGTGTTCATATGTTGGAAGCAGGCCTGGCAGAGAATTTCGGATGTTGAAACTGGGCTCCAAGGCTTATTTGCCTAAATGAAAGAGGTTATCTTTAGATTTGATCGAGCTGATGTCCCCAACTAAGTTGTGGTAGCACGGGTAGGTGCACGAGGTATTAAGCAGTGATTCCAGACAACCCCAGCACAGTTCCTAGCACGTTCGAGGACGAACGTATGTTTAAGTGGGAGAGGATGTAACGACCCGACCGGTCGTTTTGAGCCCTAGCACACCGTTCAGCAGTTCGAGGCCATGAGCAGCTTCAATTCTGGCATTACGACTTGTACGCGTGGTCAGAATTGAATTTCGGGAAGTTCGGGGTTGATTCGGAAGGAGAATTTTCTTTTCGGAAGCTTTAAGTTGAAAGAATCGACTAGGATTGGATTTTTGAGTAAACGACATCGGAATCGAGATTCGAAGGTTCGAGCAGGTTCGTATGAGGATT
The DNA here is from genome assembly GCF_001879085.1 of Nicotiana attenuata. Taxonomy (NCBI): domain Eukaryota; kingdom Viridiplantae; phylum Streptophyta; class Magnoliopsida; order Solanales; family Solanaceae; genus Nicotiana; species Nicotiana attenuata. The sequence continues at coordinate 65,376,839 of NC_031995.1, read as the reverse complement.
TCGGACTTGGGCGTATGCCCGGATCGGGTTTTGGTTGACCCGGGAGCGTTTTCGCGCTTATTTTGGGGGTTAGCATTTTGGAAGAAATATCATAGGTTTGGGGTTGCAGTGCATTTCAGTGTTACCGACGTCCGTTTGGGAATCCGAATCTGGGAGTAGCTCCGTATGGTGATTCTAGAGTTGGGAGCGCGATCGGAAGTGAATTCGGGTGTCCGTGGATCATTTGAAGTCATTTGGCTAAAGATAGAAATTTGAAGGTTTTTGAGAAGTTTGACTGGAGGTGGACTTTTTGATATCGGGGTCGGAATCCGATTCCGGAAGTTGGAGTAGGTCCGTAATGTCGAATATGACTTGTGCGCAAAATTTGAAGTCAATCGGACGTGATTTTAAACATCGAAAGTAGACGTTTGAGATTCTAAAGTTCATAGAGTTTGGATTGGAGGTCGATTCGTGGTTTTAGCGTTGTTTGATATGATTTGAGGCCTCGAGCAAGTCCGTAATGTGTTTTGGGACTGATTGGTATGATTGGATGGGGTCCCTTTTTCTCGGGTGGATTCCGGATGGTTAATTGATCGAAAATGAAATTTTGAGAAGTGCTGCAGCTGCTGCTTCTGTCATAACCGCACTTGCGGTTGGTAGACCGCAGGTGCGAGACCGCAGATGCGATCCTCCTATCACAGAAGCGGCCCAGGGCAGGCTAGGCCAGGAACCGCAGATGCGGCTCCCAAGCCGTAGATGCGGCCTGGAGACCGCAGATGCGGTCCCAGCTCTTTGGCCCATTTTCGCAGATGCGGGACCACAGATGCGGGACCCTGACCGCAGATGCGGAAATGCTGGAGGCAGTGAGGTTCTTTTAAATCGGGGGTTGGGTTCATTTCAACCCCATTTTCTTCCATTGGAGCCGATTTGGAGCAACTTTGAGGTGCCATTTTCACCACCAAGCATGAGGTAAGTAATTTATGTTAGTTTTTAGTTAAATACATGATTATATACGGATTTGGACATGGAAATTTGTAGAAAACTTGGGGTTTGAGGGGAAACCTAGAAAATTGATATCGAATTTGACCACAATTTTGGGTATGGGATTAAGAGAAAATCATATATTTGAGTTCATGGAGTCATGGGAAAGCTTAATCTTCAAAAAATTTCGGATTCCGGGCACGTGGGCCCGAGGGCGTTTTTGTCAACCTTTCGTTCGGGATTAGGAATTATTATAAATTGGATTAATATGAGTAGTTTATCGTATATTAATGAATTTGCATAATCATTGGCTAGTTTTGGGAGTATTTAGCATCGATTCAAGTCTTCGGAAGGGCGTGGAATGCCGGTTATGGATCTTCGAAGCGAGGTGAGTCTCCTTTCTAACCTTGTAAGAGGGAATTGTCCCCATAGGTGAAATAATTGGTTATGTGCTCCTATTTGTGGGGCCTACGTACGCACGAGGTGACAAGAGTCCGTGCGTAGCTACTAATATGTGTAAGTCCGGGTAGTCTAGGACCCAAAAAGCATGCTATACTTGGAATACTTGTAATGTTATTGACAGTATGGATTGCTTAAATCTTATCGAACTGGTAAATGAATTTCTAAGAGGATTAAACTTATTCCTTAAATCATTAAAAGAGAATTGGCTTCTAATGGGATAAATATTCCCCGTAAAATTTTTAATTTGCTGTTGAGCATGTGTTTCTATGTGTACCTGCATCGCATGTATGGTGCGCGAGCAGGGTGATTATTTATTTAAATTTGACCGCGTCGCATGTATGATTCGCGAGCGGGGTAATAGATGTATCTATGGTTCGGGCCGCTCGACCCTCGCTAGTGCACATTTTATATATTATTGGATCGGACCATACGACCTCGGCATGAGTTGCACATGCTTGTATTGCTTGCTTTGATATTTGTTGATACTAATATCTGCTCTCCCGATTTGAGATAATTGTTAATTAATGGATTATGAATCTGGAGACTTTTAATAAAGAGGAATTTTACCTGTTTAGTAATTTACTTGAATCTACTATTGTTCTTAATAAATCCGTGAGTCATCGCGTTAATAATATTATTACTGGACCTTTGGTAAGTGTCGAAGTTTCCATCTCGTCTCTACTTCTTCGAGATTAGGCGGGATACTTACTGAGTACACGTTGTTTTGTACTCATACTACACTTCTGTGCATTTGTGTTGCACAGGCACATGTACTTCTAGTGGCCTACTGGGCGTAGCGGCATGGATGAAACTGGGACTAGGTGAGCTGCATTACTCGAGGCGGCCCGCAGCTAGTATAGTCCCTTTCAGTATACTGTATTTACTTTCTGTCCATTTGTATTCCGGGAGGATGTTGTATTGTATTGTTTCTTAGAAATAGCTCATGCACTTGTGACACCGGGTTCTGGGGATGTCTATGGGTTTATTCAGAAACTTTAAAAAGTTGTTAAATGTTTCATTATTTATTCAGTGGAATTTATTATGCATTGCTTAAACGTACAAAAGAAGTGGTTTCGGAAATATTTAAACAAAAATTTAATCAAGTATTTTGGTTGGCTTGCCTGACAGCGGTGTCAGGCGCCATCACAATCCTTAGTGGATTTTGGGTCGTGACAAAAATGGAGCTATAAGTTGGATGATGATAGTTCAGATGTCAGACCCTAACATTGGTCACTATAGTTTTAAACAGAAAAGAGCCTAAGGGTAAAATACCTAGGAGTCAGAAAAATTTGTTATTACCAAAGATGTGATTTCGTACAACTCATGCAAATGACTAGAAGATATGATGTATGAAATGAGAACCAAGAGCAGCCAATATTGAATTCAGGGAATGATTTTAAGCTGTTTAGATTTATTCAAATCAGAACTAGAAGTACCACGCTAGTAAGCTACAATAAGAAGCAGCTATTGATGTAAGATAAAAGATATGGCAGTTCACCGTTAGGTTATGTGACTAAGTGATTACCGCGGATGTTTATAGTATGATATGATTTTGTATTATATAGAAAGTTTGTGGTTAGATATTCTAATTTTGTTTAAGACAGATGAATTCCCTAAGTGTGATCTATGCACATAGTTTAGAAAAAAAAGGATAGTATGCGACCATAGAATAGGGTTGGATGATGAGGGAAGTTAGAAATAGCCTTATGCTTCACTTTAGTTATTCAAAGCAGAACATGAACACATGACACTAGCAGGTAGTTAGCAAAAGAATAGTTAGTATGTTTGAGTAGATACAGCGAATCAGCACTTTCAGCAGAGCTAGTAGAGGTACAATTTGATCTACTTAGTAAAGTTAACAATAGTGAGTGGGTAACAGTTTGAAACACCGAGCGCACGTCAGAACTTGAAAAGTTTTAGTTAAACCCGAATTACAGTGGCAGTGGGAAAAAAATCAGCTAGCAATGAGAGAGCAAACTATAGAAGAATAGCCTTTAGGAATTATCGAAATGTGGTTTCTCCATGATTGACAGTCTGAGCAGAGTTGAATTATTAAGAGTGTGTATGATAGTTGAGCAAAAATAAGAATCATAACAAATCTGAGCCCTAATTTTAGGGACAATAAATTAGGCAAAACTTTTAACGGAAAAACACAAAGAGATAGACATGCAAGAACATAAAAGAGTTTTTAAACAAAAAATGATAAAATATATAAATAGACCTGTAAAAGATCTAAACCCTAGCATTTAGGGTAAATTAGAACAGAGAAAATCTCAGAGATTCATACATAGAGAGAGAGGGAGGGAAAATGAACACATATGAGAAAAGGGGAAGGTTCGAACTAAATTTGGTCCGAAAATAGAGAGATTAGCTTGCCATGTTAGGCAAACTACTAAATATTACCATAATCGAGTAGCCAGTAGTGAGATACGACCGATAAGGTAAGAAAATCGTCAAGGGATTCCATATCCGATTGGAATCGAAGAAAGATTATGGGTGACGGCGCCTAGGGTTTTAGAGCAGAGGAGAGGAGTAGAGAGAAATTTAGGGGCGGCGGGTGGTGAGAAATGGGTTAGGGTTAGGGATTTTGGGTAACAAAAAGAGTGGGGTTAAATGTGGGTCGTTGATCTCTGGGATCAACGTCCAGGATTTCAAAAAGGAACTGGGGCGGGTCAATTAAACGGGTACCGGTTGGGTTATTTGGTTAGGGGTCATTTGGTTTAGGCTGGGCATTGGGCTGGTGTATTTTAGGTAATTGGGCTGGTTTGTGTAGCCTAGGTCCGAAAAATAGGAATTTAGGGCTATTAATTAAATACCCATTTTTAATTAATTAAATAATTCGTAAAAAATGATAAATAAAATAGTAAAAATATTATTTGTGCATGAAAATGGTTAAAAACAAATATTTAAAATTATAAAAAGTTATTTTTTGCATGAATAGAGTGATTATAAGTATATAACGGTTGTTATTGTAAAATATGCAATTTTAGCCTTAAAATGCAAATGTATTTATGATAAATATGTTAATATATTTAAAACCTAATCTGGGTGTAAATGATGAAACTAGATGATAAAATCATTATAAAAAATAATTGGTGATGCAATAAATTGATTGATTATTTATATAATAAAATATGGGAATAAATTGATTAAAAAATCTTTAAAAATTAAAGAAAAATTAGGAAAAATACTTGATGATGCTTATGCCCTATTTTGAAAGTATATATGCATATTTGAAATATGTGAGGGAAAAATTGGGTATCAACAGCTGCCCCTCTTTACCCGGAAAGGATGAAAGAGTTGTCGGGTAAAGAAATGATGACCGATTTTGATCGAATGGGATGATTTGAAAAATATGGGGCCGCACTCCAGTTTTTGAGCTGCCTACATATCCCTGATTTTACACGAATCAGGCCGTGTGTAGTTCTGGACCCAACGGTGAATGAAACCGATGGAATTTTTATAGGAATAGTTGTGTGTTTTGGAAAGGGTTCTTTTGGGAAGTATAGTATCGCATGGATTTATGCGGAGTTATGAATGTGAATCTGAAATGTAACGGATGTGGTATAGAGCAAGTATCTGAATAGCCATAGAGTAAGAAGCGGGAATTGGTGGTGGTTGGTTATGTGTAAAACATTTGCGGAATGTGAACGTTGAAAACGGAAACCGGAGCGAAGATTGCTCCCGTTTGAAGAACAGTTACTTCCTGGGTTACCTGCAAAACTTAAAACATGATGCGTGCAAATATATATGGATTATTGCGAGAATTTAAACATGATGCGAATTCCCTTTGGACCATGAAGGTTGTCTTTGGACAGTGATGATGATGTCCTTAGACCATGGTGTCTTCAGGCTATGAGGATGACGCCTTTGGAATATGACGCCTTTGGACGAATTGGCTATATATCAGCCCATGAGATGCAGAGACATGATGCTTGAGGTAAAACAAGACAGAGCCTAGTCTTGTGCTGGGTCGGGGGCAGAGCTTAGCCCTGAAAGAAGAGAATAATGCAAGGTATGGGATAGAGCAACATTTGTGGTTATGCAAGGAGAGACGATGCTTAATCTTGTGCTGGAAAGGCAGAGCTTAGCCTTATGCAAACAAGGAGGCAAGGCTTAGCCACATGCAAGATTCGAGACAGTGCTTAGTCTCATGCAATGAGAAGGCAACTCTTAGCCTTATGTAAATGGAGAGGCAGGGCTTAGCCTCATGCAAGATTTGAGACAGTGCTTAGTATCATGCAAAGAGAAGGAAATGCTTAGCCTTATGCAAATGGGGAGGCAAGGCTTAGCCTCGTGCAAGATTTGAGACAGTGCTTAGTCTCATGCAAAGAGAAGGCAACGCTTAGCCTTATGCAAATGAGGAGGAATGGCTTAGCCTCATGCAAGATTCGAGACAGTGCTTAGTCTCATGCAAGTGGAAGGCAATGCTTAGCCTTATGCAAATGGGGAGGCAGGGCTTAGCCTCGTGCAAGATTTGAGATAGTGCTTAGTCTCATGCAAAGAGAAGGCAATGCTTAGCCTTATGCAAATGGGGAGGCAGGGCTTAGCCTCGTGCAAGATTTGAGACAGTGCTTAGTCTCATGCAAAGAGAAGGCAATGCTTAGCCTTATGCAAATGGGGAGGCAGGGCTTAGCCTCATGCAAGATTTGAGACAGTGCTTAGTCTCATGCAGTGGACAAATAGCAAGCAGGAGCAGAATATTTCTTAGCTGGAGATATATTTGCTCTTGGCTGTCCAGTCATCAGAAGGTAATGATTTTAAAGGTGCGCGTACTAGTGGTTATTCCTCGTTCCTGCATCCAAAGAAAATTTGTGAGTTTTGCGGGGGAGGTTGGCTCGTGCCTTTGTTTGCTTGCTTTTCTACGCTCCGCTCTAGAGTCCTGTTCGAGTCACCATGGGTAGCATTTGGCTGGAAAATAAAGTTTAAAAAAATATATGTATGCATAGCCATTTGGAACATAGTAATATGCGGTTTAAAAATCGATCAGATGAACCAGTAACTATGACGTTATTAGAGACATTGCGACCTTCTTGACATAGAATTTTAAGGGCCCCTCCTCAATATTCTGCCCCAGTTATCTAGACGAATTTCTGGATGCTGTTGGCTGAACTTGCTTCGGAATTTTGAGGGTCCTCCTCAAAATTCTGCCNTAAATTACCCGCAAAACTTAAAACACGATACGTGCAAATATATATGGATTATTGTGAGAATTTAAACATGATGCGAATTCCGTTTGGACCATGAAGGTTGTCTTTGGACGGTGATGATGATGTCCTTAAACCATGGCGTCCCGGGATATGAATCATGAGATAAGGGATTCGCAGGCCATGAAATGATGTTCTCGGGCCATGAGAATGATGCCTCTTAACCATGAAGCCTTTGAATAATGATGTGCAATATTGAGAGATCCTCAGGCCATGACATGGTGTCTTCAGGCTATGAGGATGACGCCTTCGGACTATGACGCCTTTGGATGAATTGGCTATATATCAGCCCATGGGATGCAGAGACATGATGCTGGAGGTGAAACAAGACAGAGCTTAGTCTTGTGCAGGGTCGGGGGCAGAGCTTAGCCCCGAAAGAAGAGAATAATGCAAGGTTTGGGATAGAGCAACATTTGAGGTTATGCAAGGAGAGACGATACTTAGTCTCGTGCTGGAAGGCAGAGCTTAGCCTTATGCAAATAAGGAGGCAATTCATAGCCTCATGCAAGATTCGAGACAGTGATTAGTCTCATGCAATGAGAAGGCAATGCTTAGCCTTATGCAAATGGGGAGGCAGGGCTTAGCCTCGTGCACGATTTGAGACAGTGCTTAGTCTCATACAAAGAGAAGGCAGGGCTTAGCCTCATGCAAGATTCGAGACAGTGCTTAGTCTCATGCAAGTGGAAGGCAATGCTTAGCCTTATGCAAATGGGGAGACAGGGCTTAGACTCGTGCAAGATTTGAGACAGTGCTTAGTCTCATGCAGTGGACAAATAGCAAGTAGGAGCAGAATATTTCTTAGCTGGAGATATATTTGCACTTGGCAGTCCAGTCTTCATGAAGGTAATTATTTTAAAGGTGCGTGTACTAGTGGTTATTCCTCGTTCCTGCATCCAAAGAAAGATCGTGAGTTTTGCGGGAGAGGTTGGCTCGTGCCTTTGTCTGCTTGCTTTGCTCCACTCCGCACTAGAGTCCTGTTCGAGTCACCATAGGTAGCATTTGGCTAGAAAATAAAGTTTTCAAAAATATATATGCATAGTCATTTGGAACATAGTAATATGCGGTTTAAAAATCGATTAGATGAACCAGTAACTGTGACGTTATTAGAGACATTGCGACCCTCTTGACATAGAATTTTGAGGGCCCTCCTCAAAATTCTGCCCCAGTTATCTAGACGAATTTCTGGCTATTCCGCATGCGATGTTGTTGGCTGAACTTGCTTCGGAATTTTGAGGTTCCTCCTCAAAATTCTGCCCCAGTTTCTGAATGTGGGGAAAAATGGAAATTTTATTGAATTGTGACCAAACCCAAAGGCTGCCTACGTATCCCCTCTTAAAGGGGAATCAGGTCGAGCATAGTTCAATTACATCATATGAAGAGACATAAATAGTTTATACATAGTATCTTTTGACTGTATCTGAATTGATAGGCTTTGGCCAGATTTCTCCATCCATTTCTGCTAGTATGAGTGCTCCTCCTGCCAATACTCTGTGAACCATGTAAGGACCTTACCAGTTAGGTAAAAGTTTCCCTTTGGCTTCATTTTGATGTTGAAAGATCCGCTTCAACACCAGCTACCCCGGTGTGAACTGTCTTGGTTTGACCCTTTTGTTGAAAGCTCTGGACATTTTATTCTGATAAAGCTGACCATGACACACTGCATTCATCCTTTTTCAATCTATGAGGGCTAATTGCTCATAGCGGCTCCTTATCCATTCTGCATCACTGAGTTCGGCTTCTTGTATGATCCTTAAAGAAGGAATTTCTACCTTGGCGGGGATGACAGCTTCGGTACCATAAACCAGCAAATAGGGAGTTGCCCCGATTGATGTGCGGACTGTGGTACGGTATCCCAATAAAGCAAATAGTAACTTCTCGTGCCATTGCTTGTGATTTTCTACCATTTTCCTTAGTATCTTCTTGATATTCTTATTGGCAGCCTCCACGGCTCCGTTCATTTGAGGCCTGTATNTACGCTTCATTCAATACTTTCATCAAAATATTCCTATGCGGCTCAGAATTTTGTAGTAGCGACAAGATGGATATCTGGGCGAGAGTTTTGTTCAGATGATCAACAACAGAGTATTCTCTTGCCTGTACTTTCCTCCAGAGATCATCTGGACTAGTTTCAATGATGGGTTGTTTGGCAGCAGCTTCCTTGCTTGTTCCTCCCAAATTTTCAGGTGTATAGATTCTTCCAGTTCTGGTCATCCCTTGTGCAACACCAGATTCTTCCATTTTTGCTTTCCCTTTTCTCCTAGCTTCGGCAACATAATCCCAAGGTATGGTGTTGGAACTGAAGAGTGGTGTGGATGCCACCGTCACAGTAAAGGGTGTGGCTAATTCTACTTCAAATGGAGTAGGGGTAGTTGCAGGTGTTGTCACTTCGATTTCAAACGGAGTTGATGCGGCCACCTCAACTTTTGAATGGTGGATGTATCTGTACCACAATAGGAGTGAGTGTGACTGCAAGTTTCTTAGGGTCGTCACCTTCCCGAATAAGCCAATTGACCCTTCAGGGTCCCATTCTTCATCAGTTTCCATCACATTTACTCCTTCACCCCTATGATCTGGGAGGGGATTTTTGCGGATGTTGGGTGCGGCTTCTTTTGCTTGTATGACTTTGGTATCAATCAGGGTTTGAATCTTGTCTTTCAGAGTGCGGCATTCATCAATAGTATGCCCATTTATGCCGGAATGGTATGCACATGTTTTGTTTGGGTTGACCCACTGGGAGGACTTTTCTATGGCAACAGCAGGAATAGGGGTAACATATCCGGCAGCCTTCAGTATTTCATATAGTTGGTCGATGGGTTCAGCAATAGGGTGTATTGTTTGGGCGGCCTGCGATCGAAATCGGATCTGGGTTTTTGATAGCTTAGATGGGTTGGAGGTGAATGATAATAGGTTGGCTGGGTGTTATTAGTGTGGTAGGCGGTTTGGGGATATCAGGAAGGTGAAAGTTGGTATGTGGGTGGAGGTGTTTGGTATGTGAGTGGAGATTTTGGACCTTGGTCTACCATCACTGGCCCTATTTCTTCCTTCTTTGATATACCCCCTGACTGTAATGCTTTGTTCGTAGCCTGTAATGCCTCAAAATTGGTTACCATCCCGCTCTTAATCCCTTATTCAATCCTTTCTCCGTGTTTGATGATGTCGGAGAATTTATGATTTTCGATGACCATTAACCTTTCATAGTATTGTGGATCCTGGGCACAAAGAATTTGTTCATTTGCTCTTCTTCCAATGCCGGCCTAACCTTTGCAGCTTCTGACCTCCATCGAGTAGCATACTCGCAGAAAATTTCTGTTGGTTTCTTCTTGATGTTCTGTATGTAGAAGACGTCCGGTTCATTCTCTGTATTAAACCTGAATCGATCCATGAAATCTGATGCCATGCTTACCCAATTAACCCATTTCTTGGGATTTTGACTTATGTACCAAGATAGGGCGTCTCCAGTAAGACTTCTCATGAACAGCTTCATGCTAATCCTTTCATCCTTCCCGACCCCCACGAGCTTGTCACAATATGTCCTTAAATGTACCTTCGGGTCACCTGTTCCGTCAAACATCTCGAACTTAGGAGGTTTGTAACCCTCCGGCAGTTCCACGTCTGGCTGAATGCATAGATCCTCATAATTCAGACCCTCAATTCCTTTGCCTCCTTCAACACCCTGGACGCGGCTTGTGAGCTTCTTGAGCTCCTCCGCCATATTCTTAATGAGCAAGTCCTTCTCGGCGGACTCTAGAGTGTATGAGATTGGTTGAGTGGAGTGGGGTACGGTTTCACGTATATGGGATTGTTTTTATGGGTGCCGAGAGTTGGAGTGTAGTGGCGATCATTAGTTGAATTTTGCGAATCGGGGATAGGTTGTGGGGTATTCTGAGGAGTATGGTAAGTGGTTGCGGGTACTGAGTAGGAAGATGTTGGTGTTGAAGAGGAGTTGGTACTGGTGGAGGATTAGGATTTTGGGGAGGTGTTGCGTATTGATGGGGTGCAGGAGGATTTTGTGGACGTTGGTTTGGTGTATTTTGAGGAGGTACTGGGTTCTGGGCATTTTGCTGGTTAATATCTGAGACGTTTAGGGTGAGGGAGAGGTTTGCCAAGTTGCGGACCTGCTCAAGTTCCCTTTGCAATTCTAGTATTTTCTGTTCCAACCGTAGGACCAAATCATTTTGTGGCGGAGTACTCCGACCGTCTGAAGTTTCCACATTCTCAGCATGTGTAGCATTGTCTTTTCTAACACCACTCGTATCATCCATCCTAGCTTTTCCCTTGCTTTTTGGATCACTTAGAGGAGGAGGAGGAGGAGGTGGAGGACCTCTTGATCTGGTATGATATGCTGATGATGCCAGTATGCACGAACCAACCTTAGGGGATGGGAATAAACAAATAAAGAAAAGAAGAAAAACAAAAAGTTAAACAAGTCAGTGAGGAGTATTAAAAGGTTGTTTGTAGTATTTAAACACATAGTGCGGAATTATAAATTCGCGTCCTAACTTGGGGACCTCATTGTGCCCGAGGTAGGCCTAAGCGACATATAGATTTGGAGAAAAACTGATGCCAATAACTGCGTCACCTCATTAATGTGAAAAATAAACCGAATCTCTAATAAAACGACAATAATAATAAAGAGTTACTAATGGCATGCGCATTATTACAATCAAAGCCTAAATCGAGTCTAGAAAGCAAGTAAAACCTAATTTCTAATCTATTTGGTCCCAGAAGGACCTTCTCCATGCTTGGCCTTCTTTGCTCCATCGATCAAGTTTCCCAAGTCGCGCATATCCAGCAATAGATTTTCCACCAATCCAGCAGCAGTGGTGGGATGTTTTGGACCATGCCGAACCTGGGAGCTTCGTACTTCATTTTCTGCAAACAAAAAAGTTAGCCCTTGCCCCCTTCCAGATTCAGCTAATTTCATGCTAATGATCAACATATTGGCATGTTTTTCTCCAAATGATGCATAGATCGTGATTACGTCCCTTGGGATTATGGAAATCCCGGCGGACTTCGGACAAGGTTTGTCTTAGTGAGTTATTGCGTGAACAGCGTTCTAACTCATACTAGGTTTAGATATGATGCAGCACAACTGATTTTAGAATGGGATTTCTAGAAGAGTCTAGATTGGTACCTTCAAGCGGACAACTTGAGAGGGAAAGGCACGTAACCGTCGATTGCACTGTTGATCGATTAGTTTTACCGCAAATAAGCCTTTCCAAATTTAAAGGGTGATTTTAGGAAGCGCGGACACTCATCAAGTGCCGCTATGATATTAATACACACGAGTGGAATATGATGCTGAGCATGCTTTATGCAAAGACAAAATAACACATTGACAAGTATTTTCACATTAGAAGCAATAAATGCAATATTGAATGGAACGTAAAGACATAAAAGAAAGGAAAACAAGGAAGAAGTTAGTTCGCGTAATGTAGGAATTGCAATAAAGCAAATAAAGGGGTAAGGATTGGGGAGAGACATGATATATAAAAAATAAAAAGTTTGGAGTGAATGAATATGATTAGGAAATAAGGGGAAACACACATTGTAATCAAATTAGACAAGAGTTGCATATGGATTCATATAAGAGGGAAATAGGGGAAATGGATGGGCATGTAGCAATAAAGAGGGAAGAAATGGGAACGAGAAGTTCAAATAATAACAAAGATATTCTTATCAGGGAAGACTAATTCACGAAAATCAAGTTCGTTTATGGTAAGAGCCTTAAAATATCCCCAGCAGAGTCGCCATGCTGTCGTGCCCCCTTTTTCTCGCGAAATCGGGTTTCGACATTTTGACAACTCCTTTTGAGAGAGTAGGGAAAAGGAATTGGTTGTTAGAGTCGCCACCTAACGGATTAAGGTGCGTTAGGGCACCTATAGCAAATAACTCAGATTATACCAGTTTGCATCACCAGAGATCGGGTAAGGGCTCAAATTACCTTGAGGGGAAGGTGTTAGGCACCCCTCGAGGTCCACAACGGTGGGTCCCGACCAAACTCAATTATGAATTAGTCTATGTGATCAAAGCTAAGAGACAAGGAATTACTAAAACGTGAATAATCGATTGAAAGACAAGGAAGGGGGTCCTAAATTTTTTAGCCTAAAGGATCACCCCATGCAACATAAATAATACTTCGTAACTCCCTCGTGATGGGGTGTTACTCATATTATTCAGCGGGCACAGACTATCATCTCCTGCTACCCAATTACTATCTTTAAGTTTTTTACCTGAAGCGTACTAGTAAATTCTAGTCGTGTGCTATGCGTGCATTACCCGTCCCATGTCTATGGCCCAGGAGGCTTTAGACCTACTATTTGGGTGGTTCTAGACTAGGCCTAAGGTTCTCAAAATTGTAAAATACTAGGCGACAAGCAAAACAATTAGGACTTTTCAAATAAAGGCAGATATGGGCTCACATTAACCTCCGCATGTAAAAAGTAAATGCACGCAACTGATTTAGCAGGCTGTATTAATCTCGGAGTCCTATGGGCAAGATATCTATGTGATGAACATGCGAGCAACAGTATGTAGATTCAGTTCTTAATGCGAGCATTAGGGCCTACGTGTATTTGCCTACTGATTTTAATTCAGTACAATATCTGGGCGTTTCAGGCGTTAATGAATGACAGTAAATTACAATCATAAGTCCAGAATTATTATTAAACCCTATAGGCATGTTGTCTAAGTGATCGACAGTGATAGTCGGATTCCGAATCAGTTAATAGAATCCTATAGGCATGACTTCTATGAGTGTGTTGATTATTACCCTATAGGCATGATTTCTACGTTTGAACTGGTTTTAATCTTATAGACATGATTTCTATCTTTGATCTGATTTTTAATCTTATAGGCATGGTTCCTAGACTTGAGCAGTATACGAGCAAGAATTTACATTAAGCCGGAAAACAATTAAGCCAAATATTGATCCTATAGGCATGGTTGCTAACACATAATTACTGGACAAATTGATACACCTAAAGGCAGGATTTCTAACAGATCATTGCGTTAGTCCTATAGACAGGATTTCTAACATGTAAACACAACAAAGAACCTATAGGCAGGATTTCCAACACACCATAACATAATATGGAACTTATAAGCAGAATTAACAGCACAAATAGAGACCCTATAGGCAGGATTTCTACTCGACTTTGCAAATGAAAATAAGAAACCCTTCCCAGTTTACTAAATACCCCAGAATTGTTTGTTACAAAATTATTACAGACCAGATTAACGAATGAATATCATAATAATGAAATAAGCTATAGAGAGCCTACAATAGGCCCAAATACACCGGGACAGCCCAGGCCTTCAAACCACAACAGCTCCAAGGCTCATTTTCACAGGTACACAATAATCAGTGGTGAATGATTCACCCATAGCACACAGAACCCAAATTTTTAGTGTGTCAAAGTTCCCAAGGGCTTCAAGAACCCAGGACAATGCTCAAACTAAAGGACCAACTGCTCATAAACAATTCAAAGAAGGTTAGGGACCAAACCCCAATGTGTCAGAGTTCACAAGAGTCTCATATGGACCCCGAGCAGTGCTCACACTGAGGAGGTGAAGGATAGAACCTAAAGGATCTAAGAGTGAGAAATTAAAAGTAGCAGCATATAAAAAAAAAGACATTGGTAAAGGACAAATTTTAAAACAGGTTTGATGACAGAGTTTAAAAATACAGAACATATAGGCAGAATTGCATTAAGAAGAAAAATTGGCAAGACTCACAAGGTTGTTCACGCGCAGTATCTAATGGGTCAAAGTCTGAAAGGCCTAATTAGGCTAAGTGTACATGCTAACATTTTAGGACAGCTTTGTTTAATCACAGAAACCATTTAGACAATGTGTTAAGGCAAACAGTCAGATAATCACATGAACCCAAATGGATGCAACACATTAGAAGGCAAGTTATCAGGGTACATAACAGAGAAAGGTTTAATAACAATCAAGTTTGTAAAGGCTCGGGACTGATTAACTGATGAACATGCTAATATTATCCTAAAGATGCTAAGTTCAGGATAATTTCAGAACTAACAAAACAGCTTACATGAAGCAAGTTAAACGACATTAAGTTAACCTCTAAGAGGATTCACATTATTCAAAAAACAACCAATCTCAGAACTAACAGTATCAATTATAGGGCTAAAGGAAATCATAGGAACACAAAAGTGGTAGAATCATGCTCAGAATGAATTTTAAACTTGCTGGATCATAAACACATTTCAGGGATACATAGGAATGAAATTACAAAGGATAGTCACTCACCAGTTAAGCAAGAAAACAAGAATAACACCACAATAGTCGAGAGTCCAGAATTACTTAGCCTTGGCTTTCAGCCGTCCAAGACCAGAATCAAACGAGAGAGCAAAGAGAATATAGAGCCAAAACCTAAGTTTTCAGTGAGAGTCTATTGATTTTCCAGTCTGTCCTAAAGGGGAAAAGGAGAGGGGTTTATATAGCATTAGACTAGGATACATAAACATGGAAATAATCAATCGACACATTTAAGGAAAAAAAACTCAACACATTATTAAGGCAAGTCAGAGATAACAGTGCATAGACGCGTATAAAAATAATCAAACAAGTCTGGGAATCGAAGATTCTCAGGTGATAATTAAGGCAAGAACAGATAGACAGAATCAGTAAGAAAAATGAAATAAGAATCGGAACCCTAATTTTAGGGTAAGTGAAATCAACAGAATAATCAAAGGAAGATAACATGCATATAGACAGCTATAGGAAAATATTGAGCAAAAATAAGAATCATAACATATCTGAGCCCTAATTTTAGGACAATAAATTAGGCAAACCTTTTAACGGAAAAACACAAAGAGATAGACATGCAAGAACATAAAGGAGTTTTTAAACAAAAAAATGATAAAAAAATATAAACAGATCTGTAAAAGATCTAAACCCTAGCATTTAGGGTAAATGAGAACAGAGATAATCTCAGAGATTTGTACATAGAGAGAGAGAGGGAAAATGAACACAGATGAGAAAAGGGGAAGGTTCGAACCAGATTTGGTCCGAAAATAGAAAGATTAGCTTGTCATGTTAGGCAAACTACTAAACAATACCATAATCGAGTAGCCAGTAGTGAGATATGACCGATAAGGTAAGAAAATCGTCAACGAATTCCATATCCGATTGGAATCGAAGAAAGATTATAGGTGACGGCTCCTAGCATTTCAGAGGAGAGGAGAGGAGTAGAGAGCATTTAGGGGCGGCGGGTGGTGAGAAATGGGTTAGGGTTAGGGATTTTGGGTAATTAAAAGGGTGGGGTTAAATTTGGGCCATTGATCTCTGAGATCAACAGCCAGAATTTTAAAGAGGGGCTGGGGCGGGTCAATTAAACAAGTACCGGTTGGGTTATTGGGTTAGGGGTCATTTGGTTTGGGCTGGGGCATTGGGCTGGTGTATTTTAGGTAATTGGGCTGGTTTGGGTAGTCTAGGTCCGAAAAATAGGAATTTAGGGCTATTAATTAAATACCCATTTTTATTTAATAAAATAATTCGTAAAAAATGATAAATAAAATAGTAAAATTATTATAAAAAATAATTTGTGATGCAATTAATGATTATTTATACATAAAAATATGAGAATAAATTGATTAAAAAATCTTTAAAAATTATGGGAAAATTAGGAAAAATACTTGATGATGCTCATGCCCTGTTTTGAAAGTATATATGTATATTTGAAATAAGTGAGGGAAAAATTGGGTATCGACAGCGCTCACCGGGGGTGTGTACAAACTCCGGAGGGGCTCCTTCAGCCAAGCGCTATCATAAATCAGAATAACCACTGCCTCGTGCAACCCAATCCCATAACTGTTACTCATAATCAGGCTCTCGGCTTCACTCAGTCATCAATCTCTCCAGTCTCACCCACGGGCTTACAATGTCATGAAAACTGACCCGGAACATTGATTTGATGTATCAATAAGTAGCAACTGAGACTGGGACATGATATGAATGCATGAATATGATTGAGTACGAAATATCAATGAAATCAATGAGATGACAGCAAGAAACGACCACTATGGGTCCCAACAATATCAGTATAAAGCCTAAACATGATATCTAGCATGATGTACAGCTCAATTGCTTTATAACATGGTGAAAACGCAGATATCAACAAAGTAGGACCACTATACAGTGCCATGAAGACAACGGAGTCACCATTCACCGGGTGCACGCTACACATTCGTCACCTAGCATGTGCGTCACCTTAACACCAATCACATAGCACATAATTCGGGGTTTCATACCCTCAGCACTAGGTTTAGAAGAGTTACTTATCTCAAACAAGCCAATTCCAAATACCGAGCAAGCCAAGCGATACTCCAAGAATGCCATCTCACGCATAGCGACCTCCGAACGGCTCAAAACTAGTCAAAAGCAACTCAAATACATCAGATAAAGCCTAAGGAAGCAATTACAAATGATTAAGATCGAATTCTAAATCAAATCCCGAATTCGGCCAAAAATCACATCCAGGCCCGCACCTCAAAACCCGAAAAAGCTCACAAAATCCGACAACCCATTCAATTACGAGTCCAACCATACTAGTTTCACTCAAATCCGATTCCAAATCGTTGTTCAAAACTCAAAAATTCATATGATGAAACTTTAGGCCAAAACCCCCAATTTTCATCTCAAAAAACTAATTAAATGGTGAAAACAATGATATATTCATATATATTAACCATATCCGAGTTAGAATCACTTATCTAGATGATTTTCTTAAAAAAACCCACGAAAAAACGTCACAACCCGAGCTCCCATAGTCCAAAATGTGACATAATACCCTAACCCTCATTTATATAGTACCAAAGCTGCCTTCCAAAGTGCGGTCTGCACATTTCCAAGTGCAGTCCGCACATTTCCAAGTGCGGTCGCACATTTCCAAGTCCTGCGGTCGCACAAAAATTGTGCGGCCGCACTTCACAGCCTCTCCACTACCAGACTTCAGTAAAATGGCCGTAACTTTTTGTACAAATGTCTAAATGATAATTTCTTTACTTTTATGGAAACTAGACACGAAGCTACAACTTTCGATTTTGAATCATCTCCAAATTCATTGTGTATCAAAAGATATAAGCTTCCGAAGTCGGACCAGCGAACCTGCAGAACACCCTAAAGTGCGGCCGCAGACAAAATTGTGCGGTCCGCACTTTTCCTCTGCGGTCTGCACATTTTCGTTTGCTGCAGCAATTTTTCATCTGCTACAGCACTCAAAAATGTGCCTCAGCACATGGAATTGTGTGGTCCACACTTCCAACATTCCGGAACAACATCAGAGTGTCGAAATGCCCGAACTTGCTCAAAACTCACCCCGAAACTCACCCGAGGCCCCCGGGACCTCAACCAAAGATACCATCAAGTCCTAAAACACCATACGAACTTGGTCGAACCCTCAAATCACCTCAAACAACATCCAAAATACGAATTACACACGGATTCAAGCCTAATGAACTTTGAAATTTACAATTTCTACAAACAACGTCAAAACCTATCAAATCACGTCCGATTGACCTCAAAATTTTGCACACACGTCATAAATGACACCAGAAACCTACTCCAATTTCCGAAAATCCAATCCGAGATCAAATACTAAAAAGTCAAACTTGATCAACCCTTTCAAATTTAAAGCTTCAAGTTGAGAATCATTCTTTCAAATCAATTTCGAATAACCTGAAAACCAAAACCGACGATTCACATAAGTCATAATACATCATACGGAGCTATTCATGCCATCAAACAACCGAGTGAAGTGCAAGTGCTCAAAATGATCGATCGGGTCGTTACACAATGCCTAAGGGGTGATTCCCCCACACAAGGTTAGGTAAGATACTTACCTTTACGAAGTTAGGCCGATACTCCAAAATGGCCTTCTCACGTGAAACGGCCTCCGGACGGCTCAGATCTAGACAAAATAATTTCATAACATCGTTAAAATTCATCGAAAATAATTTCGAATAATAAAACGTCGACTTTAAATTTTATATTTAAAAAGTCAACCTGAAAGTCAACCCGGGGCCCGCATCTCGCACTTCGATACGGGTCCAACCATACCAATATTATCAAATTTTGATAACAAACCCCCCTTCAAATCTTCATTTTTCGTTTTAAAAAGATTTTACAAATTCCTCAATTTCTTCCGTTTGATTCGCTAATAAATGATGAACAATAACCATATAATCATGAAATACAACCAATTTTGGATATAGAACACTTACTCCAACAAAACTAGTGAAGAATCCCTCCAGAATCACCCAAATCGAGGCTTCCAACTCCACCAAAATAATGAAAAATGACTAACTTCGATTCTTTTTGTTTCTGCCCAAGAATCGCACCAACGAGGATTTCATCGCGCTTGCGGCCTCGCATTTGCGAGACATTCACCGCATCCGCGGCCTTCACTGGCCAGTTGGCCTCTCGCACCTGCGGAAATGTTTCGCTTCTATGCAAACGCAAGTGCGGCCAAAATTGTGCTCCTGCACTTTCTCTTCACTTCTGCGTTGCTAGACACATTGCAGGTGCGCCCAGTTTCTCGCTTCTACGACCTCACGCCCAAGTTGCTCATATCCGCTCCTGCGATCAAGGCGTCGCTTCTGCGATATCGCACCTGCGCCCAAAGTTCCGCAGGTGGATTACACCAGGTTCTTCCCAAGAACAGCTTCACACAACATGAACCAAACGATCCGAAACCTGTCCGAAATCCATCCGAGCCACTCGAGACCTCGTCCGAATATACCAATAAGTCTTATAACATAACGTGGACCTACTCAAGTCCTCAAATCACATCAAACAACGTTGAAACTATGAATTTCACCTCGAATTGAACTTATGAATTTTCAAACTTTCCAACTTACAAAACTCGTTCCGAAACGTATCAAATCAACAATGACTTCAAATTTCGCACACAAGTCATAAATGACATAATAGACCTGTTCCAATTTCCAGAATCAAAATCCAAACCTGTTATAAACAAAGTCAACTCCCGGTCAAACTTATGAATATTTCAAAACTCCAACTTTTCGATTTTCGCCCAAATGCTTCAAATCATCCTACGGACCTCCAAATCCAATTCCGGACGCACGCCTAAGTCCTAAATCACCATACGAAGCTATTGAAATCATCGAAATACCATTCCGGAGTCGTCTACACAAAAGCTAAATCTCTGGTCAACTCTTCTCACTTATGCTTCTAAAATAAGAATTGTTCTTTAAATTTAATCACGAATCATCCGAAAACCTAACTGGACCACACACATAAATCATAATACATATTACGAAGCTTCTCGAGACCTTAAGTTGCTGAACGGGACGCAAATTCTCAAAGCGACAAGTTGGATCGTTACAAAAATGTATCACGAATGTAAGTCATTAAACCCCAATATTTTTTCTTTGAAATTTGATAGAAAGTTCTAATTCAAAGTCGATCCCAATATTTAGAACTATACATAATATTTAGGATTTCAAAGTTGATCCAAACATTTATTAAACTCCAATATTAAATACATTATGTTTAGGTCCAATATTTAGAACTTAAAAATCAACTAAATTTATGTATTTAATTTTTTCTTATTTGAACAAAATAATATATCATATTTATACTAAAAATATAATAGTAACAAATAAAACAAGAAAATCGTGTTAAAATTTTTTAGGTACTTTTAGCCTCTTTTAGGTTCTTAAACACATTATCTAATAATATCACTTGAGTTTTTTAAAATTGTATACTCATCGATATGGGTACATGCGCATAGCGCGTACCCTGAGTCTAATACAAATTATAAATGTTCAAGCACTTCAACACAAATTTCAAGTGTTCTAGTTCAAGAACAAAGTCAAATCAAATACAAGACTTTCAAGATCAATGCTACTCGTATGTAGCGACCATCAAGGCATTCGTGATGGATGGATCAAATTCAAGATCTAGCTCAAAGGACCTTGAATTTATTGTATACGGTCAGAAAAAATTAAAGGATCCATAGTGACTGTAATATTCATATTATTTGAAATAAAATATTATGATTGCTGCAATATATTTCAATATTGATTATTTTCTTTATGCGAATTTTAATAGTCTAGAATCACTCTTTAAAAATAATTTGTCTTTTGATTCCTTTCTAATCTATACTACTTTACCTTAAGAGATATGCTTGCTTTATTGATATTTAATTAAAGAGCTTTTTATCTTTAAAAAAAAGGTGAAAACCATTTATATCCCCCGAATTTACTCAAAAAATGAAACTCATCCTCCAACTTTGAACAATTATCATTTTTATCCTCTTATCCTACACCATATTTATTTTACCCTTGACATTTTCAACTCTCCATATATGTAATACCTTTTTTATATTATTTAGATATTTTTTTAATGCAACTATTTATTCATAAGTTAAAAATATTATATCTATTATATAATTTAATCTAAGTTCACTAACATTATAAATAAAATAATTATACTATGAATTTATTACAAAATGTATTGCTACATTATTATTATTATTATTATTATTATTATTATTATTTAATATTATGTATATAATGTATGTTGGTGTGTGTGAGATTTTAAGTTCAACTATTTTTTTTATTCTCTATGTTTATATAAAGCTTTGAGTTTTGATTTTTATTACTAGATTTTTTTCTAATTATAATTAAAGTTTTGTAAAGTATAAATAGATATGTTTTGCAAATTTATTATAAAACTTACCTCTATTTTTCACCCATTATTTTTTATTGCCTGCATGTATAATTTATAAAACTTTCATTCTCTTTTATTCTTAATTTTGTAAATAGATTGAGTTTTGATTGCTATTACAAAAAATTATTGATACAAGTAAATTATTTATTATAATTTTTCGTTTTTCTCATTTGTTTCACTATTGAACATCATTAACTTATATGCTTGACTACTACTTCTCACTTTTTTTTAGTTTCGATTTTTTTTAATTTGTCTATAAGTAAGTCGATGACATAAATTAAAATAAAAATATTATTATATTAAAGAATAAAAATAAGAGATAAAAGTTGTAGAAGGTAAAATAGGCATTTTAAGAAGTCACCTTTGTTGAGCTAGTCAGCCATGGCAGAAGAAGAAGAAAGTCGGCGAAGAAGAAGTAGAAGCTTCATTCTTTGTATTAGAAATGAACTGTTCTAACTAATTCTGAGAAGCTACTGTACAGATATAACTAACTTCTATTTATACTACTAACTACTTAACCTACCCTTTTTATCTACTAACTTCATCTAATTACAATGTATTAAATTAATTACTAGACCCCACAACTGTTTCTTCTACACTCCCCCTCAAGCTGAGGGATGAAAAGAGACTCTTCATTCCCAGCTTGCAGAGTAAGTAATCATGTTGTGGACAGCATAGACTCTTGGTGAAGATATCTGCCAGTTGCTCTCTTGTACCAACATGTTGAGTTTGAATCATTCCTTCTTGAATCTTTTCCCTTACAAAATGACAGTCTATGTCTATGTTTTTGGTTCTTTCGTGAAAAATAGGATGCTTTTGAACTCTCCCAACTCCTCAAATAATCCGACCAACCACTTTATCTCTGCAACAGTAGTGACCATGCTTTTGAACTCTGCTTCAGCTGATCTTCTTGAAATTATTTTTTGCTTCTTTGATTTCCAGGAGATTAAGGCATCACCAAACTTCACAGCATAACCTGTAACTGACTTTCTTGTCTCTATACAAGCACCTCAATCTGAATCACAGAAGGCAACCAGCTTTTGACTACTAGTTGATGGTAGAAATAGCCCAAGACCATGATTTGTTTTAATGTACCTGATAACTCTCATAGAAGCATCTAGATGTGACTGCTTGGGAGCATGCATGAACTGACTCAGAACCTGTACCACAAATTCTATGTCAGATCTAGTCATGGTCAATTACAACAGTCTTCCTACTATCCTTTGATAGCCACTTCTGTCTTCAAGAAACCTGTCATCAGACAAGTTCTCCTTGTTGAACACCTTATCAAACTCTATGGAGGTAAGCTTGTGATTGAATTCCAGTGGAGTGAGTGCTGGTTTTCCTCCTGATAGACCAGTCTCAGATAGTAGCTCAAGTGCATATTTCCTCTGACACATATGGATGCCTTTCTCTGATCTAGGAAACTCTATGCCAAGGAAGTACTTCAGCTCCCCTAAGTCTTTCATCTTAAACCTGTTCTGCAAGTCCTTTCTTGCCTTCTCAATCAAGTTTAGATTATTGCCATTCACAAGCAAATCATCAACATAGACAAGCACAATCACCAAATTTGCTCCCTTCTTGTGTGTGAACAAAGAAAAGTCGTAGTGTGACTGTGAAAATCTTAGATCTGTTAATGTTTCTGTCAACTTTAAGTCCCACTGTCTAGGAGCTTGTTTAAGTCCATACAAGGACTTATTTAACTTGCACACCTTCTGATACTCCCCCTGGCTTGAAAAGCCATCAAGAATTTGCATATAGACTTCTTCACATAGATCTCCCTGCAAAAATGCATTATGAACATCCATTTGAAACACAACCCAAAGAGAAGCAGCAGCAAGAGACACTATAGACCTTATTGTGACCATCTTAGCTACAAGGGAGAATGTTTCAGTGTAGTCCAACCCTTCTTGCTGGCTGTAGCCTTTGGCAACCAGCCTTGCTTTATATTTTTCCACTTCTCCTGTGGACTTGTACTTGACCTTGAACACTCACTTGCAGCCTATAGGAACTTTGTGTGGAGGAAGGTCTACAATTGTCCAAGTATTATTGCTCTCAAGGGCTGAAATTTCAGACTTCATGGCATCCACCCAAAGTGGATCATACTGGCTTCAGCATAGGTCTTGGGTTCTACAATTGCTGAATAAGAAGCTAAAGAAGACTTGTAGGCAGGAGTGAGATGGTCATATATCACATAGTTGGACAGTGGATATGGGCAAGAGGATTTCTGTTGAACAACATAATCTCCCATCCATACAGGAGGCCTTGATTCCCTTGAGGATCTTCTAAGTTGTACTGGTTGAGGAGAAGGATCCCCGGCAGGAGATGAAGAAAAAGGCTGAGAAGCATCATCATAGGTGAAGTTTGAAGGAGAATGCAATGGAGCAGACACAGCAGAAGAATCAGGAGAATCAGGTTCAACCAGTTGCACCACAGGGAATATAGGAGAAAGACCAGTGTTCATGTGCTTGAAGGGAAATATGTCTTCTTGAAAGACAGTGTCTCTGCTTACAAAGAACTCCTTGGAGGTTAGGTCATAGAGATAATATCCTTTCTGAGTTGTGGAATATCCAAGGTGGACTGCTGGAATTGCTCTTGGACTAAACTTATCACCCCTCTTGACAGTGGTAGCATAGCACAGGCTACCAAATACTCTGAGATGCTGTAGTGAAGGAGCTCAGTTAAAAATAAAACAACTTCTGGAAAGGTGACTGACCTTTCAATAACATAGTAGGCAATCTGTCGAGTAGGTATACAGTTGTGGATACACACTCTCCCCAAAACCTAAAGGGTACAAATGCCTGAAATCTTAATGATCTTGCCATGTCTAGGATATATCTATGTCTCCTCTCTATAATACCATTTTGTTGTGGTGTATATACACAAGAACTTTGGTGTACAGTCCCACACTCCTTAAGCAAATTATTCACCTGATCACTGAAGAATTTTGAACCATTATCTGTTCTGAGATATTTTACTCCACATCCAAATTGAGTTCTGACATATATTAAGAAGTTCCTTAGCACTACAACAGACTCTGCTTTGGTAGGCATTAGGAAGAGCCATGTATATCTAGAGAAATTATCTACTAGAGTCAAAAAAATATCTCTTACCATCATGTGTGGGAACCTTATAAGGACCCCATACATCAGCATGCATAAGATCAAAAGGCTTAGCAGAACAAGTAGTACTTAGAAGAAAGGGTAGTCTTGCTTGTTTGCAATAGGACATACAGAGCATATGTGATTATTCAGTTGGGAGTTACACAAGCTTTCAATATTCCTCAACACTTTTAAAGGAACATGTCCTAGTCTTCTATGCCAAAGAGACAAATCAACAATCTTAGTTCTATTTTTGGAACTAGATTCACTTATTGAACTGGAAATAGTATTTACAGATGACTGATTGATGACATCCTTATTCTCAGAGAATTGCTGTGAGTTTGAGTCTCCTCTGTTCCTCAAAATGTACAGGACATCCTCTTCTCTACCAATCCTTATCACCTTCCCACTTGAGAGTTCCTGAAACACACAGAAATCAGGAAAGAATGTTGCACAGCATTGTAATTCCTTGGTGATCTTTGATACTGATAATAGATTGTATTTGAATTCAGGTATATATAATACTTCTCCAATTGTCTTGTCCTGAAATATATGAGATTCTCTTATCTTAGTTATAGTCACTTGCTCTCCAGTAGGTAGATGTACCTTATTTTTACTCATTTGAGACAGTTTTTTGAATTTGTGAAGCAATCCTAACTGATGTACCATGTGATTTGTAGCCCCTGTGTCTACTATCCAGTTATGGTTTCCTAGACTAGACATTAGGGCTGTAGGAATACCTGTTATTCCCACTTGAGCTGTATTAGCCACAGGTTCTCCCTCTTTTCCCTTGTTCAGCATTTGCAGAATTTGATTGTATTGTTCTGAAGTGAAGAACTGAACTGGAGCTGGTGGTGCTGTATTAGAAGTATGTGTTGTTTGTTGAGATGATCCTTGAGTTTCAAATCCCTGATTTCCAACACCACACACATTTTTAGCATAAGTGTTTGGAGTGCCTCCCTTCCTCCTGTATTTGAAATCAGCTATATATCCATGCAGCTTGTAGTAGTTGTCCCTTGTGTGACCTTTAAACTTGCAGTAATCACACTGAAGTGCAGACCTTCCAGAACTGTAGTTTGTCTTAGCTTGCAATTGATGTTACCACCACCAGAATTGTTGCCATTGTTATTTCCTCTATTGCTTAGTAGAGCAGTTGCATCATTTCCATCAACACAAATGCTAGCATTAATTCCATCACTGCCATTTCTCCTTTGACTTTCTACATTTACTATCATAGCATATGATTGGTTTATGTTTGGTAAAGGCTTGTCATAAGAATTTGATCCCTAGCATTCTCATAGGAATCATTCAGTCCTGTTAAGAACTTATATAGCTTTTGCAATTGATAATGTTCTGCATGTTTGACAGACTCTGGATATCCACATGAAGGAGGAGGAGCTAGTGTCTCATACTCATCCCACAGTTCCCTAAGCTTCGAAAATACACAAACACAGATGATATGCCTTGGGTTAGTGCAGCAATTTCTTTGTGCAGATAACAGGCTCTAGAGGCATTCACTTTATCAAACCTCTCTTTGAGGTCTTCCCACACCTTATGAGCATCGGATGCATAAATCACAGTACTAATTAGACTAGGAGATACTATTTTCATTATCCAGGCTAGAACAATGGCATTGCATCTGTCCCAGAGTTCATGCAAGGTAAGATTATACATTGCTCTTCTACAAGTTCCTAAAACAAAACCTAATTTGTTTTTA
This sequence comes from Nicotiana attenuata, assembly GCF_001879085.1. Taxonomy (NCBI): domain Eukaryota; kingdom Viridiplantae; phylum Streptophyta; class Magnoliopsida; order Solanales; family Solanaceae; genus Nicotiana; species Nicotiana attenuata. The sequence continues at coordinate 65,350,671 of NC_031995.1, read as the reverse complement.
CCATGCAACACAATCTTCACTGACCGACAATTGAAGTTGAATTGAGATAAGAACAGAACCTTGAGTATCTGAAGGGTGAATGTATAGAGGATGATTGTGATGTACCAGATCTGGAGGAAGCAGTGCTTGAGCTTGAGGTGTAGTCGCCATAGGAGGAGTTGAGGTCGAGGTTCCGTTATCGATTGTAAACAGTACAGATTGTATCGCACCTCACTAATTGAGATGATTTAGGTTGCAAATCACTCAATTTCAGCAGAAATTACGCTAATCGGACAAATCCTAATTCAGGGAATTTGCTAGAAAACTGATAAAGGAACAGAGTAAAGGAAGCTATTAACTAGCGATCTTCCTCTCCTAAAGCTGCTGAGTTAATCGATCTAGCCTTGAAGCTCTGATAACATGTTGAGCTAGTCAGCCATGGTAGAAGAAGAAGAAAGTCGGTGAAGAAGAAGCTTCATTCTCTGTATTAGAAATGAATTGTTCTAACTAATTCTGAGAAGCTACTGTACAGATATAACTAACTTCTATTTATACTGCTAACTATTTAACCTACCCCTTTTATCTACTAACTTCATCTAATTACAATGTATTAATTTAACTACTAGACCCCACAACTGTTTCTTCTATAACCTTTGATTTGGAAGATAAGTTTGATTTTTAAAACAAACTTGGGGAATGTAAATGATTTTCACCCTTAAAAAAAAAGACAACCAAAAGAAAGAAAGAGCTTATACGAATCTGCCCAATATATTTCGGTACTTGAAAGGACTTAATTTGTAAGAAAATTAAAAAGAAACTTAATTTTTAAGAAAATTAAAAAGAAACAGTGATTAACTAAATTTTTAATTTTTAACTTCAAATTAAAAATTAAATTGAAATCGTCCGCATACAGTGATTAACTTAATTTTTTCATCATTAACTCCCCTTTATTTGCATCAAGGTGATGCATTGTTTACATGAAAAATAGTTTTGTCTTTTACAAATTTGTCTAATCACAATCAATTGTTGGAATCTAAATTGATTAAAATCTTGATTTATATTTTGTAATATGATTCTTAGGGGTTATAGGTCGCAATTCCCAGTCGAGTAAGTACGTTTATGGAAAATTTATTAATATTCAAGCGAAATCAAAGTCGAATCAGTAGGTACTGAATCTAAGTAGGTCGTTTTCAAGTTGTGAATAAAAACTTTATGTTCATGCACGAATATAACGACAAGGGAACTAACGACAGAAGGGAGAGAGTTTTTATTTATTTATGGAAAATAAACTTTATACGTCGATATTGTACTATCGAATTACAATTATTCGTAAATAACGACTCCGATCCGAGTCAAAAATTAGTGAGTCACGACTGACTATATGATTGTCCTGTTTCTCCTTAATATAAATGTGAACTCTTCTCCAAGATTAAAAAAAAGTTAAATGACACTCCATCTACTTAGTAATTGTAGTTGGTTTAAGTAAAAGAAATAAGGCCAAAAACAAGTCAATGCTTAGTGCACAAAAATTAAGGCGAGAGAGTTGGGATTCCTCTGAACAGGTGACTAGTGTCGAGCCTGCTTTGCATGTAATACATTTGTTTAAGCTTTGACTATTGTCAAATGCATATTGTATAAATAATTTAAGTCATTTTTACCATTGTAATTTCTTTATTTTTCACATCACTACTAGTATTTATTTACATTGCAACACACGTGTCCATAAATTATAACTTGCAAAATCCATGGCCTTAAAACTTGTTATATTTATTAACTTTTTCATATATATAATTCTCATGTTTTAGATTGCGATAATATATAATATTTAGTAAAAAAAATAAAGTGTTTTAACGATTGCACGGCTACGCACTAAATTGAAATGGAATAAAATGAAAAAGTATTTTTGCAAATATTGTAAGGGAGGTATATTAAAAATGTTTACAATATAATGCATCATGTATGCTTCGTTTTACTAATCGATTTATTTTTTTATCTCACGACAAGTTTTGTTGTAGGTGATCATAAAATCTTAAATAAGGATTTTAATAAATTTTAGAAAATAACCAACACTTTTTGAAGACTCGAGATTTTTATGAATTCACATTTATAAAATGCAAATTGTATAAATAGTTCCAGTATTTATACAACATTAACACTGATCCCAAAAGTAGCCAACCCAAACTCAGTCAAAGAGTTTAGACCTATTGCATGCTGCACAACTATATACAAGATCATATCAAGAATCATCACAGCAAAATTGAAACTGGTGGTAGACTCAATTGTAGGAGAATCACAGTCAGCTTTTATTGAAGGAAGGAACATACTGGATAATGTGATCATAGCACATGAGATAGTAAAAGAGTACAATAAGAAGGGAGTGTCACCAAGATGCTGTATCAAGATAGATATCAGGAAAGCCTATGACTCAGTTGAATGGCCTTCCCTTAGAATGATATTGATAGAGTATGGTATGCCTGTGAAGTTTGTGGAGCTGATTATGGTATGTGTAACTACTGTTAGTTATTCTTTGATCCTAAATGGAGGGTTAACAAACAGATTCCAAGGGAAGAAAGGGCTAAGGCAAGGAGACCCAATGTCTCCTTACCTATTTGTGCTTGTGATGGAGTACCTGAACAGAGCTCTAAAGAAGCTAAAAGACAATCCAGACTTCAATCATCATCCAAGGTGTTCCAGGAATAATATTACTCATATTTGTTTTGCAGATGATTTTAATTCTTTGTTTCAAGA
>NC_031995.1:65344731-65347932 GCF_001879085.1 Nicotiana attenuata | reverse complement strand
TTTTTTCCTACATTGTCCTTGAAGTAAATGGTGTTGGAATATGTGTTAGGAGTGTTTATGTGAGATAGTAAAGGTTAATATGGTCAATTCCATTGCTAATTAATGCTAAAAGGTGGATTTCTTAATTTGTGTGAAAACATCCAAAAAATCACTTATTTTGGACCGGAGGGAGTATATTCTTTTGCCAATGATTGATGATGATTACAAATGATTGGGGTCCCCTTTATATAGTAGGGGAACCCTAAATAAGGTACGTTTCTATTTACAGTAAAGAATCTTATCGGGACAACTGTTTAACCGCCTAGTACGGATTCGTACTACCCGTACAAATCTATTCCGGAATTTACACCATGATCTTGGGGACGTGACGTGAATCTTGCTCTTTCTGTTACAAACCCATAACGGCATCATCTCGGGGTTGGTCGTACTCGGCTTCGGTGCTCATTGCGTTTTTCGATCTTCGAACCTTATATTATGTCGTCGGTTTCGAGCTTGGTCCATCGGGCTTGAACTCGATCCATCCTGTACTCGGGCTTGAGGTGACTCTTCGAGTCCATGAAATCAGGCATACCTGATTTCGACGGTATACAATCCGGTCTGAGTCGGGCACTCTACGGTATCACGGTTGGTGGCCCCGATTGGGGGCTTGGGGCTTCAAAGTTGTTAACACCGGTATCTCAAGACAATGATACCGTCTATGGGGATGATCAAAGCCATCATTGACCGGTTGGGCAGTGACACCAAGCCTAATGGTTCTTTTCCATGCGTAGCTGGATGAGAGGGTATTTTATATTACTCCTCCTATAACCGTTGTCCATATTTAGATGAGAGGGTAATTAATGAGCATATATAGTTCTATCAATGTCATTTTCTCATCGAATGGTAGCACTGGAAAGTAAAATATTTGGCACATACTGATCATTTTATCACGATTTTCTTAAACACATCCTTTTCGGTATATATACGTCTAAGTATAACGCCACTTAATCCTAAACCTTATCCTAAGAGTAGCATAAGTTTCTTATTCGTTGAATTATTTTGCATATTTACGTAACGGTATTAAACAATAATCCCAATCTATTGACATCTCTAAACACTTCTAGGTGAAAATTAAAAGGTACCTCTTTCCTATTAATAACTAATTTGAACAGTACTAAGGTTCGAAAACATGCTAAAATGACACATATGGTATTCACATTTTGAGGAATTATCTTTGCTATATAAATATGTAAACAAAGCTAGAGGGATATAAATTGACAAGGCAAAAAGAACAGCATCTCTTATGGTTCCAATATTCTAGATAACGCTTTGAATTAAAGTTCTAGTAGCAACTAGGTACCTTTATGTACTATACGGCCAATGACGGACCCATGATTTTAACATAGGGTTGCACTTTTGCATTCAACCAAAATCTGCTTTGTATATCGGGTTTCACTACTAATATATCACTATTTTTAAATACATTTACATATATTCACGGATTATTTGCCGAACTCTCTGGGTGCTGGTGAGCGGTGACCCTTCTAATTACTACATTGGTCCGCCTCTAATACAACAGGAATGAACCACCGGGTTCTGGTTGGATGGTCAAAATCTCGTTGTCCTTACAAATCGGTGGTCTTAGATTTGAGTTTTAGAAATGAAGAACGTCTTCGTACGTAAGAGTATACTACCCCGGCCCCTTAGTAAGCTTACCTGATACAACTCAGGTTAGTCAAATTAGTTCATATTTTGAGTACCAGAAAAATGGCTCAAAAATATTCTTTTGGTTGGCTAATGTTGGGAAGAATGTTTATGCTAATGTGGTGAAATGCACTTTGTGTAAATTCATGATTAATCTAGCTTTTTTACTTCTTCTGGCAAAGAACAACTTCAAAGGATAAAACATTTTCCGATAGAAAGTTGTATATAATTAATCTGATCAGCTAAGTTGGAATCCAATATATATATATATATATATATATATATATATATATATATATATATATATCTCATTTGCTACTCATTTTTTAAAATGCGACAATATATCATGCATAATTAATTAAATTGTTTCTAAAAGCAAACCTTATTATCTTACGCTTTATTTTACTAATCGATTTAGTTATCACTTTGCGACAACGCCTATTAAATTAATCACGATGTTGCATTGCATAATTAATTAATTAATTACGTACCATATATATACTCTTATTTTAGATTGCGACACTGTATAATTTTAGTATCTAAATAATGCGCCCTAATGGCTATGACTACTTACTATATTGAACAAAAATGAAATAAAATAAATAATTTTGCCCATTTTTGAAGGTAGCTAGATATATCCAAAATATTTACAGTATTTAAACAGATAACGTATTGTGTTACGCTTTATTTTACTAATTTATTTATTTACCAAGTTGCTACGATTTTTTTGTAGGTAAATTTAATAAAACCTTAAATAATAAATTCCATAAATTGTAGAAAATAATCAACAACTTCTGAAAAGACTCAATAATTTTTAAAAGTCAAATTTATAAAATGAATATTGCATAAATAATCCAAGTAATTATTACTATTTATTATTCCTTTTTTTCTTTCACCATTACACTCTAGCAAGAAATTCAATTCTGATAAATATGTAAAAACATCATGTATTGCCTTTCTTTTTTATTACTAATCAATTTATTTATCGTTCCACTACACTTCCTGGATCCCGCTATACCAATCGCGATGTTGCATCGTATTAACTTAATTACTTTCCATATCTATAATTTTCATTTTAGATTTCATGTACTTATCATTTTAGTAACTAAATAACGCGTTCTAGCGGCTAGATAACAACTTATTAAATAAATAACGCATAACAAAAATAATATTTGTACAAAATTTGGACTGTAGGTATCTGCAAATATTTATAATATTTAAACAGATAACGTCTGATGTGCACTCCATTTTACTAATAAGTTTATTCCTGACCTTGCGATAAATTTTACTATAGGTAATAATAATAAAATTTTAAATATTTATTTCTATAAATTATGAAAAATAACCAACTTTTGATAAGACTCAATACATTTAAAAGTGTAAATTTATAAAATACATACTATTGTAAAAAAATTAATTATTATTATTATACCTTTTTTTTCACTCTCTAGTTAAAAATTCGAATTTTGAAGAGTTTGGTAGCCGTCATTCGTTTCATATAATCTTGCAACACCCCCC
>NC_031995.1:65306866-65344535 GCF_001879085.1 Nicotiana attenuata | reverse complement strand
CCCCCCCCACCCCCACCAATTTTCCTGAGTTAAGCAGCTGTTTAGTATATAACTTTTACTCCTTCTGTTTCAGTTTAATTAGTTTACATGAACTTATTTCTTTTTTGCTCTATTCCAATAAGAATGACGCCTTTCTAAATTTGGAAATAATTTAGTTTAAACTTATAATTCTACGAAGCTTTTATAATCAGACAAATATTCTGGACCCCTTTTTGACTTGTTTGGGACCACAAATTTCAAAAGTCTTTATTTCTTTATAAAAAATTCATGTCCAGTCAAACAGGTTCACATAAATTGGAACGGATGGAGTTGTAGTTTGAAAAATCAATTAGATGAAATAGAAATGATTAAGAATATAAATCTAAGGAGTTTCTCGTTGACTTTTCTTATACTATGTTACACTGTTTTAGGGTTTTTGCTGAGTGGAGAAAGTAGGACGGAATTATGAATCCGGCAAACCAATTTTCGTCGATGATTGCAAATGATGGGAATGATGTTGGATTTGTTTCTTCATCTTCTGGACTCCCGCTTGGTCAGGTAAATTCTAAATACTTTTTATTTTTCTTTTGTTGTTGTTGTTGTTGTTTTTTTTTTTTTTTTGAAATTTTTAGTTTTCTATGTGCCTTTATGAAGTCCTCACTACTACTGTAGCAATGCATGTTTTGTTAGGCATTTGTGGAGATGGAATTTCTGGGCTATTCTTTAGTTAGACTGTCATCAATAATGAATTCGTCATTATTAATAGACTCTTCATTGAAAAGTTAAAATTAATAATGAAGCTTTAAGATGGAAAATATTCATGTGTTTCCGCAAGTAAATCTTACGCGGCATAAATCTGGAATAGTATGATCGAAACCTGTAGAACACCACACAAGGAAAGAAAAACAAAAACGAAAAAAAAAAATACCCCTCGCGCCAAAAAACAGGTCTTGTTTGACCATAAAAAATCACTTTTTTTTCAGAAATTATTTACTTTTGGAAATCAATATTTGGTCATGAAAATTTTAAATTTTACTTAAAGTTTTTAAAATTTTTTTTAAAATTTGAAAAACTCCAAAAAGTAATTTTTTAAAATTTCTCTTCAAATAACTCACAAAAAATTCAAAACAGTTCCAAATTATTCATGTCCATATGTAACTCTAATTTTAAAATACCATTATCTCTCTAAAACTTTTTTTACTTTTTTTCGAAATTTCACAATTCTTATGTCCAAATGCCCACGAAAGGAGATAGAATCCGAAAAGGGAAAAAGCAATACTTATTGATTAATCTCGCTAACGTGTTCACCAATAGTCATTTTTGCCTTTTCGAGTAAAATCCTTCTCGAGAACTGAAAATCGCGTCTAGGTCTTAGCCTCATCCACCCAACCAACTCACATCCACCTGGGGCCTAAAGGAGAGACAGTATAAATTATGGTCAAACCAAAGGCTTGTTTTCACACATTTTCAACATTGGTCCTTATCCACTGAGACATACACTAATATAAATAGACCCCTTTTTTTTTTTTGGAAAACGACTTGTGTCCTTTTCTCAAACTTCTATTTGTGTATATTTATTTATGCAACAAAGAGACAGAACTGGTCTCTCATAATCAGTCTCTTTACCGGCATAAAACAAAAGTAAATTGCGTATACACTATCCTCTTCAGACTTATTTGTGAAATTACGCTGGATATATTGTTATTATTGTGCAACAAAGAAATAGAAATAAAATGTCCTAGCAACAGTGAATTAACTCTATTTTTATCTGTTCGAAAATTTGATGTTCAATATTTTTTTAAAGTCTGTGAACATTCTATCATTTGTATAGCAGTCAGGTAATATAATGGAAAGTCAGCTTCATTCACTGGACATGGCGTCAAACACATCGGAAAGTAAACTAATGCCGCTGCTAACGGAGGAGGAATTCGACAGCAAATCCGGTAGTCATGACAATAATCAAGAAGGCAAATCCAGTGATGAACAAGACGCTAATCAGCCTGAGAGGAGAAAGAGCTATCACCGCCACACTCAGCATCAGATCCAAGAAATGGAAAAGTAAGCACGTCACAATGTCTCACTAAGATTTCGAATAGCGGTTTCTGAACTAACAAAACAAAAAGATGAAAAAATTAACTAGAGTTTGTTTTTGCTTCTCTTTCTTTTTGTTCAACTTTAATTTATTTATGCTATTAATCTGTAATTATTTTTTTGTGATTAGTTTCTTTAAGAAGTGTCCACACCCAGATGACAAGCAAAGGAAGGAGCTCAGTCATGAACTAGGGTTAGAGCCGCTACAAGTGAAATTTTGGTTCCAAAATAAGCGTACCCAAATGAAGGTATAATACTATAATTCATTTTTGTACCAAAATAGTGCTTGTTTTATGAAGTACGAACAACATCCCCACTCCTCTAGACTTGGAGTCAGACACTTGTTCTTAATTACTCCCTCCGGTTCAAAATAAGTGATTTTTCGGCCTTTTTTTTGTGGTTCAAAATAAGTGATTTTTCAGATTTCAAGAATGAATTAATTATTTTTTTCCTACATTGTACTTGGAGTAAATAGTGTTGGAGTATGTGTTAGGAGTGTTTATGTGAGATAGTAAAGGTTAATATGGTCAATTTCATTGCTAATTAATGCTAAAAGATGGACTTCTTAATCTGTGTGAAAACATCTAAAAAATCACTTATTTTGGACCGGAGGGAGTATCTGTTAAAATAGTAGATCCAGTTTAAAAAACTTTTGACCCTTTTTGTAATTAAATGCATTCACACTTGAACCGTCATTTTCTTAATATAACAAGCACTTAATCAAGATACTCCTATTTATTTTGTACCCTTGTGACGCAATTTGCTAATCATTCACGAATGGCACTAACAAGCTTAGTCCTTCTAACTTTTCTATTTTGTGGGTGCGAACTATTATGGGATTTTTACCTCTATAGCCCGTCTATAAAAAAGTAGATGACAGATATATAATATATGTATAGTCAGGTATACAATTACGTATATGGACTAGCTAGCTAGTAGACATAATTTTTTTGGAATATGTAACTTTTCCAGCTATTATTCCCTTGCAGAATCAAAACGAGCGCTCCGAGCTCTCATCACTTCGAGATGAAAATGAAAAGCTTAGGACTGAACACGTGCAACTCCGTGAAGCTCTCAACAATGCTACTTCTTGCCCTTCTTGCCCTATATGTGGCGGCCCACAAATCAGTTTAGGTGAAATGTCATATGAAGAAAATCAATTGAGGATCGAAAATGCTCGACTAAAAGAAGAGGTAAATTAAAAGAAAAAAAAGTGACTCAATGGTATTTACATATTTTGCAAGATTTTGGTTGTTAATTTATATTTTTTGACCTTTCTTTTCAAGCAGGTTGATCGAATTTCAGCTTTGGCAGCAAAATATGTGGGCAAGCCAGTTTCGAGTTTAAACGTTAATTACTCGCCTTCAGTAACTCCGCCTCGTTCACTTGATCTTGTAAATGCATTTGGAAATAACGGAGAGGTTATAAGATCATCATTTAACGGACCAACAGAAGCCGAGAAGCCGTTAATAATTGAGTTAGCAGTTGCAGCAATGGAAGAGTTTATTCAAATGGCTCAAATGGGAGAACCACTTTGGTTGCCTAGTGTTGATGGTCGAACAAATTTTCTAAATGAAGAAGAGTATGTTAGATTATTCCCTATAGGAATTGGACCTAAGCTTGAAGGATTTAAGACTGAAGCTTCAAAAGATACTGCTGTTGTTTTCTTGAATCCTATCAACTTGGTTGAAATTCTCATGGACGCGGTACACTCATTTTACTCCTATTTACAATTTCAGCTATATATAGGAATTTATAATTTCAACTATATCACGACCGGTTCGAGCCGTGGAAACAGCCACTAATGCTTGCATTGGGGCAGACTGTGTACATTACATCCTTGGGGTGCGGTCTTTCCCCGAAAGCTGCGTGGACGCAGACTCTTCTTCTTCTTTGTTTTTTTATATATATATATATATATAGGAAATTGTGAACTTTAGAATAAACATTTGATTTCAAGTACTACCAATTAATAGTCTAGGCAATTTTGGAGTAAATACTTAAATTGAAACAGAGCGAGTAATATCTTTTGTCGTTCTTCTGATCACCAGAATAAGTGGTCAAGTATGTTCTCAAGTATTGTGTCGACGGCTGTTACGGTGGATGTGTTATCAACTGGAGTTGTGGGAAATTTCAATGGAGCATTGCAACTGGTAATACATTGATGTTCTTCCTCATTAATTTTTCTTTCTTCATCTATTGTTTGCACTAGGATACCTATATTATTAGTGAAGATTTCACTGCCTCTAATTTTGTGTCACTTATTCATTGTTTTTGGCAGATATTTGCAGAATTTCAAGTACCATTTCCACAGGTTCCAACTCGAGATTGCTACTTCGTAAGATATTGTAAACGAAGTGTTGATGGAATATGGGCAGTTGTCGACGTTTCCCTCGACTATCTGCGTGCTACCCCGACTGCTAGTTGCCGGCGAAGGCCCTCAGGATGCCTAATTCAAGCAATGCCAAATGGGTACTCAAAGGTAAATCCTTCTAAATAATCGTATTATAAGCCTGATATTTAAGTGGATAATGGTAAAGAAATGGGCTCATTGTCTACCAAATTTTGAACCGTGAACCATCTAGCTTTCAAAGTTTCTCGGTTATAAAAAAGAAATACTGCTACCAAGTTTGTCTATATTTAAATGACGAGACTATACATTAGAATTCTTATAAGTCAACATTTTACCATGGTCTAGGTCACCTGGATAGAGCATGTAGAGGCAGACGATATAGCAATTTATAACATTTACAAGCCTCTTTTGAATTCTGGCCTTGCATTCGGGGCAAAGCGTTGGATTGCTACTTTGGATAGACAATGTGAACGGCTAGCAAGTGCAATGGCCACAAATTTACCCGACGATAACATGAGTAATATGAGTAAGTACAATAATACACCATTTGAATGATGTGAAAAATAAATTTAGTTCTTGAAATTAAATTCCTGAATTGACGTTCTTATCTTCTTTAATCATTTCCCTATACAGTATTAGGAGGTCCAGAGGGAAGAAGGAATGTGTTGAAGCTAGCGGAGAGAATGGTAATTAGCTATTGTTCTGGAGTTAGTGCTACGGCAGCTCATCAATGGACAACTCTCTCAGGAAGTGGTTCAGAAAATGATGTTCGCATCATGTTTAGGAAAAGCATTAATGATCCAGGCAGACCTCCTGGCATTGTGATGTGCGCTGCGACTACCTTCTGGCTCCCGATTTCTCCGAAAATAGTGTTTGATTTTCTCCGTGATGAAAACACTAGGACTGAGGTACGCTTTGTCTCATGATTCCCCTCCCTCTTCTTTTACGAAACTAATCTACAAGATTTACAAGTAGAGCTGTCAATATGGGCTAACCCAGCCCAGCCTAGCCAGCCCATGCGGCTTTTGGCATTTGACGAGCTACGTTGGGCCGGCCCACTGTTTCAATGTGCCTTAAAATAGTCAACCCGACCCAGCCTTACGTGTTCATGGCCCCCACGGGCCGGTCCACCACTTTGCAAAACTTAATAACATTTGATATTGCTCTAATAGATTACTATAAAACACAAAAAAGGAGGACAACATTTCATTTGTTAAAAGTCAATACTCAAAACAAACTACTCAAAAATATTTTCAAAGTGCTCATGGCATATCCAACACCAACAAATCATCTTCATCAAATACATTTGAATCCTCTTGTGAAACAAAGATATCTTAACATCTTCATTTTCGGTTAAATCTATAATAATATGAAATGTTAATTAGTTAAATATTAAGAAATAACTAAAATTTTAAGAATAAAAATTATTTATATTCACATAAAAATATTACCAATTTGAGATTGGACTACTTTCTAGTTCTCTATATTTTTTTATATTTTTAATTAAATACATTATTTAGCCCACAGGTCAGTCCAGACCGACCTTGGTCAAGCCTCATGGGCCACGGGCTATCTTGGGATGGGATGTCTTGAATATTTTTTACTAGAAGCATTGAAGCCTAACTCTTGCACTTGTACCTCTCTAATCACAGTGGGATATTCTATCCAATGGAGGTGTTACTCAAAGATTGGTTCATATTGCTAATGGCAGGGAAAAAGGCAACTCTGTCTCCATATTGAGAGTGAATGTAAGCAAATATAATCTTCACTTTTACTTTCTTTTCCATGTTATGATTCATGAAACAGCATCTCTACTCCCGAGGGATAATAATGTCTGCATACACACTATCCTCTCCAGACCTCAATTGTGGAATTTTACTGGGTCATTATTATTTCTATATGGATTAACTAATTAACGCGCATTCCAATATTTGGTTGTTGAAATGCAGAGTAGTGCAAACTCAACACAAAACAACATGCTGATATTGCAAGAGAGCAGCAGAGATCCAACAGGATCATTTGTTGTTTATGCACCAGTTGATGTTCCTGCTATGAACACAGTAATAAATGGTGGAGATCCTGATTACGTCGCGCTTCTACCTTCTGGATTTGCTATACTACCAGATGGTCCTCCAGGCAGAATTGCTGGTGGATCTCTCCTCACTATTGCATTTCAGATTTTGGTTGATTCTGTTCCTACCTCTAAGCTTTCCCTTGGATCAGTTGCTACTGTCAACAGACTCATTGCTTGCACAGTTGATAAGATCAGGGCTGCTCTTCTATCCGATACCCCTTGATGTTAAACTGTAAGTATATGTTAAATTACCAACTTAGATTCACACTCTAATATTTATGGTGGATATCTTTATACTCCCACCATTCACTTTTACTTATTCACTATTCTAAAATTAAATTTTCACTTTTACTTGTCCACTTTCGCATATCAAGAGAAAAATAATTTATTTTTTCTGTTTTGCTCTTCAGATTAATTACTCATTCCAAATTATTTTTTCAAATTTACTAAGACTATACTCCAATTAATATGGGTATCATGGTAAATTATGCACTTTATTTATTATTTCTTATAAGGGGTGTGCAAAGTTAATAGTGGACAAGCAAAAGTGAAAAGAGAGAGTACATATATAAGGTTTGGAAAAAACTTATGGGTTCTCGCGAACTCACACATGATGGGATCACATAATAGATAATTATAGGTAGCCGTCCATAAAAAATGATTACTAACCTGAAATTTAAAACAAATTACCTACTTTAACAGGTTATAATATACCGATTGTGCAAAAATTATTTGCATTGTCAATGCATATAAGTTACAATCTTTGTTTAAAAACTACAATCAAGGGTTGCTTTGGTCAAAATCCTGTATTTATTTTAAACAATGCATTGATTATAACATTTTATTAACTTAACTAGAACTCAGTAACTTAAAAGGATTAAAATTCAGAACTTCAAATCTTGGCTCCGCCTCTGATGTGAGTTGTATTTGTTCTTGACGCTTTATTTTATTTTACTATTTTTTTCTTTGTTGGTTGCAGTTGTTAGGGAAGGAGTAGTACAGAAGAAGAAGGCAAAGAATAAAATGAAGTCAAGAGCGCACCTTGTTGCTTTGATTGTGATATTGGTTGCTTTAGCCAATGGAATAATCAAAGGGTTTTCTATAGAGGTTTTGTTAGGATATATGAGGTTCGTGAATTGACTTCCTCAGGCGATTTGAAAAAGGAAGTTGTATAGACTTCATAGGTTTGGACCTGGAGTTTAATTTACTGCTTCCTTCCCTATGCCTATTCGGGATTTTCCTTTAATTTGTGATTTTTGGTCGGTGAACTTAAAAGCATTTGCAGAATCTTTTGTCTGCTTTTGCTTATTTATTTCAATATCTATCAAAATAGTTGGCTTCTTTTGCCAAATATTCTCTTTTCTATTTAGTTTTTGTTTTTCTTTGAATTTATTTGCGAGTTTAAATTGTAAATTTACGGGATTTTTTCATACCTATACAAAATTAGAAACTTTATTACCAAAAATATTCATATTTACATAATTATCCGATATATCTACCCATATTTAGTCTACAAATATATACATTTATTTAAAGTGGAATCCTTTCTGCATTAGCCTTCCCTTTTTAGACGCGGGAAATTGGGATCACAGAGGATTCTTCGAAGAATTTACTGACGCGATCTTCGCAACTTAATTATGCCTGCTATTACGCCGATTTACTCTCATCAACGTCGCACAATCAAGTTCAATACTCAGATTTTCTCTATCTCATCTGGTTTCAAAATTAGAAACGAAAATTGGCGGGAAAAAATTGCAAAAACTTATCTTCAATCATGTTGAATTCCGCGATATAATGACAAATTTAGCTTTTATGCTTCAGCTAAATGGCCATTGGGATAGCTTTGGGAGGTACAACAATTTTAATGTTAATGGAATTGTAGTCAGTGAGGATTCAAATTACAATCAATTGAATTCTGCAATTGCAGAGCATCTAATGATCAATACCTCTGAGAAAATCATCGAAATCAAATACACTATCAATGAACAATGTCCTCCAATGGAAATTAGGAACGATATGGGAGTTCGAGTATACATGGAGACCAAAAAGGAAAACAGAAGCTTAGGAATGCATCCGATGTGTATAACAGTGCGTGATTTCGATTTGGAAGGCAATATCTCTAATACGAGCACAATTGCAGGTTTGCTCTGTATTTTCAGTGGTGATGTTCTGTCAGTTCGTTATTTTCTACAATTATTCTACACAATATCTACAGTGATACAACTAACAAATGTAGTTCAACTGTTATAACTTTTGAAGTATTCAATTTCAATTGTTGCACAATTTTACTACAAATTAGCTACAATATATTTCTGAATTGTATATACTTTTAATTGAGTGCATGTTCATCTGGAACGGTGATGTTGATCGATAGGCCAACATCTCCGTCGATTGTGGAATATGAAAATAACATCATAACAGAACATACACCAAATGTTATTGAAGTAGGCCAAGTCTACAAAGACAAGCAAACAATTGTCAATGCAATGTAGCTCTATTCTGTTATGAATATGTTCCAATTTAGGGTGAAGAGGTCTAGGGCAAGAAGGTAGGAAAAGTTCAATTGTCAAATTCATATTTGTGTTTATTTTGTAGTTGTTTGGTATTCTTTATTTATAGGTAGTACTTTCTTTGTAAATAATTGTTAATAAATTTATAGTTTTTTTTGTAAATAAATTGTTTAATATAAGATTTTTGTGCTTACACAGCCTATTATTTTGTAGCTACATTTTTCATAACAATTTTTAACTTGCTTTTTTCCTGTAGCTACTGCCTGGTTTATGTTGGAGACAATTGTACATGGCAATTTAAGTCAACCAGCATAAACGAATCAGCATTGTTCAAGGTTCGAAAATTCAACAGCTTGCACACATGCTCTTTGATGGACAATACACACATACAACGCAAAGCAACTGCCATGGTTTGGCAGCATGGTGATGCCAAAATATACGGATCCTAAGACAATATACACACCAAAAGACATACAAACTGACATGTTGTCGGATCATGGAGTGAACTTAACATACATGCAAGCTTGGAGAACAAAGGAAAAGGCTTTTGAAATTTTTGAGAGGTCACCCTGCCGATTCCTACAGTCGCTTGCCAAGTTATTTGTATATTTTGGAGAAGACTTATCCGGAGATGGTCGTTAATTTGAAGAAGACTGAAGATGATTGTTTCTTGTACGCATTTGTTGCGCTTAGTACGTCCATCAAGGGTTAGGAGTATTATAGGCCAGTTGTGGTAGTTGATGGCACCTTCTTGAAGTCGGCATATAGGGGAATAATGTTAACAGCCAGCACAATGGATGCAACAGGTATTGTAGATTCATTGTAGAAATATTGTTGTAAAGTTGTTTTCAGTATGCACTTTTTATACTATCAAATTTTATTACAGAAATTGACTTTCTTTTTGCCACCTGTGTGATAGGTAGCATATGACCACTGGCATACGCTGCTGTTGATTCAGAAAATGACGCAGCATGGAATTAGTTTTTTGAGCAATTCAAAGATACTTATGGTGAAAAACCAAATATGTGAATTGTTTCGGACCGGAATGAGAGTGTCTTGAAGGCAATATCTACTGTTTATACCAGAATGCTATATTATGCTTGCATGTGGCATATTTGGACAAATGTAAGGTCAAAGTTCAAGAAGGGTCATCTAAAGTTAAGCGAATTGTACTTTGCCACGACACGATCATACACAATTGATGAATTTAATGAAAGATTGTCAAAGATTGAAGAGATCGACGTGCGTGTTAAAGCATACCTATACGATATTAGCTATTACAGATGGTCTCGGGTACATGCTACGGTGAACAGAACGTCGACGATGACGTGAAACATTGCAGGGTCAGTGAATGCGGTAACAAAATATGCAAGAACGCTGCCCATAGTAGACCTTTAGAGTACATGAGGACTCTTCTTGAAAGTTGGAATAATGAAAAGTTATTGAAAGCAAAGGGAACATTAACATACCTTGGGAAAAAATACAACAAAGAGTTGGAGGACAACAAAACATTATCACAGAAGATGAGAGTAAGCTATATCCAGTAACATCAGATCAAAAATTTCATCAAACTAAATATATAATGCTAATTGTAGATAACTTGTTGTAAAATTGTAGTTATTTTGTACATATTGATGATAATTAGTTGTGTGCTTGTAATGAATTTGTAGGTGAGGGCTTCAACAGACCACATCCATACAGTGCTAGACGGTGTGAAGCGCTTTATTGTTTGCCTTCAAAACAAGAGATGTAGTTGTGGACAGTTCCAGCTTGACGAACTTCCTTGTCCACATGCTTTGGCGGCCATGAGGCACAAGGATGAGTCTTATGAAATCTATTGTTCTCCTTATTACACGAGGGAGAGTCTTTTGAAGACTTATGAAACACCAGTAGACCCGCTGCTTGACGAAAGCAAATAGAATGTGCCACAACATGTAGCCGAAGAAGTTGTAAAACCACCAGCTGGGAAAAGACAGCCAGGGAGACCTCAGAAACAAAGATACAAACCATTTGATGAAGTAAAAGCAAAGAAGTACAAGGTTTCATGTGGAAACTGTGGGCTAGAAGGGCATAACAAAAGATCTTGTAAGAATGCACCCAAAAGAAAATAAAAATTGATAAAGTAACTATAATTTTTTGATAGATTGTATTGAGGTGTTCTGGAGAATTACAGTTGAGTTGTAATTCTGTTCATAAATTGAATATAGACTGTCTCCTATAATGAAATATTTTCAACTCTTAATGCAATTGGTTTGTAGTTTTTTTGTTGAACTACATTTCTTGATCCAACATCCTTAGGGTGGCTTCATCACAGCAACAGTAAGAGAATGGGAACGACATTCCCAGTTTCACATAACTCAACTGTAAAATCAGCAAGTGTTGCAGCACTCTTAGACAGACTAATCATATGAGGAACATCTGCAAATCCGCACCCTAGGGATATAAATATCTCCCCAACCCACTGACTTAATACATAATGAAATATCATAAATGTAGTAAAGTTGTAAGGAAATTATATGCTAAAAACAATGAAGCAAAGGGTAACAACACAAAACAAAAGTAGTAGAATAAAGTACTGACAATCGTGAACCAAAAAAGGCTCTCAATAGTGTTTTCGATTTAAAGTAGTAGTTTTCTGGACAAAATAACAAACAAAAGGTAAAACAATTGTAGCACAAATCTGCTAGACTTGTTCTAAGTTAATAATTTGTTTACAACTTTACTACAAACCCACTACACCAATACATTTTAACTACAATTTTTCTACAGAATAGGGAAACAAATTCTTCTTCTTCTTCCGGACTTGTGTTCTCTCATTCGCAGCTAGTGCACATTTTCTTCTTGCTAATCTGCCAGTCACCTCACTATTACTAATTGCACCAATCTCTTGCTTTTTCCTAGCATAATCCCAAAGTAGAGCTCCATAGCGTCTACGATGTTGATCAATATCAGAAAGGTCTTCCTTTGAAATCGATAGCTCTCCAATGCTGACATATTCAGCAAATGCCGCAACGTATACACCACGATCACTGTAAAGAAATTAGGGAAAAAGATTTAGCATTCAGTGGTTGAATAAAATTTGTTAAATAAATAGAAGGAAAAACAGCTTTTTCATACAGTGATCCCTCTTTTTGCTGGGGTATCTCACCGACCAACCACTGAATGTCAAGAGGTTCAGTAACACATTTTTAATGTATGCCTTTGTATTCTTGTAGTTGATTTTTGAATGCTTGCCATAGAAGCCGGTGCATGACAAGTATAGGGGGATCATAGTTGCAAATTTATTGACAATAGATTCAACAAGGATGTGATTGTGTGAAGAGACCATATAATCATAAGCATATAGAACCTTTTCGGTAATGTCAAACGCAGCCAACAACCAATGAAAATTTTCCACAATATTTATTGGCATAATCACAAAATCAACTTGATCCCATGCAACATTTGCAAGTAGCATGTACCCCAATATGTATTCTGATACGACGTCCTGGGGTTTGACAACAGCAAGCTTCTTATCGTTCGGAGCATTAATGTATCTTTGATAAATTTGTTCAATTCTAGTCTTGAAAATACAGTCAGTGGTTGTAAACCGTGTTTTGTTCACAGGACCATACTTTCCTCCCTTCCTCAAATAGTATAAATAACATCAATGTGCTACAAAAAAAAAACAGAGTTCATTATTTCTTAATACTTCAAACAAATTAACTACACTTTTAAACAAAAAAACTACAATATTCTCCAATAATAGAATACTACAGCAAATCATTACATTCTTCCAGGGTATGTGTTTACCGTGTCGTTGAGGACTTGTCCGGGATGTGCTAAAGTGTAAAACCACTCCTTTTTATCAACTTTCTCCACTCCAAGATCATACCACGACTTAAGCTGGTTATCTTTTACATAATAAGGCGCCTTCCTCCTATTTAAACACATAGCAATAATAATAAATATGTTGATTCAACTGGAAATCAAAAAATTGTATGAACTCGATAATATGAAAACTTGTATAATCTAACCTCTTTGACACCGTGTCGGTACCAGAGTATAACCACTTATTGAATTCCTCCAACAAGTCAGGATCAACATCATCGCTAATAACCCCAGTAAATGGATGCTTGATGAGGAAAATTGGAGGTCCTCCTGAAGTGCTCCCCCCAGAACTGTAAAAAGGGAGAAAGGGGGATCTAGCATGCTTTCTAGGCTGCCTTGTTCTTCCTTGTAAAGCAGGGGTTGTGTCATCTTGGATAGACTCGCCAAACTTAACAATCTAGAAAAAGTTTTCTGGTAACTCAAAATCATCAAGTGTTACTTCCCTTTTTCAGATCTGCAGCCATCTGAATCACCTACATTAATGTAGTCGGTTGATTCACCTTCAAAATTTAAAACAAAAGAATAAGAAGACATGTTGCATCAGTTCTTTATGAAAAATTGAAACAAATTGTCAAAACTTTTTTTTCCCAACAACTGTAATGTAACATATAATACCACAGCAATAGTCTCCTGGTTGTATAACGTTTTTTTGTTGAATGGGAAATTGAATTTTTGTTGTCTCCTTCTCCTCATTTAAATGCCCTCCTGGAATGCCAATATTAGCTTCCTGTTTGGAGAGTCCACATGCATAGTTTCCTTCTCTGTTACAATAAATGTGCGCAACTTAATTAATTTGTAGAAAACATTAACAAAAATGTAGATAAATTATAGTAAAAGTATAGTAAATTTGTAAAAATATTGTTCTGCATTTGATATGAAAATTGTGAAATATGATGATAACATGTACTAAATCATACCTGCATTTTCTTCATCAAATTCCCCTTCAAATTTGGAAGACAAATCAACACCTATAAGAATATTTTCCTCAATTTGAATGTCATTCAGGTGTCCTGTATCTAAGAAAATCATTGGAAATATAACGTAGATTTGTTGTTAGTAATTTCGGATATATGTAGATATAATGTAAAGATAATGTAGATACTTTTTTTACTACTGCTGGCCAACACTTGTTTAGCACTACTGTCCGGAATGTGTTGATTGTTCTTTTCTTTGCAATGCTCATCATTTTTCATAAATATGCCAGTAAACTGCAAGCATAATTTATTAGGCTATATACTTTTATGAATGATAATAGATACTTAGAAATTGTAAAAATTGTTATCTAAAATGACTATATTTCAAATGAAACCTTAGCATCAATGTTATCCTTTTGAGTGTTTATCGCCTCTAAAACAACCTTGATTGAATCTTTGAGTAGCAGTCGAATGCTACCTAATTCTTTAAAAACATCTTTTTTGAAAGTTCCAAGGTCTGAACCTATCTACGTATTAAAATAGAAAGAGTTAACAAAATAATTTGCATAACATAAATTAAACAAACCATCTAGGATTATGTATAGATGTTAACTAATCAACATCTTTTTTTTTTGATTTTTTAATTTGTTTCAGAATATCTTTCTTTTCATCTTTTCCAATTGTCTGCTTATGACCGGATGGAGATGGAGAATCTGTCGGATGCTCGGACTTTGTTTCATCCTTTACAAGGATGTATTCAACTTTATCTGGCAAATTCATTCTTGAAAGCTCTTTTGGTGCTTCAATTATGTTGGTGAACTGAGTGGAAAAAAATGTGAGAGACCGACTCATAATATGTATTGATTCTGTAGATAAATTGTATTAAATTGTGTGCGCAGAAGTGAAAATCATTTACCTTGATCCATGTTTGTTTGATCATTCTATCTTCCAATGCAGATAACCATATCTTGTCCTTACTAGATGTCTAGTTCAGTACGCAGGGGATCGAATTAGCAAATCTTGTAGCTATATCCGTGTTGACCATAAAGCAACACTCATACAACTATATCTGCATAGCAAGAGCAAAACCTCGAATGAGATAAAAATGCACAGAAGGGTTGAGCTTGTGCCGAACGGACTCAAGCAAATGTGTATAAGATTGGATACCCCATGCGTAGTTCGCATACTGCCCCGAGTCCACCAAGTAGAACCTCAAATGGTCTATCAAACCTAAATTCTCTTTGTCTGAAGGACATATGAAGAATTCGATGAGATAGAGAATACAAAGCTTGACTGCATCCTCATCGTTCACCCAACTACGGCTGGTTATAATTTGTTTCAAGTATGACCTCTCAACTTTTTTCTTGTTCGGGAAATAGCTCCTCATTATTTTACTGTCATACGTAGTTGTGTAATCAAAGTCCGTCACTTCTATAAAACATCTAAGGCCACTAATCAGGGCAAACTCTCTCAACCCAAAATTCAACCTCTCACCCTTTGTCTCTTTTGTGAAAAAGTCGGAACAAGGTGCATTCAATTCATACTTCATAAGAAGGTGAATTGCTTGATTTTGGATACATATTTTTGGCAAGGAAAGAAAATACCCAAAACATGTCTTCTTGAACAGCTTTAACCCTTTTTCAGACAGTAATTCCTTGATTTAGCCAGAAATAGCAGGGTCGCATAGTGTCTGGAACCTGGTGAGCCATAATCAAAATCATATGGTGCAAAAAACTTTCGATTCTACAGTAAAAGAAACAGCAAGTTAATAAACTTGTTTCAAAATCAGATAACAGCATAACTATATTTATACTACAAGAAGACAACACATGAAGAAAATTTGTTAACCTACAACAAATCTACACAATGTAGATAAAATATCTACAAATACAAAAATACAAAAATTATGTATGTTCACGAGAAGGAGAACAAGTTTTTAGCTTTACAAAAAAAAAAAAAAAATTGAAACTACTGAAATAGTACCTTCTCCAATGACTGTTGGGATACATTTTTAGCTGATTTTTGAACCTTCTTCTTTTTTGAAGGTTTAACATTAGGAGAAACTCTGCTTTTTTTTGCAACTTTCGTGATAACTTCTTCTTTGACAAAATCATCATCGGAAGCAATTTCTTTGCCCTTTCGTTTTACAGATTTAACAGACGTCGAGGCTTCACTAGCATCCCTATCGTGCTTCTGTTTTGTTCGAGTTTCTGCCCTAGCTTCACGAGGGGAAAGCCTGGGCTTGGTCTCTGCTTTTGCATTGTTCCGATTTTGAAACTTTTTTGGGTGAATCCTGTGAGAAAACACCCAAATCAAAAGTAGGAATATCACCTGCTTTAGCTTTTTTAGGGCTAATCTTCGAGAATGTTTTCTTCTTCATTGAAAATTAAGCAAAAATTTAAGCAACTACAATTTTGGTAGATAAGGATTTTGAAGAAGAGATCAAAACTGTAGAGGAATTTTTGAAAGACGAGTGAAAACAGGCGCTAAAGGTGGGAGATACTGAAGATATGCTAGGGGTAGGGAGAGAGAAACGTGGGGATAGTGGGATACAGAGAGAGAAACGTGGGGGGAGTGGGATTTGTACGTTACAGTGATTGTAGGAATTGATTAATTATCTTTAAATCCTAAAAATGTACATAATTGGTAATTTTGTATATAGGAGGTAATTAAAGTGAAACTTGAATAGGGAGGGTAATAAAGTTTCCAATAATGTATATATATATATATATATATATATATATATATATATATATATATGTAAAAATCCCTAAATTCAGCGTGTGGTAATGGGCCTTTGGCGGGGTAAGTGGGCGACGGCCCAACATTTCCATTAGTTCATTGGGGTTGGTAAATCATGGATGGCTAATTGCTACTCAAAACTAATTCTCAAATGAATTAGCCAAACACAAACTATTTCTCACAAAAATTACTTTTTTGAAAAGCACTTTTGAGAAGAAAAAAAATCAAAATAAATTTGGCCAAAGGCTATTATATAGTTCTTCTGGATCAAACAGTGTACTTTTTGGCGATCAATTTGGGCAATCTGCAATTACCTTCTAATAAGAAGGTGCATTTCTGATCGAAGAGGGTTATGTTAAACAAAAAGATTTTATTAGAAATTTCATTTCAATAAAATACTTGGTATGTAACAGTTCTATGTATACATATAAAAGGACCAAAAACATTTTGTCTTCCTAAGTTAAACTTCAACTGGGCGTCTTCCTACACAACCTATTATTTAATAGCAAAGGGGAAATAATAGCATTTTGCCCAGAGGCGAATGGAGCTATAGCACTAAAGTTTGAATAAAAATGAAAGTTTTCGCTTCCAAATTTAAGGTTGAATAGCTTTTGGTTTAGCAAACGAGTCAAGCTGACATTTGGTATTAATTAATAGTCAAAATTTGTTTCATTCAATTTTGCCCTTTGACTACTAGAAAGGGACATTATCTTTGTATTGGCATATAACTTGTTGGCTACTGTTGCCAAGCCCAGTTTGGTCAGTTCAACGAATTAAAATAACTTTTTGCAAGTTAAGGTGCATAATATTAATTACAACTCCAAGCACATAAAAAAAAAACATATATATGAGTATATTACAAAATCTACAATCATAATAAGGAATAATAAATTAATCATTACAAGCACTTCATACAACAGTGCTATATAGTACAAAATCTTGTGTAGAAGTTTGCAGCTGGGAAAGGGCAGCACTAATTTCTTTTCTCAACTTTTCCATCACTAAGAAAGCCATAGTCATTCATTCATGATCATTTGCCTCTTATATTTACTATAGTTATTTTAAAAGTCAATGTCAATCTTCTATTACAAAATGTTAGTCCACTGCTGCCCATCTTTTAATTCCTAACGGCTCAAGTCAGTATCTCCCCTTTCTCCACTTAACTCTCTAGCCAAACTTCTCTTACTGCTTTGCCTGCATGAAAATCATAAGGACAAAACTAATTAAAAAAAAAGGTTCAAAATTGATGTTATGGTTTGTATTGAGTTGTCACAAGTCTAGTTGTCAAAGTATGGAGTGCAGTGATGGTACCAAGGATGAAAACAAGCAACAAGTTGTAAATGTGCTAGATTCATTTGGATCTTTATTGGTCCCAGCTGCATTGCACGGACTCTCCAAAATGTTGTCGTACCCGTGTCAGATCCTCCAAAAATGCACTACTTTTGGAGGATACGACTCGCACCTGGCTATATTTTCGGAGAGTACAAGCAACATAGGTACCAGACTAACAATGAAAAGTCATTGACATTGACAACAATACAAAACATATGAATGTATTTTTACCTGTGAGTAGAGGAAAGTTCCAAAAATTGCAATGGCCGCACCAAGGGCATTCACTGGTTGAATTGGGTTTTGGAATATGATGATGGAGGAAACTATGACTGAAATTCTCTTCATAGTGTTACCAATGCTAAATGTCAATGGGGAGATCTCATTTAGGGACATGTAGGAGACTTGATTGTACAAATGATAGAACACACTCTGGGCCACAACCCACCTAAACCAAGAGCAATTTCAAGAACCATAAGTTTATATATTGTTATATAGACTACTGACAAATGATACATATATACAAAAACTCAAGTCTAAGAATTGACCAAACAAAATCTTGCAAATCTTCACTTTTCTTTTAGGTTTTTAAAGATCCTGCAAGTTGCACCAGAACCACATATGCAATAAGTATAAACTATGAGCATAATGCCAAATGGTAACATGTGAGAAGACATTTGTATTTGCAGTTAAAAGAAACTGAAAGTGACATGAGATCCTACAGCAAGTTGGTACTTAGAATTTGTATATGATTTTCTGTTCTTATGTCAATATCAAACCTTCATCTGATCAACATAATTATTCAAAGATCTAATATCATTTCCATTTCATTAAGTAAAATCTAAAGTCATCAAGAAGCTAACTTGAAAAATTAAATTTAGGGAATATTAAAACCAAATATTAATGTATTAGTAAAAGTATTGTACTTACCATACAAAATTAGGACCAATTTGTGAGACTGCATTCTGCCAACCAAGTGCCCATACTTGTGGACCCTCCACAGCAATGGCAAAGGGTGTAAGAATCAAAAGAGACATAATGGAAAGACAAGCATAGTAATTCATCCCTCCAACAGACTTCCCCTTCATCCCTTTCTTTGAAAATATGTTTCTGAATACAAATGCCAAGTTTGATATCATTGCCCCCATAAACCCTGCATGTTATTAACATCAAGAGTGGCATTATTAGCAACATAAATCTCATATAAGTCTTAAACTTGACGACTACTACTAAGTAGTACAGTGGGATGAATAAGATTCCTGCACTCTTAACCACTCTCAGCTTTTGTGTGATCGTAATCATCAAAAAGCCATAGGTCGGAGTGGGCGTACTAAGACTAATGCTAGAGCTCACTTCTTCCTTACTAGACGATTGCCATGAATGAATGGAGGTCTCGAGTTCAAGCCTATTCGGGAGTGCTTCCCTTTAGGGGATCCTAGGTGGTGTGAATGTGCATTAGTCGGGCCAATAAATTTCGAGTATTAAATGGCTAAATCAAGAAAAGTAAAACTTGGGACTAAAACAAGATTGATTTGTAAATTACCAATTAGGTTAAAATTGAGCTCAGTAACAGCAGCAAGTGCACAACCACCAATTATTGGCAGAAGTGAAAGGTAAACTGGCAATGGGAAAGTTTCACCCAACAGCAAACTTGAAACTAAAACACTGAAAGCAGGCTCTCCACTCTTGATTATGTGTGTGAATGAAACTGCAACTTTTGACATGCTTACTGTTGCAGCCACATGTCCAATTGTATGTGCCACAGCAACCTATTAACAAAACAAAACACATTATAAGAATTCAATGTCCAAAAATGAACCTTAAAAAAACAATATATATATATATATATATCATTATTTACTTACAGGAAACAAAGTTTTCCAAAAATCAATGTCAGTTTTGGGAGTTTCAGCAATTCTAGTAGCCCAAGAAACCAACATAATGAGAGAGCCAGCAGCAAGTGAAAGAGTAGAAGTAAGCCATGGAAATGGGAAGGCATTTAAAACCTTTTTATTATAAATATTGAACACCACATTTAATGCCCACCATGTTGCAAAATAAAGCCCAATCTTGAGCTTCTGAGCAGCAGCAGCTTGAGTTTCTTGATCAAAATCAATGCTAATTGGTATTGACTGTGGTCTGCTTGCTTCATAAGCATTGCATTGGACCAATTTGTCCCTATATTTTGACTCTTTTGATTCATCAACATGCCCAAATCCACTCACTGCTGTAATATACAGAGGCTTTTTGGACAGAATATTGGCCTTGTCACACTTTTGTAGAGTAATTTTCTTGGAGAAAAATGATGAAACATAAGGTTTAGTACTGAAAATATTTTGTTGCAGGGGATCAAAAGTTGTGGAAAGTCCAAAAGATTTCCCTACAGAAAAGGCCATTTGTACTATTTCTTAATTTAAGAGAAGTAAAAAAATGAGGTGCAATGCTATGGCCAGAATAGTAATAAGACTAAAATTGTAACTACGGAGTGAGATGCTTTGCGGGGCTTGAATTTATAGTATTTGTTTGTGTGTGTGTTGTGGGGGGGGGGGGGGGGGGAAGGGGGTTGAAGTGGGATATGGGGAGGGGCAATAAGGTGACCGACCTCTCGAGTAGAGAAGGGTAGTTGTAAATGTGCTGTCTATAAACATGTTGCAAAAGGCAAATGGTGAAAGTCACAAAATGCAGAGTTTCTTAGGAATAGTTGAAACTCTGCACAAATTGAATTTGGATTTCTGGCCTCCTTCCATATTTCTTAACGGTTTCCTCTTCAAATTAAGTATTTCTATATATATAGTAAAATATTATTATTTTCATAAATTGTTCTGAAGAAGTTTGAAGCTGTTGACTCCTCATGACTTGGTTGTATATTGCTCTTCATCCGTCTTACATGATTAATTGTATAACATGGTTAGTTATGGATCATATAAATATTTAAGCACAAATTATAATGAATAAGAAAAGCAGGAGAGACATATTAGAAATTAAAACAAAATAAAAAGAAAGAAACAATAGGAGAAAGGAAACAAGAAAGTCTATACTCCCTTGATCCTAATTTAGATGCTGGTTTGATTAGAACTATACGTTTAAGTTGGGTGTGTTTGGGCGAAAGGAAAATGTTTTCATGGAAAATGAGTGGTTTATCACTTATTTTTATTTGTTTTGATTGGAGAGTGAAACTCTTTTTCCGGAAAATATTTCTAGTGTTTGGTTAGAGAGTAGAAAATATTTTTTAGGAAAAAATATTTTATGCTACTCTCCTCACCCCCTTTCCTAAGTCCCTTACGTTCATGTGCTCCTCCCCTCCCCCTCCAAATACCCAACATTGTCATGACTATTTTCTTCAAGAATTTAATTATTTCTTCTAAAAAATTAACAAACCCAAAGTGTTTTGCAATTCCCCTTGGTTTTTCTTTAAACTACGGTTCTTTTCCAAGGTTTTATTTTGAACCGGGTGTAGTTAGTTTTTTTTTTTTTAGGAAATAGGAGCCATTGTGTTTTGTTTTGAATTGAAGCAATATCTCTTGACTTTGTTATGCCTTGAGAATAGTGAGTACTTTGGTTGTGACACTTAGGCTCAGTTTTTGACTCTTGTATAAGTACCTTAAATTGTATGATTTTAAATTTGCTTAACTGCTTGACTAGAGTGTCTTGATGAATCCAATCCTGAGTGAGTTATGTGCCATGTGTGTGTGAGGTTTGGGTGTTATTCTGTGCATTGCATTTGATGCCTAGAACTTGCCCCGTGTGTTTGCAAAGCGAAATAGTAGTTTTGTTCAGTCTAGGAAGTGATATAGGCATTTCTTTGTTGAGCCAGATAAGTATTTTTTACCGCCTAATTGTTATGTATCGTAGTTAACCCATTTGAGCCTCTAATTCTATTTCTTTGGCAACACATTACAAGTCTTACCCAATTGTTTTGAATGGACTATCTATATTTGAACCTTTTAACCTCTCATAAGCACTTGCATTGTGATGATTTATGTAAAAGTTAAAGTGTGGGGTGTTGGTTTGGCTTTTGAGTGGAACTAATGAAATCAGGAGAAAGTTGCACTGTTTTTGAACAAGTAAGAGCCACTTGAATTGAAAAAAAAATATAGTTGTATTGCTGTGAAAAAAAGCATTTCTTTAATAAGTGGTGACTCTTGCTGTAATTGTGCTTAAAGAAGTATGGGTAATATAACATTAATGTGAAGGTGGAGTTTGGTTTTGACATAAGTATGAGGTTTGAATGTTAAAGTATATGTATTTAAAAGTGCTTAGGGAGGTGTAGTCACTCTTATATCTAAATATATCCTACCCGTCCCTAGCCTACATAACAACCAAATAAAGTCCTAATTGATCCTAGATTGAATGAGCTCGATTAGTGGAGTAGTACACTACAGGCAAGCTTATGGTGCATCTTTTGTGGCATATGAATGTTATTTCTGAGAGTGAGTGAATTCTTTCTATCTTGAGTTCCTAAGTGTTCTTAAATTTTATTGTGTGGAACTACTCTCTTTTGTTATGTGAGGGCACTTGATTCATGAAGGAAAGGTAATGTCAGTGACCTCTATGTTAGAGTAAGTGGGTGAGTTGTGAATAATGCGTGGTACTTATGAGTCAAATCTTGAGGTGAAGATGTTATGCTTTTGTGCTTAGTCTATTTTAAATACTCTTGGTGTGATGAGTTAGGAGAATTGTTTAAAAAAGTCGTGTCTATAAAAAAAGTGTAGTTTGATTGCTCGAGGACGAGCAAGAGTTTAAGTGTGGGGTGTTGATAAATGATGAAAAATGCATATTTTTGAGTATATTTGCATATTAATTCTTGTGTGTGTCGCGGGAGATTACATGATTTTCAAAGTGAAATATACTCGTTATGTGTTTCTTATATGTAGGAACGAGTTTGGATGATAAATGATCAAAAGATGACAATTCGACACAAAAAGAAGAAACTAAAGGAGTGGGAGCTCGTCTATTCTCGTGCGTGGCACGAAGTCGGACACGAAAAAGGAGAAAAGTTAAGGCACAAAATAGCGAAGCGAAGCAAAGGCACGGAGCGCTTCGCAAAATGGAAGAATTTCAAAAGCTGGATCCGCGTCAAAGTCCGCGTCTAGACGCGAAGGCAAACGCGGATCCGCGTCAAAGTCCGCGTCTAGACGCGAAGGCAGACGCGGATGGGATTGAAGAATTCCGCCCTTCATCAACCCTAGGTCATATAAATACATCCTACAACACCACTTTGAAGGGAGAGACACTACTTTAGGTTTAGACAACACCCACATGCTAGGAGCAAGGAGGAAGATTCAACTACGAATTTTTCCCCTTCTTCTTCCTATTTTATTGTTGGTTATGAATTAGAGTATTGTGTTTTCACATACTTTTATGAAAAGCTAATTCGTTTTCTAGAGTTTTGATGGAACCTTTTGGGGATGTATTGGTTGTTATATTAATATAGTTTTGAGTTAGTTGTTAATCTCTATTTGTCCAACAACGTTTTGATTTCGGTTAATCGAAAGGATCCTCAATTAGCCGTTCCTATTTATTATGTATCTGCTTGAGAGAGAGTGCATATTTAGGTAGTTGTTTGAACAACATCACTCCCGGAGTATAGGCGAGAGTCATAACCGAGGGTTTAGAGGTTGGATTAGAGATAACGATACCTCAGGTGCGATCTAAGTGAACTGTAATGAGAATCTAGCTAGCGTAGCTTGAGAGAGTGCGTCTAGTAAATTATCATAATTGCTTGAGAGAGATTTATGATAGCTGGAGAGTTCATGATTGATAGAGGCAACTAAGTCAAAGCTATAAGAAACATACAACTAATGAAATCAACAATTGGGGAAATCATAACTCTAGACCTCCTTAATTTAGTCTCCAAACCTTTGTCTCGTTAGTTGATAATTTTACCGTTTTATTGTATTTGTTGGTTAATTAGTTAGATATAAAAATCTTAATTTTATAATTTAGAAATTGTTCAAACTTGTCTTCTTTGCGATATTGAACAATTACAGCGAAACTTTAGTTCTCTGTAGGATTCGACTCCGGACTTTTAGACCGGATTATATTTGCAGCGACCGCTTATCCTTTTTAGGACTAGAGTTGGGCGTGATCGAATTTTGGCGCCGCTGCCGGGGAACTAACGGTGTAGTTGTAGCTGTATATATTGCTAGGGTTCAAGTTTGAACTTTTATTTTATTTTGTTTTTTTCTTGGTATTTTTTTTATAACTGTTGATTTGAGAAACATGACATCTTGGAATTATGGGAATTTAGGTGTAGATAATTCTACTATTGATCTCCGTACATATTGTAAAGGAAACCACCCGTCGCAAAATTTTTAAAGCGTTCCTGAGAGCGAGTTATGTGCACCAACTCAATCTTATTTGTGGAATGTGTGTGATGTGTGTGGTGGTAAAAATGATCACCTTCATGGTTGTGCTTATATTTCTTATTTTTCCCCAACCCCTTACTATGATGGTTCTACCTTTTCTTGTGAAGTTAATAGGAACAAAGAACCTGGGAATGCGGACCTGAAGGAGATCAAGGATATGCTAAAGTGTCTTCTGGAACAAAACAATGAGAAACAATTGCACATAGAAAGGCAAGAGGCAACTATTCGCAAGTTGGAGGCTCAATTGAGTCAAGTGGTTGGAGCTTTTAATGCTCAACAAGCCAATATTGAGGATAGCAGCCAAGAAGAGCATGAATTTGAGGTGTTAATTGGGGAGGTCAGAGTAGAACATCAACAAACTAGCCAACCACAATTTGAGGATGTCAATGTTGAAGAAGTGAGACTAGAGCCAGCCAAGGACTTTGAGGATATGAATTTTGTTGACTCTAGTATCACTGATGTTGAGGATGTTGAGAGTCCTGAAGTTCATGTGTTTGAGCGCATTGGTCCACACTCCAAACATTTTTCCACATTATGTTTGGATGATGATATGGAAATAGAGTCATCTGAACCAATCGAAGAGTCAAGGAATGAGGAACAAGGTGCATATATTCTGGAATTCTTCTTGCCAGAAAGTCAGAATTACATACCTCATACAAAGGCCAAGGAGTGCAGAATACTACATTATTTCCTTGTGCCAGTTAGATTCGTTCCACCGCCCCATGACCATAATCATAAGCTTGAATCAAAACTTGGGGTTCAATTCATAAGCTCGAGGTGGAGGCAAAAAAGTGATTCGCGTCGTGCCGCGACGTTAAATCAAGCGCTTGTTGGGAGGCAACCCTGCTTTATTGCTTTCGTTTATTTATTTTTTATTTATTTATTTTTAATTGTATTATTCTTGTAGTGTCGATTTTTTATTTTCTAGGAGCGTGGAAAGCAAAGCTATTGGAAGGATGCAACAGCAAATCAAATGCTTGGAACTAAGTGTGAGGTACCCGCACGAAGGACCAAGCCTGGGAGAAGTCTGAGTACCCCATGAACTGCTAGTGCTTCGGCCTTTGGCCTACCAGGGAGTTTCTCTTACCCTCTTATGGTTATGTTGTGCATTGGGGACAATGCACAATTTTAAGTGTGGGGTGATGAGATTGTCTGGGTGACTTTTCATGCTACTTTAGCTGTATTAGTTTAATTAAATAGTATTTTTTTTTAAAGATTGGACTTTTCCCGACGATGGATCTATTAGACAATTTTCTTGAGGGATTTAAGTCAAAAAAAAAAAATTTTTTTTGTTAGTTAGTGTAGCAATTCCCCCTTGGTTTTTCTTTAAACCACGGTTCTTTTCCAATGGTTTTATTTGAATCGGGTGTAGTTAGTTTTTTTTAAGGAATAGGAGCCATTTTGTTGTGTTTTGAATTGAAGCAATATCTCTTGACTTTGTTATGCCTTCAGAATAGTGAGTACTTTGGTTGTGACGCTTAGGCTCAGTTTTTGACTCTTGTATAAGTACCTTAAATTGTATGATTTTAAATTTGCTTAACTGCTTTGACTAGAGTGTCTTGATGAATCCAATCCTGAGTGAGTTATGTGCCATGTGTGTGTGAGGTTTGGGTGTTATTCTGTGCATTGCATTTGATGCCTAGAACTTGCCCCGTGTGTTTGCAAAGCGAAACAGTAGTTTTGTTCATTCTAGGAAGTGATATAGGCATTTCTTTGTTGAGCCAGATAAGTATATTTTACCTGCCTAATTGTTATGTATCTTAGTTAACCCATTTGAGCCTCTAATACTATTCCTTTGGCAACCACATTACAAGTCTTACCCAATTGTTTGAATGGACTATCTATATGAACCTTTTAACCTCTCATAAGCACTTGAATTGTGATGATTTATGTAAAAGTTAAAGTGTGGGGTGGTTGGTTTGGCTTTTGAGTGGAACTAATGAAATCAGGAGAAAGGTGCACTGTTTTGAACAAGTAAGAGCCACTTGAATTGAAAAAAAAATATAGTTGTATTGCTGTGGAAAAAAAAGTATTTCTTTAATAAGTGGTGACTCTTGCTGTAATTGTGCTTAAAGAAGTATGGGGTAATATACATTAATGTGAAGGTGGAGTTTGGTTTGACATAAGTATGGGGTTTGAATGTTAAAGTATATGTATCAAAGTGCTTAGGGAGGTGTAGTCACTCTTATATCTAAATATATCCTACCCGTCCCGTAGCCTACATTACAACCAAATAAAGTCCTAATTGATCCTAGATTGAATGAGCTCGATTAGTGGAGTAGTATACTACGGGCAAGCTTATGGTGCATCTTTTGTGCCATATGAATGTTATTTCTGAGAGTGAGTGAATTCTTTCTATCTTGAGTTCCTAAGTGTTCTTAAATTTTATTGTGTGGAACTACTCTCTTTTGTTGTGTGAGGGCACTTGATTCATGAAGGAAAGGTAATGTCAGTGACCTCTATGTTAGAGTAAGTGGGTGAGTTGTGAATAATGTGTGGTACTTATGAGTCAAATCTTGAGGTGAAGATGTTATGCTTTTGTGCTTAGTCTATTTTAAATACTCTTGGTGTGATGAGTTAGGAGAATTGTCTAAAAAAGTCGTGTCTATAAAAAAAGTGTAGTTTGATTGCTCGAGGACGAGCAAGAGTTTAAGTGTGGGGTGTTGATAAATGATGAAAAGTGCATATTTTTGAGTATATTTGCATATTAATTCTTGTGTGTGTCGCGGGATATTACATGATTTTCAAATTGAAATATACTCATTATGTGTTTCTTATGTGTAGGAACGAGTTTGGATGATAAATGATTAAAAGATGACAATTAGACACAAAAAGAAGAAATTAAATGAGTGGGAGCTCGTCTATTCTCGTGCGTGGCACGAAGTCGGACGCGAAAAAGGAGAAAAGTTAAGGCACAAAACAGCGAAGCGAAGCAAAGGCAAGGAGCGCTTCGCGAAATGGATGAATTTCAAAAGCTGGATCCGCGTCAAAGTCCGTGTCTAGACGCGAAGGCAAACGCGGATCCGGTCAAAGTCCGCGTCTAGACGCGAAGGCAGACGCAAATTCCAGCTCTCCCATCCGAAGTTGGATTGAAGAATTCCGCCCCTCATCAACCCTAGGTCATATAAATACATCTTAAAATACCACTTTGAAGGGAGAGACACTACTTTAGGGTTAGACAACACCCTTGGAGGCAAGAACATGCTAGGAGCAAGGAGGAAGATTCAACTACGAGTTTTTCCCCTTCTTCTTCCTATTTTATTGTTGGTTATAAATTGGAGTATTGTGTTTTCACATACTTTTATGAAAAGCTAATTCGTTTTCTAGGGTTTTGATGGAACCTTTTGGGGATGAATTGGTTGTTATATTAATNTAAGTGAATTGTAATGTGAATCTAGCTAGCGTAGCTTGAGAGAGTGCCTCTAGTAAATTATCATAATTGCTTGAGAGAGATTTATGATAGCTGGAGAGTTCATGATTGATAGAGGCAACTAAGTCAAAGCTATAAGAAACATACAACTAATGAAATCAACAATTGGGGAAATCATAACTCTAGACCTCCTTAATTTAGTCTCAAACCTTTGTCTCGTTAGTTGATAATTTTACTGTTTTATAGTATTTGTTGGTTAATCAGTTAGATATAAAAATCTTAATATTATAATTTAGAAATTGTTCAAACTTTTCTTCTTTGCATTATTGAACAATTACAGCAAAACTTTAGTTCTCAGTGGGATTCGACTCCGGACTTTTTGACCGAATTATATTTGCAGCGACTGCTTATCCTTTTTAGGACTAGAGTTGGGCGTGATCTCCAACCAAACATGAAAAAATTGAAAAATATTTTTCTTCGTACCAAACACTCCCTAAGAGTAGAGTTTTGTTATATGTACATGAAAGTGGATCCAAACGTGAAAGATAAAGTTTACTATCAATTAAAATATTGTTTAGGGTAATAGAGAAAAAACATTAGTTCGAGAAAGTTGTGTACGGTCAAAATCATATGCCCCCAATGTATAGGCTTGAGGTTCCGTCCTAGGCCCGAGTCCGGGCGAGGTCAAGTTCGAAACCAGTGGACCAGACTCGAGCTTGAAGACAGAGTGCGATGCCCGGAGACAGGAGTTCGAAGAATACCAAGGCAAAGTGTGTCCGACCTCGAAATAGTACCTTTATGGGTTTGTAACAGAATGAGCTAGATTCCAGCCACGT
Organism: Nicotiana attenuata; assembly: GCF_001879085.1. NCBI lineage: Eukaryota > Viridiplantae > Streptophyta > Magnoliopsida > Solanales > Solanaceae > Nicotiana > Nicotiana attenuata. The sequence continues at coordinate 65,316,099 of NC_031995.1, read as the reverse complement.
CCCCAAGATCACGGCGCAAATCTCGAAATCAGGTTGTACGATTCCGTACTTGGCGGTTAGATAGTTGTAACAAAAATATTCCCTACTATAATAGAATTATTCCTTATTTAGGGTTCCCCTATTATAAAAAAGGGATCCCAATCATTTATAAGATCATTTGATCACGGAGAAAAGAATATACTCTACATTTTTTGCCTGCTTTTCCTCAGCATTGTCATTTAGCTCTATTGTTCTTACTTTGCTTTTATTATTGTTCTTATTATATCAAGCTTACCTCGAGGTCCCTGAGCTCGAGGTCACTGTTGCTGAGTAACATTGGTTTGATCCACTTTTCTCTTTCATTTCTACTTCATACTTCTTGATTATTAATTGGTATTGAACTAAATCACGTATCTTTAAAACCACAAATCAAATTTAATTGTTACTCGTATTTTCGAGGTAAACAGTTTGGCGCCCACAGTGGGGCTAAAGATAATAGTGATTATTTCTTTATTGATTCTCGTCACACACGTTATCTTTACACTTTTTCTTGTCAAGATTTTTTGATTCTCAGGCTTAAACATGTCTAGCACACAAAACGCACTTGTTCATGACAATGAGGGTCTTGGAGAAAACAACAATGTAGGGGTCGGTGTACCACCGGTAAACCCTGGGGAAGTGCCAAACATGAAACCAGTTGATGTTGGTTCTCATATTGCTATAAACACCAACCTAGGCACAGACCCCGAAGGGAGTGTACACAGGGACGCTCGACACCAAGGAACACAAGGAGTAGGAGATGGGGGAGTCAGCCTCCAAGTGATATTTGAGATGTTGCAGGCTCAGCAAATTGCCATCGCTCAACTTCAAAGTCAAAATAAGACCCCGAGTGTAGCTGAACATGAAAACAATCGACGCGTTGAACCAACGCCAGAAGAGCCAAATGGAAACGACTCGGGGACTGACCCCACCATTATGAAAAAGCTCGAAGAGCTCACTAAAAGGATCGAGTCTGGAGAAAAGAAAATTGAGGATAACGATAAGAAGGTGAAGACTTATAACTCCCGTGTAGACCAGATACCGGGGGCACCTCTAGTTTTGAAAGGTCTAGATGCCAAAAAGTTCATACAAAAACCATTTCCTCAGAGCGCAGCCCCGATGCCCATTCCTAAGAAATTTTGCATGCCCGATACACCCAAATATAACGGGAAAACCGACCCTAACGAACATATTACTCCATACACTTGTGGGATCAAAGGAAATGACTTGAATGATGATGAAATCGAGTCAGTGTTGTTGAAAAAGTTTGGGGAAACACTCTCAAAAGGATCTATGATTTGGTATCACAACTTAGCTCCTAACTCTATTGATTCATTTGCTATGTTAGTAGATGCCTTCGTTAAAGCCCACGCCGGGGCCATAAAGGTGGCCACGAGAAAGTCGGATGCCTTCAAAATAAAACAAAGGAACGACGAGATGTTAAGGGAGTTCGTGTCCAGATTTCAGATGGAAAGAATAGAACTGCCGTCGGTCTCCGACAACTGGGCAGTACAGGCCTTCATGCAGAGTTTGAACGAGCGAAGCTCGATTACTTCTCGACAACTAAAGCAGAACTTGATCGAGTATCCAGCTGTGACGTGGTCAGATGTGCACAACCGTTACCAGTCAAAAATCAGAGTTGAGGACGACCAATTAAGAGCCCCCCGGGTTCAGTTCATCCTAGCAGGTTTGTGGCCAAGCCCCCAAGGGATACGAAAAGGACTTCAGGATCGAATAGGGAAAGGTATCAACCGTATATCGGTCGAAGGAACCACGGTTCAGGTCAAAACGCTTATCGGAATGATCGAAGAAACGATCGGGGTCAAAGTTCTCGGGGACTCATAAATAAAAACAGATTCGATAAGCATACCGATCCCGTAGAGGCTCCTCGGTTATCGGAGTACAACTTTAGCGTGGATGCATCAGGAATTGTGTCGACTATCGGAAAAATCAAAGACACCAAGTGGCCCAGGCCTATACAAACTGATCCTTCTAAAAGAAACTCGAACTTGATGTGTAAGTATCACGGTACACATGGCCATAGGACAGAAGATTGCCGGCAGCTAAGGGAAGAGGTGGCTCGGTTGTTCAACGAGGGCCACCTTCGAGAATTTCTAAGTGATCGGGCTAAGAATCACTTCAGGGAGAGAGGCGCAAGGAAAAATGAGCAAGAAGAACCACAGCATGTAATCCACATGACGATTGGTGGAGTCGATGTCCCTCAACGACCTATGTTCAAGTGCACCAAAGTATCAATCACAAGAGAGAAACGGACTCGGAGCTATGTGCCCGAGGACGTCCTATCATTCTGTGACGATGAAACAGAAGACATATCTCAGCCTCACAACGACGCCCTAGTAATCTCTATCCTTTTAAATAAAATTCAAGTTAAACGTGTTTTAGTGGATCCGGGTAGCTCAGCGAACATAATCAGATAAACTCGGGCTGCAAGATCAGATTGTACCTGTATCCCGAGTGTTGAATGGCTTCAACATGGCAAGCGAAACAACAAAGGGAGAGATTTTCTTGCCAGTAAACGTAGCCGGGACCATAAAAACACCAGGTTCCATGTCATCGAAGGTGACATGAGGTATAACGCACTCCTCGAGAGACCATGGATACACAACATGAGGGCAGTGCCTTCAACTCTTCACCAGAAGATGAAATTCCCAACAGAGGAAGGAGTGAAAACAGTCCACGGAGAACAACATGCTACAAAAGAGATGTTTGCTATCGAGGAAGTGGTGTCGATACCAGAACCATTAGCCTCAGAGAAATCGAGCTTCAAAGGTAAGCAGGCGGCTAAATAGCAACCACATCTCACGGCCTCGACGGAATCTGAACAACAGGTAATCAAAGGCGAAGAAGAGGACTTCCTTACACCTCGAACCTTTGTCGTTCCCGAAGAGTCCATTGCTACCAAGTCAACCGCCCGAGAGAAAGGTACACCTAGGAACGGGATTAACCCCCGAACTCAGGAAAAAACTCATTTAGTTTCTTATTGATAATATGGATTGCTTTGCTTGGTCCCATTTAGATATAACAGGGATCCCACCGGAAAACACCGTGCATCGGTTGAGCGCTGATCCCGGGTTCAACCCGGTGAAGCAAAAAAAGAGGCCTCAGTCCAAGAAGCTACATACCAACGTCCAATTGAAAGGATGTCCGAAGAACAAATAGGTAAAACAATGAAATCCTATATTAATGATATGACTGGTTAAGTCCTTGCGCAGAGGACCATTTTAATTCATTTGTAGGAAACATTCAAAGTTTTGAGGCAATGCGGCACGAAGCTTAACCCAGGGAAATGTGCCTTCGGAGTTGGCTCAGGTAAGTTTCTTGGCTTCATGGTGTCAAATTGGGGTATCGAAATCATCCCCGACAAGATCAAGGCTTTCAAAGATATTGCGATCGTGGATAGAAGGAAAAGACCGTACCGAGTCCTCGGAGTTGTTGGTAAAGGATCTTACAAACTCGGCATGATGGAAGCCCTCGAAGGTGCGTGATCTCGAAGACACCTTTTTTTACACGAAGGCCTTAGGTTTTAAAGCATACGTTACACTCTTTTTCCCTTAGCTCGGATTTTGTCCCAAATAGATTTTACCGGCAAGGTTTTTAACGAGGCAACAATAATGTGCTACCTAAGGAGAACTCAACAGTATCCAAGGCTTCTTTTCAATCAACCTCGAATACTGGGGGCATCACCCTCGGAGACTATATTTTCAAGGAAAACACTTCACACCTAAAAGGGCGCCGATAGGAAAACATTGTAAAGGGCCAAACAGTCAGATGAACCGTGTCCATTTAGAATAGTCAAGCCCCTATGGCAGAACATGTACGCATGTATCAAATTACTTGAAGAAGCATTTTGTCTATATCAAAAATACTTTGCGTCTCAAAGAAGTCTACTATTATACGAGCTCTACACTTATAATCCTACAGGAAACGGCTCAGGAGCCAAAGTATAGAAACACCCCCGAATACTCGGGGACTGCCATTGACAGCCAATACACCCGAGTCACCAAAAAATCGGACTCATAAGACCTCAAAGAGGCATCCCCTCGAAACAAAGGCCAAGGCCAATATACCGAGGACTAACTTTTCGAAGAAGTTCGTAAAGTTATCGGGTAAAAAGTCCAAGCGACATTCCCGGAGGCTACGACCATATTAAAAACTACGGTCATGTAAAAAGGCTACGGCCTAAATAATGCGGCTCGGAGACGTCCGACTTCCGCTATAAATCAAAGGCCTTCAAACACTTTGTAAAAACCGGTTAAATCAGGCTACCCTCGGCAAAAGCAAAATATAATGGGCTTCGATAAATTCAGCCCCCGAATAATTTAATGGGCTTCGATAAATTCAGCGCTCGAACAATTTAAAGGTTTTAACAACATCAAACCTCGATAAAACCTCAAGAGGTATTCGATTATCAGTACACAAACAAGGTCCCGATATGTCGAACCTTCGAAAAACCTAACCGGTACAAAAAACACATGCTAAGGCATAATTAAATTTTCACTAAGTCTTTTAGCCGAAATGAGGAAAAAATTATATAGCCATTCTAGAGGCCGAATCGACCATACTTAAAGAGCCTAAGGGCCAATCTAAAGAGCCTAAAGGCCAACTTAAAGAGCCTAATGGCCGATATATAAGAGCCCATGGGCCAACTTTGAAAGGCTTAAGGGCCAAAAACTTAGAGTTCGGGACTCCGTTCTCACTTTACCCGGACTATGAGTCACGATATCCCGAGCTCACATCGGATCGATTTAAATTTGGATTGAGGATTATTATATCTATAAAGATCTAGGGGTTAACTATATATCTCAAGCTCAAACCAATTCTCGGACCAATCATTCAAGTTATACAAACGAAGTATTCCGTAAATAAAATCAATATGAAATACAGCACAAGTCAAAGATGAGATAAAAATTTCCCCTTATATTTCCAAAAGATGATTACAGAAGATATTTAAACGAGGGACACTTGCACAAAAACAAAATGAAGAAACCTAAAACTACTTCGGGGTCACATCTTCAAGGGCCGCATCTTCGAGAGCCTCATCCTCGGGGACTTCATCTTCGTCTCCTCCACTCTCGGAGCCACTGGCTGAAGCATCCTCATTAGAAAGCAGAGCAGCAACCTCCTCGTCCAGGGTCTTCGCCTTCTCAATATCGGCTGAAAGATCGAAGCCACGAGCGTGCACCTCCTCGAGGATTTCCCGCCGAGACTGTCGCCTAGCATGGTCGAGTGCACATGATAACTTAACTTCGGCCGTAGTGGAGATCTCCTTGGCCCGGGCATTATCTGCTTCGGCATCGGCTCGATACGAGGACATAATTGCCTCAGCATCAGATTTGGCCTTAGCCAGCTCAGCAGGAAAATTAACCTTGAGCTCCTCGATTTTGTGGCCTCAAGCCAGGCCCTCCTCCTTCACACTTTGGAGATGTTCGAGTGAAGCCAGCTGCTCCCGAAGGGTTTCTCTCTCAGAAGAAAGATTGTCCATGCTTTGCCTCCAGCCCAGGGTTTCGGCCTCCTTCATCTTGAGCTCCTCTAGAAGCTGCTCCACCAATTCGCCCTTTCATTGAAACTGCAAAATAAAGTTGTTAGAAGACTGAGAGAGTTGGCCTATGACAAAACTTAGGAGGGAATATTACCTCCTCGGTAAGCTCGGTTCGTTGCTGACAAGCCTTTGCCAATTCGGCTCGAAGATCGCTGATCTCCTCCTCCTGCTTGACATAGAGGGTTTTAAGACTGTCCATCTCTTCCGAGATCTTCTTAAGCTCAGCCTCACATCGAGTAAGATCAGATCAAGACTTGGAAAATGCCCTTTTGTGGAGCACCACAACCTTCATGAAAAAGGGGAAAAGTTAGATTCAGAATAACAAAAGCAAAGCGCAGGCGTAATTCTAAAGGACAAAAAACTCACTTGTTCGAAGAGTCGACGAGCCTCATCAAAGATGAAAGAAGCATCCAGGTCGGGGCCATCTTCAATCCCTGCGAGGCATTCTCGAAAGATGTCATGCCCTTCGTGGCTCGCCCTCATTTCAGAAGATTTCATATTCCGAGCATCTCGAATTTGCCCTTCGGAGAACTCTGGACCAGGCGGTGAGTCATCCACATTGATTACCCCAAGTGATCCGCTCAGGGCATTCTCTTTCATTTGAAGGGGTTCGGGATCGGGCCTCGCCCCCCAAATGACCTTCTAGGCGAGGTGCCTTTTTACTGCTAGATGGCTCGAGGACTTTGTTTGAACTCCCCTCGGAGATCTCTTCGACTCGGGAATGAACCACATCAACTATCACCGGCTCGACGGACTTCGAAGCATCGGTGTTTCCTCTTTTACGGGCTACCAAAAGGTAGTCGTCATCTTCTTCTTCTTCCTAATCCCGAAGGCGTTGGGCCGTTTCCGGAGATAAGGCCACCGTATCGACCTTGGACTTTCGAGTCGCGCTTTTATTGGTCTTCAAGGAATTTGCAGGTGGCTCCCTTTTTCTTTTCTTTTCTTTAGAAGGTTTCGGGATCTCTTCTTCACCAGCTGGGGCCGGCCGCATAGCAACGACTTCTCCAAGACCTGCACAAAATCGAAGTAAGTATTCCACTAAGAAAATATAAATGAACAAACGAGAGAACTCACCATGATTTTTGGCCTCCCAACGGCCTTTTGCTAAATCTCGCTAGCAACGCTTCGAATAAGAGGAAGTGGAAGCCAGTTTTCGGACCCATCCTTCGAGGTCCGGGACCCCGCCAGGAAACCAAGCAGTAGCTACGCCATCAGAAAGGGGTTAAACCAAGGGGAAAGATAAAATCGAGAAAAAGAAGAGGAAGCGGGGTATAAACCTATTATGTACTTACGTTTCATGTTCCACTCCTCGGGGAACGACATCCATTCAGTAGAAATCAGGTTGGAGGTCTTGACTCGGACAAATCGGCTCATCCACCCTCGGTCTTTATCCTCGTCAATACTAGAAAAGAGAGAGATCGGCATTGCAATTTTATCAAGCCACCGCGATAAAGTCGAGGACTGTACAGTCTGATCAGATGGTTGAGGGTGAAAGGCATCCCCTCGACCTGACTCGAAAAGAACCTGATCAAATGAATGATTCGCCAGAACGAAATATAGATCTGTCCAAGCGTCACTCGGTACCGTTGGCAAAGTCGAGAATAACTGGATCTATGGGACCCTGAGTTGGAATTGTAGGGCCCAGCGTGAATGGGTAGGTATACACGTTTAAGTACCCCACTTTATATGTAGTGATATCCTCCTCGGGGGAAGGGATCACTACTTCTTTGTTCTCCCACTTGCAATCCTCCTTAACTTGCACGAGCTCGTCCTTGATTATCAAACTGACATATCGAGACATGGGCTCGCATCGGCCTGGTGTCGATACGGGTTTCTCGATCTTGAAATCGGATTTTATTTCGCATGGCGGAGGAATGCACTCGTCAATACGAGGGGGCGCTATTGGTTTACTCTTGGTCGGTCAAGAAGATAAAGAAGCTTTTTCTTTTTGGGGAACCGATCTAGAGGTCTTAGCCATTATAATGCGGAAGTTCAAGAAAGTGGAGAATGTCGATAATGAAGTGATGGCTAATAGAAGAGAAGAAAGAATTTGGAGAAATTGAAAGAACTAATGAGGTTTTGAGAACAATATGAGAATAAAGTTTGCAAGATTGTGAAGTTTATCTATTTATAGAGGTCATGTAAGCGTGCTGAGGAAGCCAAAAAGCCGACCGTCGGTCGCCTCCAGTTAAAGACTTTGAGAACCGAACAAAAGGCAACCTTTAAGTGACTTCAACCGCTGACGTCACAAGATTGGCATCAGGATCGAGGCATCAAAGATCAATTCATTTTTTATCGACCTATTTCGAGTTCGAGCAAGGTGTTTACTCGACTACTAAGCCCAAGGGCTACCCGAGTTTGAGAAATTTCTCACTCGGGGACTACAAAAAAAAAGCCTAAGGTCTAACTTAATTTCAAGTTCGAGCAAATGCTCGCTTGACTACTAAGCCCAAGGGCAACCGGAGTCTGAGAAATTTCTCGCTCGGAGACTACAAAGGAAAAAGCCTAAACGGGCTAACTTTATTTCANACTACAAAAAAAAAGCCTAAGGTCTAACTTAATTTCAAGTTCGAGCAAATGCTCGCTTGACTACTAAGCCCAAGGGCAACCGGAGTCTGAGAAATTTCTCGCTCGGAGACTACAAAGAAAAAGCCTAAGGGCTAACTTTATTTCAAGTTCGAGCAAAATGCTCGCTCGACTACTAAGCTTAAAGGCTACCCGAGTTTGAGAAATTTCTCACTCGGGGACTACAAAAAAAATCTAAGGGATAACTTTATTTCAAGTTCGAGCAAATGCTCGCTCGACTACTAAGCCTAAGGGCTACCCGAGTTTGAGAAATTTCTCACTCGGGGACTACAAAAAAGCCTAAGGGCTAACTTTATTTCAAATTCGAGACCTTGCCCTCACCTGACTCGGACTCGGGAATCCCGATGTTCCGAGTTCGCGTCAAGTCGATTTAAGCTCAGCTCGAGGATCAACATGAGCCTTAAGGGGTATTATATTGATCGATTAAAAACCTAAGGGTTTGCTATGTCCTGAGTCCGGACTAGTCGTTAAAGTTATACAGTCAAATTTTTCACGAGTAAAGACAGAATGAAATTCAACACGATCCAAAAGGGAGAGAAAGGGATCCTTTTATATTTCCAAGAAATGGTTACAAAATATAACTACAACACCCACGAAGGGTACTTACACGGGAACAAAGAAGCAAAAAACAAAAGCCAAGAACCTAATCTACTTTTAAGGCCACGTCCTCGAAAGCGACATCTTCGGGAGCCTCCTTCCCGGGGCCCCCATTTTTATCTTTAGAAATGACTATGTGCCCGAAGAGGTTTTGGGCAGAGTGATAGCATTCATGGCAGCTCAACATCATTAAAGGAGAAGGATGAAGCTCTGGAAGCTCCAAGAAGGCCCATGACAAGGTCTCAAACAAAGAAATTTCAAGACAAGCTTAATGGGCTTCAATTGGCAATTAAAAAGTGTCTTATAATAGAAGAAGAGCTCCAGCACAAGGAGGATCTTTGAGCCAAGTCTTACAACTATTTTGAGGCCCAAATTAAAGTCCAAGAGGAGATGGAATGAGGCCCAAATATGCCCCAAAAGAGAGGAATTTTCAGCAGCCCAAATAAGCCCAAAAATAGTTTCTAGAATATAT
>NC_031995.1:65303881-65306563 GCF_001879085.1 Nicotiana attenuata | reverse complement strand
TTTGAAGATTTATCTTGCAACCCTAACTAGTTCATAGTTTAAGGTAGTAAGATAATTTTCTTTCTTGTGATATCTTTGGTTTCTTTTGATATTCTTCGAAGGCGACTAGTTTCTTTTACTAGTTGTTGTCGTAAGTTATTCAAACTAGAAGTCAAGATCCGAATCAAGTTCTTGATTAGCTTATCTCTAGTGAAGGCAATTGGTTTCATAACCAACTTGTTGTCATTAGGATCTTGTCAAAATCTAGATTAACATAATCTCGGGGTTCTTGGAACTTTCCTCGAATTTCGACATATATAGTTTATTTTTCTTGCTCCGCTTGCATTTCTTTACTACTTCCGCATTTCATCAACTTATTTTCTTCAAGTTCTTGGATCTCCCAACCTTTGTGTTATCAAGTGGTATCAGAGCGGTTGTATCAAGATTCCGTTCTTGATAAATCTTGGGGATTTCTTGAACAAAGGAGCAAAAAAAAAAACGAAAAAAAAAGAAGGAGAAACATATTTGCTCTTCAAGAAATCAGATTTTTATTTGTGTTTGTTTCCAAAATCAAGGAAGGAAACAAGAAGAGGGGATCCTAATACTTTGATCTTGTTCAAAAAAAAAAAAATCCTTTTCTTTGTTCGAGGTTTGTTTCAACTAAATCCTACTCTTTCTAGGATTGGTTCTTCACTTTCTTTAGTTCCCAAATTTCGTTGTTTTACTACTAAGGGCTTTGATACGAGTTGGGTTTAATTATAAATCTACAAGGTATTTTCCAAAGGTTAATTGAGGGGAAAAAGGCAAGAGTGGGTGAGAACAATTGAGGGAAAGAGCCAAAGTTTGAGTGATAACTATTATTATTATTATTTTAAAAAGATGTCTCATACAGGTGCTAGTGATGATGAACAGAGGGCTCTCCAAGAAGCCGAAATCCGAGCAAGAAATGATTTCACTCAACAAGCTATGCATCAACAATTCGAGAGATGGAACTTGCAATTCCAAGAGATAAGGGATACTATTGCCGAACAAAATGAGACAATAGTTGCACTTAGGAGGGGAAATCAACCTGATGTACAACCTCGAAATAATCCTAGGCCTCTTAATAGAAGAAATGTACCCCATGCCCCCATTGTAAATCAAGAAAACCCTATAGATGATTTTGTTGATGATCTTGATGTAAATCTAGATAGGGTGGGAAGAGATAGGAGGGGACAACGAGGTAGAGTAGAAGATGATAATATCAGCAGCATAAAAATGAAGATGCCATCTTTCAAGGGCACAAGAGACCCAGACTTGTACCTTGACTGGGAGCGGAAAGTTGAGGCCATCTTTGACTGTCACCACTACTCTGAAGGTAAGAAGGTTAAGCTTGATGTTGTTGAATTTTCTGATTATGCTTCTATTTGGTGGAAAAAGCTTACAAGAGACAGACAACAAGATGGAGAACCACCCATTGCTACTTGGACCGAGATGAAAAGAGTCATGAGGAAGAGGTTTGTGCCTTCCCACTTTCAAAGAGACCTACAACTGCGTCTTCATACCTTGAAGCAAGGAACCATGACTGTTGATGAATAATTTAAAGCTATGGATATGGCTATGATCCAAGCTAATTGTATGGAAGAAGAAGAGACCAATATGTAACTATAGATGAATTAGTAGATTTGGCTATAAAAATAGAAAAGCAAAATAAAAGAAGGCAGCAAGCTAGCTCATGGAGAAGTCGGCCAAACACCAATTCCAAGAAGCCATGGCCAAAACAAGAAGTGATTTCTAGACCTCAAGAAGACAAGGGGAAAGGCAAAGTTGATGAGAAAGAGGGAAGTAAAGCTTTCAATTCTAGATCCTCTAAACCTTCTAGTTCCATTCAATGTCATAAATGTCATGGAAGAGGCCATATGATGCATGAATGTCCAAATAGAAGAAATATTCTGTTGAGAGAAAATGGAGGATATGAGAGTGAAAAAAGTGAGGAAGAAGAGAGAGGAGTAAGTGAAGATGATGTAGAACTTCCTAATGATGGTTTGGTTGGGGTAATTAGGAGGACTATAGATGGAGAATATGAGGGAGAAAAAAAGTGAGGAAGAGGAAGAAGAGGAAGGTGTGAGTGAAGATGATGTAGAGTTACCTTTCAATGATGGTTTGGTTGGGGTAGTTAGGAGGATTATGACTATTAATTTAGGAATCAGTAGTGAAGAACAAAGAGAAAATATATTTCATACTAGGTGTGGAATAAAGGGAAAAACTTGTTCTATGATTATTGATAGTGGTAGTTGTGCTAATGTGGTGAGTTCACACTTGGTGAACATGTTAGAACTTGCATGCATGAAACACCCTAAGCCCTATAGACTCCAATGGTTGAATGATAGTGGTGAACTGAAAGTCAACAAACAATGCATGATTTCCTTCAATGTTGGTAGGTATGTGGATGATGTTCTTTGTGATGTGGTTCCTATGCAAGCTTGTCACATCTTGTTAGGTCGTCCGTGGCAATATGATAGGAATGTTTTTCATGATGGAAGAAAGAATAGATATTCTCTTGAGCTTAATGGCAAGAAGTATACTCTTGCACCTTTAAGTCCTTCTCAAGTGTTTGAGGATCAAAAGAGATTGAGAGAAATAATGGGAAAACAAAGGGGAGGAAAAAAATGAGCTTGAGGAAAGGAAAGAAGAAGGCAAGAGGTAGAAAAAAGAGAGATGGCC
>NC_031995.1:65299232-65300859 GCF_001879085.1 Nicotiana attenuata | reverse complement strand
TGGTTTCTTTTGATATTCTTCGAAGGCGACTAGTTTCTTTTACTAGTTGTTGTCGTAAGTTATTCAAACTAGAAGTCATGATCCGAATCTAGTTCTTGATTAGCTTATCTCTAGTGAAGGCAATTGGTTTCATAACCAACTTGTTGTCATTAGGATCTTGTCAAAATCTAGATTAACATAATCTCGGGGTTCTTGGACCTTTCCTCGAATTTCGACATATCTAGTTTATTTTTCTTGCTCCGCTTGCATTTCTTTACTACTTTCGCATTTCATCAACTTATTTTCTTCAAGTTCTTGGATCTCCCAACCTTTGTGTTATCACATTGGGTGATTGAATATTTGATTTGGTCACCCAGAACGTAAGGATCAAAAACTTACATTTGAAGACCTTGTGTCTACTCCATTTTCTATGCTGCTTCGTTTATCAGGGTTGTTCTCTGTCAACTTATTTGGAAATTAATTGGGTCTTACTTTTCAAAAGGAAGCTATGACAAATGATTAGTTATGCTTTATCTGCGGAAATATATGTGCTTTTACCTCTTCATCTTATATCTTGTGGAATGGTGATAAAAAAAACACAGGGAAACTAAATTTTGTAGGAGTGTTACTCGAGCTTTTTTGAGATTTGACATATTTATCTGGTATTTAACTTCTTTTGCTATTTTTGTGTTGGATTAATTTTTTAATTCAGTTTTGTCTTGCTAAAAGACCAACTTGGTAGTTAAAAACGCGTGGACTAAAAAGAGACAAAAGAGAACAACTTGGTAGTTAAAAATATGTAGACCGAAAAGAGAAAAAAGAGAGTAACAAAGCAAGTATATTAAAAGTTCAACTCATGGGTATCATATATTATGAGAATGTCCAAGAAAGATGTTGTGATGAGTGAGGTAACACCAAAATAAAATTTTGGACAGAACCCCATAATATACTTTATTGAATCGGCTGAAAAATATATCTCTTCAACCTGGATAATTATATAATATATTTGGCTAAGTTATGAACTTACAAGATAGTCTATCCCATTTAAAAAAAGAATGAAATGAAAACAAAAAAAAAATCAGAACAACTTGGTTCATGCTATGTTGTCTGCTTTGAATCTCTACTTTACAGATAACTTTGTACTTTTCTATTTTTTTATTTGGCAATGTGCTTTACGATGAAGTTTCACTCTTTAGAGATGATCGTTATCTGTTGAATCTTACTCGGTTCTCATTATTGTATTTTTGTGTGTATAATTTCAATAGCGAATGATTCTTCTGAGTACTGAGGTTATTTCGATTTGAAGGATCTAATGTTACGAGATCATGGTTATCTACTGAGAATATGTTACATCTCTGCCATTTTCTAATATTATTTTGATAAATAAAAAATCAACCCAAGTAATGTAGAATTAACTATCAAGTTTGTCTCACTTGAACTTTCAAATCTATCGTAAAATTTGCAATTGCTAATTTACGATTCAGTCTGGATAAGAAGAAAATAGAACATTAAAGTAGAAAAATTAATGAACTAAGATACTTCAATATTGTTTTCTCCTTCTACTCCAAGAGAGAAGATGAGGCTATATTAGAAATATAATAAAACATTTAGACTAAGAAATAGAATTTGTCTTTCTCGTGGTAGTAAA
>NC_031995.1:65295110-65298290 GCF_001879085.1 Nicotiana attenuata | reverse complement strand
TTGGAAGATTTATAGCCTCAGTGAAGAACTGACTCTTCCTCTCTACTTCAGCTATATTAGCTAGGAGGTCTGCTGGGATGTTACCTTCTCTGAAGTGTGTGAACATAATAAAAATTTCCAATTAGATTCATTGCTTGAATCGCTGAGATCTCATCCTTTATATGCCAAGTAGTAGAAATTTCTCCTCTTATCATCTGGATAACAACAAGAGAATCTGACTCAACTGTCAACCTGTTGAAGCCTTGATCTAAGCACCATCTAACTCCGGTTTTGATTGCTTGAGCTTCAGCTGAATTGTTTGAGCAACTACCAAGGTAAACAGTGAAAGCCATGATCAAACGTCCGAGATGATCTCTTAACACCCCTCCACCTCCTGCATTACCTGGGTTTCCTTTGCTACAACCATCAACATTTAATTTGAATTCCCCAACACTCGGTTTATTCCATCTCACAGGAAGAATGTGAAGTTGAGGTTTGATTATGTATACCAATTGACATATCCTCGGGAAAGAAGACATAAAAGGCAGAGAAGGAAATTCAGTAGAAAGCAACAGTTGCATCAAGTAGGTAATTTGACCAATGATTCTATGAATTGAACTTCTGATACCCTCATATTTGTAGGTACATCTATATTTCCATATTTCCCAACAGATAATAGAGGGGAGACATTGCAATATCATGTCATGAACTTTATTTTGTGGTTTAATGAGCCATCATCTGATGAATTTGGCCCGAATATTACCAACAAAATTAATAGACAATCCACAAGCATCTTGAAAATATTTCCAAACTTTTAGAGCCATATCATTATCACAAAATAAATGGTTTGTAGTTTCCATATTGCTATTGATGCAGCAATAACATTTTGAGGGCCCATGAACCCCAAACCTGATCAAAGAGTCATCAGTTGCAAGCTTACCATTTAATAATCTCATAACATGAAAAGATACTTTAAAAGGTAGATTACGGTGCCAGATCTTAGTTGTAGTGAAGGAAGAGCCTCTAGATTTTCTAAAAGTTTTCCATGCTGATTTACTAGAAAATGATCCAGTGGGGTTTGCAAGCCAAATAGGAAGATCTTTCTCTTCAGGAGAAATCTTGATAGATTGAATATGAGAAACCAAATTAGAAGGGAGAGTATCACGGAGTTTATCCAGCTTCCATTGGTTGTGCGCAATAAAATCAGCCACTTTTATCTTCTGGGACTTGTTTCCCTGTTGAACTAAATTAGCAAGGGCTCCTTTATTGGTCCAGTTATCCCACCAAAAGGAGAGGTTACCTTTTCCTACATTCCATAAAATATGTGCTTCACAGTCTTTCTTGATATCCATTAGCCTTCTCCAAGAGTGTGACTGAGTATAACTCTTTTTTCTAGCAACTGGATGATATCTTTTGCAGTATTTAGCTTCCAGGAAGAGGGTGAGAAGAGACTTTTGAGTCTGAAATTCCACCAAGATTTAGCAGCAAAAGAAATGCAAATGTCATGGAATGATCTAAAACCTACCCCCCCTCCGTCTTAGGATAACATAAATTCTGCCAGGAAAACCAATGATAACTTTTCTTGCTCTCTATTGTACCACAAAAAAAACTAGCAAGAGATTTTTCAATATGATCAAGGGTAGTTTTTGGTGGATGCACAATAGATATGATATGTAAAGGAATAGAATGCAATACAGACTTGATAAGGACTGCTCTACCCCCAAAAGAGAGAATTTTTTCTTTCCAACCCTGAGTTCTATTTGCTATTTTGGCCACCATATTTCCAAAGTAGCAAATTTTCTTTCTCCCAGGGTAAATAGGGCACCCCAAATAAGTAAAAGGGAACTGGGAATGGGAAAAACCAGTGATGATTTTGATGTCTTCAATTACAGTTGAAGGAGTTTTAGAAGATACCAGGAATGTAGATTTTCTTTTATTCACCATTTGTCCTGAGGCTTGTTCATAGTCCTCCAACTTTTTCATCATCATGGCAATAGATAACAAGTCACCAGAGGAGAAGAGGATGGTGTCATCAGCATATATGAGGTGAGTGATTATAGGACTACCTCGATCCATAGAAAAATTAGTAAAATTACCATGTACTAGCTGGTCCATCATGTAAGACAGCAATTCTGCCCCAATGACAAAAAGTGAGGGGGATAGTGGGTCTCCTTGCTTAAGGCCCCTAGAGGATTTGAAAAACCCATGTCTCACTCCATTGACATTGATGGAGTACCAATTGTTTGAGATCAATCTTGCAACCATATCAATCCAACATTCAGAAAAGCCTAATTGCCTCATAGTTTGACAGAGGTAGTCCCAAGGAACTCTGTCAAAGGCCTTTGCCATGTCTAGCTTAAAAACTACATTACCATTGACATTGGGCCTATCCAAGTTATGAATAAGTTCTTGAGTAAGCATAACATTATCTGAGATTGACCTACCTTTAAGGAAACCAGTTTGGTTTGGAGAAATAATCCTGTTCATAAGAGGGGCTAGCCTACTGTTAAGCAACTTTGAGATAATTTTGGAAGTGAAGTTGCTTAGACTAATAGGCCTGAAATCAGTGAATTGTTGCGGGTTATCAATTTTAGGGATAAGGACAAGGCATGTATGAGTAAATGATCTAGGGAGAGGTTGCCCAGAGAAGAATTCCAAAACCACCTGATAGAGATCATCAGAAATTATATTCCAGCAGTGTTGAAAGAATTTTCCAGAAATGCCATCGGGGCCAGGCGAGCTGCTACTATCCATGGAGAATACTACCTGTTTCAGTTCATCCATGGTAGGGAGTGCCTCTAAAACCAAGTTATCTTCTTCATTTATTACTTGTTAAGCCCCCTAAGCTTTGAAAAATCTCTGTAAGTATTTTCTTGTGTGAACTGCTGCTCAAAAAAGTTAATAGCTTCAGTAGCTATATCATCTTTGTTCTCAATCCAGGTACCATCTTGCTTCTTGATTCTTGTAAGTTGTAATTTTTTCCTTCTAGAATTAATTAGAGAGTGAAAGAACCTAGTGTTATTGTCACCATCCGTAAACCACTTCAAGCCAGCTCTTTGTCTCCAAAATGACTCTTCATTTTTTATGTGCCTAATCAATTGTGCATTCACATTATTGTATTCCATCCTATTGCTTTCAGTATTGTCATTTAGACATCTTTCCTCTAATAACTCAAGCATATTATGCAATTCCTTGGTCTTA
>NC_031995.1:65290066-65290737 GCF_001879085.1 Nicotiana attenuata | reverse complement strand
GACCTGGGCGTTTGTCCGGAATCGAATTCCGAGGTCCCTAGCCCGAGTAATGAATTTTTATCTAAAATTGTTTAATTGAAGCTTTAAGGAATTAAAGAAAACTAAGTAATCATTGATTCCCTAGGTATCGGGCTCGGATTTTGGTTCCGAAGCTTGGTACAGGTCCGTAATGTCGTTTAAGACTTGCCCGTAAAATTTGGTATGAATTCGGGTAGTTTAAGGGCGTTTTGACCCGTTAGAGGAGAGTTAAGAACTTGAAGATTCAATAGTTTGATTCATTTGGTTTTAGGGGGTGATTCCAAGATTTAACATTATTTTGGGAGTTCCGAGGGTTCGAGTAGGTCCGCCTCATGATTTCAGACTTGCCGGTATTTTCGGGCGGGGCTCGGGAGGCCCGAGCGTCAAACGATCGAGGCTCGAGTGAAGTTAAAAATTTAAGAAGAGGCTGAACTACTGCTTCTGTCATAACCGCATCTGCGGTTCTAGGGCCGCAGAAGCGGTCAAGCCTTCGCAGAAGCGGCCAAGGGCAGGCCCAGGGAAAACCGCAGAAACGGTCATGAAACCGCAGAAGCGGTTCCACTTTAGCGGAAATTGACCGCAGAAGCGGTCCAGCCAAATTGGGCCAGAACCGCAGAAGCGGCCAAAACCGCCAGAAGCGGTTCCGCAGAAGC
>NC_031995.1:65282657-65289966 GCF_001879085.1 Nicotiana attenuata | reverse complement strand
TCTATTATCTTAGTGTCGTTTTGGGATTCGTCTATTTTCATATTATGAAATGAGGCATTTACTGGCATCTAAAGTTCTCCAAATCTATTTGTCGCTAGGCCTACCTCGGGCACAGCGAGGATCCCAAATTAGGGCACAAATTTTACATTCCCGCAATATGTGTTTAATACTACAAACATTTCAGGATCCTTACTGACTTGTCTATCTTTTTGTTTTTCTTTATTCTTTATTCCCATCCCCTAAGGTCGGTTTGCACATACTGGCATCATCACCATACCTAAAAGTCCTCCACATCCTCCTCTTCCAAGTGATCCTAAAAGCAAAGGGAAAGTCAGAATAAATGATACAATGCAGTGCAATAATTGAGGAGGAGGAGGAAGAAGGCCTCACTATTCAGGTTGTGGAGAAGGGAGCTGTCCTTAGGAACTGGACCGCCACACCATCCCGGAACCACCGAGTCCCTAGGTAGCTTGGCAGATTTTATTTTTATAGCCATTCTAGGCATTTAAAAATTTTTAGTACCTTTGTTTTAAAGACTTACTTGTTTCAAAATAAATGCTCGATTCATCGAGCCGTACTTGTCTGGATGTTGTGTAATTTTAATAAAATTCATTTGCTCTTTATTATTCATTACTATTTTCTACATTTTTTCCTACAACGTTATTATTACTTTTCCTGATGAACCGGTGACTGTGACATGTAATGAGGCAACGCAACATGAGAACAGTGATTCAGATGAAGAAGACGAGATACCCGAGGAAGTTGTCAGGAAAGTGGAAAACTTTGAGAATAAGCCTAAGTCCAATTTGGACGAAACCGAAGCACTAAACTTGGGGGACGCCGAGACCGTCAAAGAGACTCGCATCAGCATTCACTTATCACTAACAGAAAAGGAAGAGTACATCCGTTTCTTGAGGAAGTACGAGGACATTTTCGCATGGTCATATGATGACATGACAGGTTTGAGCACGTCCGTAGTGGCTCACAAGTTACCTACCAATCCAATGTGCTCGCCGGTGAAGCAGAAACTCAGAAAGTTCAAACCTGACATGAGCCTAAAAATCAAGGAAGAGGTTACCAAGCAGCTCAAAGCCAAAGTTCTCAGGGTGGTTGAGTACCCAACCTGGTTAGCCAACGTTGTGCCAGTTCTGAAGAAAGATGGGAAAGTCAAAGTATGTGTTGACTATCGGGATTTAAACAAAGCAAGTCCCAAGGACGACTTTCCACTACCAAACATACACATCCTGATCGATAATTGCGCCAAGCATGAACTCCAATATTTTGTAGATTGCTTCGCGGGTTATCACCAGATCTGGATGGACAAAGAAGACGCAGAGAAAACAACTTTTATCACACCATGGGGAGTGTACTGCTACAAGATGATATCGTTCGGTCTAAAGAATGCTGGGGTAACCTACATGAGAGCCATAACAACCATCTTCCATGATATGATACACAAAGAGATAGAGGTTTATGTGGACGACATCATTATCAAATCTAAGAGGGCCGCAGACCACATAGCAGATTTGAGAAAATTCTTCAACAGACTAAGGAGGTACAACTTGAAACTGAACCCCGCCAAGTGTGCATTCGGGGTTCCCGCAGGAAAGTTGTTGGGATTCATTGTCATCCGTCGAGGGATCGAGCTAGATCCGTCTAAAGTCAAGGCTATTCAGGAGTTACCGCTGCCTAGGAGCAAAAAGGACGTGATGATCTTCCCAGGGCATCTCAATTATATCAGTCGCTTCATAGCACAGTCCACAGTCATATGTGAACCCATCTTCAAGATGCTGAGGAAAGATGCCGAGACAAGCTGGACCGAAGATTGTCAGAAAGCATTTGACAAAATCAAGGAGTACCTGTCCACACCACCAGTTTTGGTCCTGCCAGAGACGGGACAGCCTTTGCTACTCCATTTATCGGTATTGGATAGAGCCTTCGGATGCGTTCTGGGACAACATGATGAGACAGGGAAAAAGGAGCAAGCCATATACTACTTGAGTAAGAAGTTCACACATTACGAAGCACGGTACTCCCTGCTGAAACACACTTGTTGTGCTTTGACCTGGACGACCCAGAAGTTGAGGCATTACTTTTATGCCTATGCCACATACCTCATATCCAGGATGGATCCTTTGAAGTATATATTTCGGAAACCCATGCCGATAGGGAAGTTGGCTAAATGGCAGATATTGTTGAGTGAGTTCGATATCGTTTACGTAACTCAAAAGGCGGTCAAAGGACAAGCATTGGCAGATCATGTTGCTGAGAATCCGGTTGGAGGAGAATATGAACCCTTGAAAATGTATTTTCCTGATGAAGAGGTGTCATTCGTAGGAGAAGACATTACTGAAGCATATGACGGTTGGAGGATGTTCTTTGATGGAGCTGCAAATTTCAAAGGGGTAGGCATTGGAGCAGTTTTGGTATCAGAAACAGGTCAACGTTATTCGGTATCTGCTAAGCTCAGATTTCCCTGCACTAACAACATGGTGGAGTATGAAGCTTGCATACTAAGACTCCACATGGCAGTCGACATGAGCATTCAGGAGCTGCTAGTAATTGGGGATTCAGATTTGCTTGTGCACCATGTACAAGGAGAGTGGGCCACCAAGAATTCCAAGAGATTTCCATATCTGCACCATGTGTAGGACTTGAAAAAGAGGTTCACCAAGATAGAGTTCCGGCATGTACCCAGAATTCAGAATGAATTTGCCGATGCATTGGCCACTTTGTCATCTATGATATAGCATCTAGATAAGAATTATATTGATCCCATTCCGGTGAGAATCCATAATCAACCGGCTTATTGTGCCCACGTCGAGGAAGAGACAGACAGAAAGCCTTGGTTCCATGACATCATGGAGTATTTGGCGAAAAGAGAATATCCGAAGCATGCAAATGACACTTAGAAACGCACACTTCGGAGATTGTCCAATCACTTCTTCCACGGCAGAGGAAATTTGTACAGGAGAACTCCTGATTTAGGATTGCTAAGTTGTGTCGATGCAAAAGAGGCTTCTAAGCTGCTTCATACATGCTGGGACCTGCGGCCCACATATGAATGGTTTTGTCTTAGCCAAGAAGATACTCAGGGTCGGTTACTTTTGGATGACCATGGAGACAGACTGCGCCCAGTATGTCCGCAAATGCTACCAAAGTCAAGTGCATGCTGACATGACAAAAGTGCTGCCAAATGAGCTCAATGCAACAAGCTCACCTTGGCCATTCGTCGCCTGGGGAATGGATGTCATCGGTTCGATCGAGCCCACTGCTTCAAACGGACACAGGTTTATTCTGGTAGCCATCGATTACTTCACAAAATGGGTAGAGGCTGCATCTTACAAAGCTGTAACCAAGAAAGTCGTCGCAGATTTTGTTAAAGACCATATTGTTCGCCGATTCGGAGTTCCTGAGTCTATTGTTACTGATAATGCCGCCAATCTCAACAGTGATCTGATGAAAGCTATGTGTGAAACTTTCAAAATCAAGCACAAGAATTCCACAGCCTATAGACCTCAGATGAATGGAGTCGTAGAAGCCGCCAACAAAAACATCAGGAAGATACTGAGGAAGGTGGTAGAAAACCACAAACAATGGCACGAGAAGCTACCTTTTGCTCTGTTGGGATACCGCACTACAGTTCGCACGTCAATCGGAGCAACTCCCTACATGTTGGTTTATGGCACCGAAGCTATCATCCCAGCTGAGGTGGAAATTCCTTCTTTAAGGATTATACAGGAAGTCGAACTCAGAGATGCAGAATGGATAAGGAGTTGCTATGAACAATTGGCCCTTATAGACGGAAAAAGGATGAATGCAGTATGTCACGGTCAGCTTTAACAAAACAGAATGTGCAGAGCATTCAACAAAAGGGTCAAACCAAGGCAATTTGCACCGGTACAGTTGGTGCTGAAGAAGATCTTCCCACATCAAGATGAAGCCAAAGGGAAATTCTCTCCAAACTGGCAAGGTCCTTACATGGTTCACAGGGTGCTGACAGGAGGAGCACTCATACTTGCAGAGATGGATGGAGAAATCTAGCCAAAACCAATCAATTCAGACGCAGTCAAGAGATACTGTGCTTAGATTATTTACATTTCCTCATCTGATGTAACTGAACTACGCTTGAACTGATTCCCGTTTAAGAGGGGATACGTAGGCAGCCTTATGGGTTTGGTCATATCATAATAAAATTTCCATTCCCCCCAAGATTAGAAACTGGGGCAGAATTTTGAGGAGGACCCTCAAAATTCCGGAGCAAGTCCAGCCAACGCCAACATATGTCGGACGGTCAGAAATCGGTTAAGAAACTGGAGCAGAATTTTGAGAAGGATTCTCAAAATTCTGAAGAGGGTTCAGCAAGGCTCGAATCATCTACCAAACTGGGGCAGAAATTTGAGGAGGACCCTCAAAATTCTAACATGAGAAAATTGCAGTGTCACTGAAATGTGTTACAGTCACTAGTTCATCTAAATTACTTGATATTTCAATATGTTTCTAAATAACTCTATTTTTCATCAACAATTGCATATTTTCGAAAACTCTATTTCTGTAACAGTCAGGTTACCCAGGAAACTCAAAAGGACCCCAGAACGGAGCAAAGCAAGGCCAGCGGACAGAAGCACGAACCAACCTCTCCCCCCCCCCCCCCCCCACAAAACTTACAATTTTTCTTTGAATGCAGATACATCTGACATAGCAATAGCGTCCGCAAATATGTACACGTAACAAGATCACCATCAATCAGTCCATTAGACACCGAATATTTTCTCTAGCTAAGACATACGATACTCTTATTTGCTACTCGCTCTTTGCATGGGACTAAGCCCTATCCTGCATACCTACATGAGGCTAATCCTTGCCTCCATACTTGCATGAGGCTAATCCCTGCCTCCACACCTGCATGAGGCTAATCCTTGCCTCCCCATTTGCATGAGGCTAACCCATGCCCCCCTACTTGCATGAGGCTAATCATTGCCTCCCCATTTGCATGAGGCTAATCTATGCCTCCCTATTTACATGAGGCTAATCCTTTCCTCCCCTACCTGCATGAGGCTAATCTTTGCCTCCCCATATCCTGCATGAGGCTAATCCTTGCCTCCCCTACCTGCATGAGGCTAATCCTTGCCTCCCCATATCCTGTATTAGGCTAATCCCTGCCTCCCTAATTGCATGAAGCTAATCCTTGCCTCCATACTTGCATGAGGCTAATCCCTGCCTCCCCCACCTGCATGAGGCTAATCCTTGCCTCCCCATTTGCATGAGGCTAATCCCTGCCTCCCTATTTGCATGAGGCTAATCCCTGCCTCCCTATTTTCATGAGACTGCCTTCATATCTTGCATGAGGCTAATCCCTGCCTCCCTATCTGCAAGAGGCTAATCCTTGTCTCCCCATTTGCATGAGGCTAATCCCTGCCTCACCATTTGCATGAGGCTAATCCTTGCCTTCCTATTTTCATGAGGCTAATCCCTGCCTCCCCATTTGCATGAGGCTAATCCCTGTCTCTACCTGCATGAGGCTAATCCTTGCCTCCCCATTTGCATGAGGCTACTCCTTGCCTCCATGTTTGCATGAGGCTAATCCCTGCCTCCATATTTGCATGAGGCTAATCCTTGCCTCCACATTTACATGAGGCTAATCCTTGCCTCCACATTTGCATGAGGCTAATCCCTGACTCCCCTACCTACATGAGGCTAATCCTTGCCTCCCCATTTGCATGAGGCTAATCCCTGCCTCCCATATTTGCATGAGGCTAATCCTTGCCTCCCCATTTGCATGAGGCTAATCCTTGCCTCCACATTTGCATGAGGCTAATCCCTGCCTCCATATTTGCATGAAGCTAATCCTTGCCTCCACATTCGCATGAGTCAAATCCTTGCCCACATCTGCTTGAGGCTGATCCTTGCCTCCCATCTGCATGGGACTAAGCACTGTACCTCTTTGCACAAATATTGCTCTATTTCTAGTACTATCTATTTGCTTTTCAATCGGGTTAAGCTCTACCCTTCACAAGACTAAGCCTTGTCTTGTTAACATCATATTATTGCATCTCATGGGATGAAATATCGCCAATCTATCCAAACGCGTCATAGTATAAAAGCATCATCCTCATAGGCGGAAGACACCATGCCATGGCCTGAGGATCCCTCAAATTTGCATATCATTATTCAAAGGCGTCATGGTTCGTAGGCACCATCTTCATGGCCCGAGAACACCATCTCATGGCCTGCGAATCCCTCACTAAACAATTCATGGCCCAGGACATCATGGCCTGAGGACGTCATCCTTAACCGTCGAAAGACAACTTTCATGGTCCAAAGGGGAATCTGCATCATGTTTTAATATTTTCACAAATACATGTTTGTAGCAATCTCATTATCTGCAGGTAACCAGCAAGCAACCGCTATCCTAGCAGGAGCTACCTCGCTCCAGTTCCTTCAAACTATCTCAACTTAACCGTTCCCCATAACCGCTCTTGCACCTCGTGTCCATTCTTGTAATGATTTCATCGGTATATTCCGCCAATGAATCCAGAACTACACGTGGCCTGATTCCTGTAAAACCAGGGATATGTAGGCAACTCAAGACTGGAGTCAGGCCTCTATCTTTCAAAACATCTCATTCGGTCAAAATTGGCCATCATTTCTTTACCCGAAACTCTTTCATCCTTCTCGGATAAAGAGGGGCAGCTGTTGATACCCAATTTTTCCTCATATATTTTTAACACATATATATGCTTTCAAAATAGTATACGCATGCATAAACATTTNAATGGTAGTCACTTCCAACAGGAAGCTGGAATACTTGGAGCGAGGAATAGTGGAGCTGGAAGGTAAAGTCATAAAGAGGATTGAGGATTGCCAGAACGCTGAAGGAGCTGAAGGAGGACATCTGGCCAGGGCCTACTTACTACTGGGACTGCGCGAGCTGGGGGACCTGTACAATGGAGTCAGGAAGATCGAATCTGGGGAAGGTCCTTCTGGGACCAAATAGACTAGATTTATTCGCTTTCTTAAAATATAATAAGGTCAAGTGCCAATAGTGACTTTTCTATTATCTTAGTGTCGTTTTGGGATTCGTCTATTTTCATATTATGAAATGAGGCATTTACTGGCATCTAAAGATGACCCATAAACTGCCAACCGATCCAATGTGTCCGCCGGTAAAGCAAAAGCTCAGAAAGTTCAAACCTGATATGAGTTCGAAAATCAAGGAGGAAATCATTAAGCAGGTCAAAGCCAAGGTTCTCAGGGTAGTAGAATACCCGACATGGTTAGCTAACATTGTGCCAGTACCAAGAAAGCG
>NC_031995.1:65268069-65271183 GCF_001879085.1 Nicotiana attenuata | reverse complement strand
CCTGGTCCTTGATGATAAGTGAATTTTCTAAATTTGGTATTGATGGTTAAGCTGAGTTCTTACAGGTTTCAAATAAGTAAAAAGCACAGAGTTTGTCATCATCAAAAAGGGGGAATTTGTTGACCCAAGAACAGGTGAAGTTTTGAAGATTGACAAAAGAACTCAGACATGGACCAGGTCCATCTTATGAAGCACAGTCATGATCAACCTATACATGTGAGATGCACGTGAAGGAGATAAGTCCTACTGATCAAGCAGCAATATCTCCTTATCTGATCAAAAAGGTTGCATGTTGGATAAGGAGAGAAAGTCTCCTTATATGAAGAGAACACAATCTAGGATGAAGATAGTGTTAGAGTTTGAGATCATCATGAACTCTTCCACGATAGAGGAGCAGCAATTGAATACCAATCAAACTCTGATTACTAACCTATTAAATGTCAGTGTTGTTCTCTTTTACAGGTAATGCACATAAGCAGAAGTTAAACTTAAATTAAGAGCAAAAGAGCAAGGCGATTTTGCAAGCAATTTATGTGTGATTTAAGCGTGCAATCCTGAAGCTACTTGAACAAGATAGAAGAACCAGTTCTAAGCCTCCATCTTTTATTCTAGTTCAATTGTAGTAGGTGATTTTACATTGTACCTTTCAGCTTTTATAGAAGCAATTGTATTAGGTACTTAGAGTGTTCAAGTTAGAGTTAACTTGAAGTTGTCGCAATAGTTGAGGCTGTGTGCCACAACGGGATTAGAGG
The DNA here is from genome assembly GCF_001879085.1 of Nicotiana attenuata. NCBI lineage: Eukaryota > Viridiplantae > Streptophyta > Magnoliopsida > Solanales > Solanaceae > Nicotiana > Nicotiana attenuata. The sequence goes on along the minus strand of NC_031995.1, from coordinate 65,270,431 downwards.
TAATCCTTAGGTTTACAAAGAGTTTTTGTAAATGCTGTTTTGGCTCAGTGATTTTAGTGGAAGTTTGAGAAAATCCTACTGAGTAGTAGGTCGTGGTTTTTTCACCTTTTGAGCCAGGTGTTTTCCTCGTAAAAATCTTTGTGTTCTTTATATTCAGTATTTTATTATTCCACAAACAGTAGTAGGTGGAACACCTAGAAGAACCAGGTCTTTCTATAGTTCAGTTAAGCGAAAATTGGGTACCACACAAATCACCCCCCTCTTGTGTGGTATTGACGATTAAAACATCAATTGGTATCAGAGCGGGTTATCCTTGAAGAGGTTAACACCTTAGGAAAAGATCAAGATGAGTGCACCACTTAGAAACTGGGAAGGGCAATCCACTGTTAGGCCTTTACTCTTTAATGGTCAGTACTATTCTTGGTGGAAGAACAGGATGACAGATCATATCATTGGAGAGGACTATGAACTTTGGGACATAGTCACTGATGGTCCCCTGGCAACAACAAAGAAGAATGCTGAAGGAGTGGAGTGCCAAAGACAAGAGCTGATTGCACTGCTGAAGATTTGAAGAAATGGGGAAGAATGCCAAGGCCAAGAAATGGCTTGTGTGTGGACTGGGTCCAGATGAGTACAGCAGGATTCAAAGTCGTACCACTGCCAAAGAGATATGGGACACGTTACAAGTGGCTCATGAAGCAACTCCTCAAGTAAAGAGATCAAGAGGAACACTGCTATATTCTCAATATGAGAATTTCACTATGAAGGAAGGAGAAACTATCTAGGAGATGTACACAAGGTTCACAACATTAACAAATGAACTTAAATCTCTTGGGAGAATTATCCTTGAAGAAGACAAGGTTGAGAAAATCTTGACAAGAGTTTTACCAGTGACTTGGGAAAGCAAAATCACTGTTATTCAGGAATCTAAGAACATTGCTACCCTCAAGCTGGATGAACTGATTGGAAATCTGACTGCCTATGAACTGAGGAGGCAAACCATGAAAATGGATGCACCCAAGAAGGAAAGAAGTCTGGCTCTTAGAATAGCTGAAGGTGCAGATCTGGAGGATGATGAAGTGGCTATGATCACAAGAGATTTCAAAAGGTACCTAATGAGAGGAAAGGGTTCTTCAGGAGGTACAACCTCCAACAAACCAAGGGCTCCTGAGAAACAGACTAACGAGGGTTGCTACAAATGTGGTAAGACTGATCACATGATCAAAAACTGTCCTCAGTGGGAAATTAAATGGAAGAAGGAAAGGGCGGAACGAAGGAACAGGAAGAAGGAACAGGTTCAACCCAAAAGGAACAAAGGATCAACAAAGGCTATGGTTGCCGCTTGGGGAGAAACCTCAGACGAGGACTCAGAAGATGAAGCTAGAGATGAACAAGCAATTATGGCCATCGGAGAATCAGATAATGAACAAGAGGTAAGTGTCCTTCTTCTCAAAGACAAGATTAAATTTTTGTCTAAAGAAAAGTTGACTGAGCTATTGCTAGACTTCATTAATGAGTCTGAGATAATTAACAATGAGAAGGATGATCTGCCTAGGGAGTGTGCAATCTTAAAAGCCAAGTGCAAAAATCTAGAATCTAGGGCTAATGAGAGTGACAGTAAAAATGCTGAGTTGAAGAACCAGGTTCTTGAACTTGACACCAGTGTCCTAGAGCTTAGGTCTGAAAATTTAAAACTGAAACTAGGAACAGGAAAGAAGAAAGCCGATCACACACACCTCATCTTAGAAGAAAACTTAGGAAAATGAAGGATGAGTTGTACAGGAAGGATGAGCAGATAAGAGTTTTAAAAGAAGACCTAGGGAAGGTAAAGCATGAACTAGACAGAACTTGCAAATGGAATAAGGCTTCTGATGCACTTTCCTGGCTACAAGAACATCACAGTAGCAACAAAAGAGGACTTGGCTATGGGACTCAAGCACCTAAGTGGGACCCTAAAAGCAAGTACCTCACTCTTTCTGAAAACAAAATTTGCACACACTGTGGCAAGACTGGTTATTACAAAAATAAATGTAATGCAAAAGAAAAGGCCAGACAAAAGAACAAAGCTTTTGTCCAAGAAAAAAATAGGCTGCCTGGGTGGGCAAAAAGGAATTTGATTTACCCCTTTGCCTATAGAAAAGGACCCAAACTAGTTTGGGTTCCTAAGACTAACCCTTGATTTCTTTTTGCAGGTCCAAGTGAAGGGAAGCAGCCAAATATGGTACATGGATAGTGGCTGCTCAAAACATATGGCTGGAAGCAAGAACCAGTTCCTTTCACTTGAGGACTTGAAATGAGGTAATGTCTCCTTTGGAAATGGGAAGAAAGGTGAGATCATTGGGGTTGGAAAGGTAGGTAAGAC
>NC_031995.1:65262922-65266664 GCF_001879085.1 Nicotiana attenuata | reverse complement strand
GAACATAATTACTGATCCAACCTCTGGAGTCAAAACTAGATCACAATTAAAGAATTTGTGTGCTTTTGATGCTTTCCTATCTCTTATTGAACCTAAAAATGTTGTTGAGGCTTTGCAGGATGCAGATTGGGTAAATGCAATGCAAGATGAACTCAATCAGTTTGAGAGAAGTCAATTTTGGTATCTAGTTCCAAGACCCAAGGACAGATCAGTCATTGGCACAAAATGGGTCTTCAGAAACAAACTTGATAAAGATGGAACTATTACAAGAAATAAGGCAAGACTTGTGTACAAGGTTACAGCCAAGAGGAGTGTATAGATTATGATAAGACTTTTGCTCATGTTGCAAGACTAGAAGCAATAAGACTCCTCATAGCCTTTGCAGCACACATGGAATTCACTCTTCATCAAATGGATGTCAAAAGTGCCTTCCTGAATGGATACCTAAAAGAAGAAGTGTTTGTGAAACAACCTCCAGGGTTTGAAAGCAAGGAATATCCTGAGCATGTGTACAAATTAGACAAGGCTCTTTATGGACTCAAGCAGGCTCCCAGAGCATGGTATGAACGATTGTCAAAATTCCTGCTTGAACATGGCTACAAAAGAGGTAAAATTGACAGTACCTTGTTCTTGATGGAAAAAGGTAAGGATCTTCTTGTGGTACAAATATATGTTGATGACATAATTTTTGGGGCTACCACTGATAAGCTAAGTAAGGATTTTTCCAAATTAATGGGGAGTGAGTTTGAAATGAGTATGATGGGTGAGCTTAACTTCTTCTTAGGCTTACAGATCAAACAAAGCCCAAATGGAACCATGATCCATCAGCAGAAATACACAAAGGAGCTGATCAGAAAGTTTAAAATGGATGAATCAAAGGAAATAGACACCCCCATTGCAACTGCCACCAAATTAGACATAGATGAACCTAGTTCATCTGTTGATCAGAAGTTGTATAGGGGTATGATTGGTTCACTTTTGTATCTTACTGCCAACAGACCTGACATAGTCTTCAGTGAAGGGCTTTGTGCTCGCTTCTAGGCTAATCCAAAGGAGTCTCACTTGACAGCTGTCAAGAGGATATTGAGATATTTGAAAGGCACTACTGATCTGTGTCTTTGGTACCCTAAAGGTAGTAATTTCAATCTAGTAGGGTATGCTGATGCTGATTATGCAGGTTTTCTTATGGATAGGAAAAGCACCTCAGGTATGGCTCATTTTCTTGGTTCATGTCTTCTATCATGGGCCACTAATAAGCAAAATTCAGTGGCCTTATCCACTGCCGAGGCTGAATATGTTGTTTCTGCCTCTTGTTGTGCTCAATTGCTATGGATTAAACAGCAGCTGATAGACTTTGGTATTGAAGTGGGTTGCATTCCTATGTTCTGTGATAACACTAGTGCTATAAGTATGACAAAGAACCCTGTTCATCATAAGAGGACTAAGCACATAGATGTTAGACACCACTTCTTAAGAGATAACTATGAGAAAGGATTGATCTCCATAGAATATTGTGCTACTGATAAACAAATTGCTGACATCTTCACTAAAGCACTGAGTAGAGAAAACTTTGAAAGGAACAGGTTGGAATTAGAGATGATTAAGATCACCTAATAGGTCCAAATCAGAATGCACAATGAAAAAAAAAGGAAAAATTGAAGAAAAAAAATTCTTTTGGCTAGGAACTCTGAACTTGTGTAAATATCTAGATTAATTCTTACTCAGCTTCATACTTTAATTAGTATACTCCTGTGACATGTGTTAATATGACTCACTGATCTCTTATAAAATTTTCTCTATTATGGTAATTTGAGGCATGTTCAAGAGAATTCTAAATGAAGAACCTAGTTCATCAGTATGAGTTCATCTGAAAGCTAAGGTGTTTTTTCTATACTCTACACAATTAGAAATATAAATATTTAAATCATGAGCAGAAGTCATACATTTGTTAAACTCCTAGAAAATTTTATCCATTAGCTTTGAACCAGTTCCGTCTGCCTAGAACTCTAAACCGGAAAAAAATTGCCTAAAATCTAGGGAAAATAAACCGATCATTCAAACCTGGAATTTCAGGTTGATTAGACCTCTAATTGACCACTGAGAAAGCTACCGTTACCCATTAAATGTGTATCTCTCTTTAAATACACATCATTTCTCTACCAACTCTATAATTTTGACCGTCATTTTTCTACTCTCTCTTGATATCTTCTTCTCCAAAATTCTAACTCCCTGATTCTCTCAAAACTCAGCGATCATGTCTAACCCACAAGATAATCCTGGAACTCCTCCACAACCTACTCCATCTGTTTATCTTCCTCTCCTCCACCCTGCACTACTCCCAAACCCAGGCTAAGAAGGGTTAAAATGCTTGCTCGAAAAACAGTAGCCACTGGAGCTCTTAGGAAGAAATTAGATGAGAAATTGAAGGCAAGCCAGGCCCAGTCTCCGACTCCAATTCTGATTCTGAGTCATACAAATCTGCAGGTGAGGGGGAAGGACTTGGGTCTTCTGACTCTGAAAGGACTCAAGAATCCCCTTCTAAGGTACGTTCATCTGTGACTGAAAACCTAGAGACTAGGTTTGTTCTGGTTGGACCCATTAGGGATGTTGAATTGCCTGAGATACGAAGGAGTGGAGGTAAAAAGAATTCTGAAAAACAAAAAGAGAGAGAGGGTGCATGTGGTGAAGTGAGGAGAATTGGGAAAGGAGTGGTTGTGACGACCCAAAGGGTCATCACCTTTTTTTTAAATGAATTTTGTGCTTCCGAGGCCTTGAAAACCTCGTTTAGAGTCGCCTCGATTTGCGAGCGCAATCCGGGCGCGTAGCCGGAAAGCTTAAATGTGAAACTCTATGAAAAATGCTAAATTTTGATGTTAAAATGAATAAATTTGACCTTGGTCAACCTTTTGGGTAAACGGACCCGGACCCGTGATTTGACGGTCCCGGAGGGGTCCGTAGGAAAATATGGGACTTGGGCGTATGCCCGGAATCGAATTCCGAGGTCCCAAGCCCGAGAAATGAATTTTTTTTGTAAAATTGTTTTCTGAAATTGTTTAAGGAAATTGGAAAGGAAATTTGATTATAAAGTGATGGTATCGGGACCGTATTTTGGTTCCGGTGCCCGGTACAGGTCTTATATATGTTTTAAGTCCTTCCTGTGAAATTTGGTTGAAAACGGACGCCGTTTGACGTGATTCGGACTTAAATTAGAAAATTTGATGTTTTATGAAGCTTGAAAGAATTCTTGAATTTTGAGGTTTAATTCGATGTTTATGATGTTATTTTGGTGATTTGATTACACGAATATGTTCGTAAGATGTTTTTGAGGTTGTGTGTATACCTGGATTGGAGTTTTGAGGGCTCGGGTGAGTTTCGAGTAGGTTCCGGGATGCTTAGACTTAAAAGACCAGATGTTGCAGGTTCAGGAAATATTGCAGGTCTCTGAGCCCTCTTGCGCAGTCCGCGAGGAATCGCGTGCAGTCGCGGAGAGGCCAGCGCGGCAGCGGTCGCCTTTGAGCGGTCCGCGGTGGATGTTGTGCGGCCGCGGTCGGCTTTGTGCGTCCCGCACGGGGCTATGACCTGCAGGTATTCAGGGAGGCCTGTGCGGCCGCGGTCCTTATTGTGCGGTCCGCACAAGGAGTATCAGAAGGGTATAAATACACGGGATTTTCAGTCATTTTTCATTTTGCAAAACCCTAAAAACATAAGAGGCGATTTTTCAAACAACCCTTCTTCTCCAAAA
>NC_031995.1:65131044-65262269 GCF_001879085.1 Nicotiana attenuata | reverse complement strand
TTCCTTCGTTGCTGGACGACTTTTACTTGAAATTGTTATTTTCCCCTAGCATGCTCCCCCCTTCCCATATTGATTACTTGTCTCTGTATTTCGATTCCGCTGTATATGTATGTATAACTGCACAGGTTTATGTGGTAGTCCGGTCTAGCCTCGTCACTACTTCGTCGGGGTTAGGCTAGGCACTTACCAGCACATGGGGTCGGTTGTGCTGATACAACACTCTGTGCTCTTTTGCACAGATCCAGGTGTTGGACATCAGCTGTAGTAGCGCGGGAGTTAGGCTTCAGTCCAGCGAGACACCGAGGTAGCCTTGCAGGCGTTCGCGGGCCCGGCGTCTCTTCTATCTTTTATTTTAGTCTGTTATCTCATGTATTTCGAGACAAACAGTTATATTTTCTTTCAAACGGTTGTATTTAGCACTCTTAGTAGTTCGTGAGTATGTGACACCAGCTCTTGGGTAGAGGTTTATGTTGATTTTCTGCATTGTAGTTCAGATTCTTTAATTTAAGACTTCCGCTTATTTATTTTATTCCGCTGTTTTCATGATATTACTGATAATTGTTAAAAGAGGCAAATTGGTTGATGACAAAGGTAATTAAGGGTTGGCTTGCCTAGCTCTCATTAGTAGGCGCCATCACGACTCCCGAGGATGGGAAATTCGGGTCGTGACAAGTTGGTATCTGAGCACTAGGTTACATAGGTCTCACAACTCACGGACAAGCTTAGTAGAGTCTGAGGGATCGGTACGGAGACGTTTGTATTTATCCCCCAGAGGCTACTGAGTTAGGAAAAAAATTTCACATTGTTTTTCTTCCTTATCGTGCGGTTTGGTTTCTCAACGCTAATTGAATTTCTACTCTGTTCTTTTGCAGATGGCGAGAACACGCGCTTCCTCATCTTCTGATCAGCAGTCCGAGCCCCAGGCAGCTCCCGCTAGGGGCAGAGGCCGAGGCCGTGCTAGAGGTCGAGGTAGGGGCAGAGCTCAGCCCCGAGCAGCAGCACCAATGGCGGAGCCTCAGGTTGACTTCGACGAGGAGGTTCCGGCCCCAGCCCCAGCAGCTCCGGTGGGCCCAGCTCAGGTCCCAGAGGGGTTTATTGCTACCCCAGTTCTTCAGGATGCTCTGGTCCGATTGGTGGGTCTCATGGAGAGTGTTACCAGAGCAGGTTTGCTTCCTGTAGCACCAGCCGTCTCTCAGGCTGGAGGAGGGGCCCAGACTCCTGTTACTCGTACTCCAGAGCAGGGAGCTCCCCCGATTTAGACTCCAGCAGTTCAGCCAGTTGGAGCAGCTCACCGGGTGTGGTAGCCCAGGCCGGTGATGGGGCAGCTATGTCTGCCGATGCTTTATGGAGGTTGGATAGGTTCACCAAGATCTTCACTACTACCTTCAGCGGTGCATCTACCGAGGATCCTCATGATTATTTGGATCGCTGCCACGAGGTTCTTCGAAACATGGGTATTGTTGAGACCAATGGGGTTGATTTCGCTACATTCCAGTTGTCTGGATCCACCAAGACTTAGTGGAGGGATTATTGTTTAGCTAGACCAGCAGGATCTCCAGCCTTGACCTGGGAGCAGTTCACGCATGTATTCCTGGAGAAGTTTCTCCCTATTACACAGCGAGAGGCCTATCGGAGGCAGTTCGAGCGTCTCCATCAGGGATCCATGACAGTCACCCTAGTACGAGACCAGGTTTATTGAGTTGGACCGACATGCTATTGTTATACTTCCCACTGACAGGGAGAGAGTGAGACGGTTTATTGATGGACTCCTTCAGCCTATTCGTCTCCAGATGGCTAGAGAGGCTGGGAGCGAGATATCCTTTCAGGAGGCGGCCAATGTGGCCCAGAGGATTGAGATGGTATTATCACAGGGGGGTGGTCAAAGGGAAGACAAGAGAACCCGTCAGTCAGGCTGATTCAGTGGTGCCTCGTTTGGAGGCAGAGATTCGTATGATAGGGGTCAGCCTTCTAGGCATCTTCCAGTCAGCCCTCCAGGTTTCTCACGGTGCCTCAGGTGGCCGTGGTTCTCACGCGCATATTCTGATCAGCAGCCATTCAGTGCACCGCCAGCTCCTATCAGTGAAGTGCCACTTCAGAGTTTCCGTGGTAGTCATTCAGGTCGACAGGGCCAGCAGACTCAGCAGCCGAGGACTTGTTACATTTATGGTAACACGGGTCATATTTCCAGATTTTGCCCTCGAGCACCGAGCAGTTCTCAGCACCAGGATTCTCGTGCCATGGTTCAGGCACCAGGTGTTCCACAGCCCGCCCAGCCAGCTAGAGGTGGGGGTAGAGGTGCCAGAGGTGGAGGTAGAGGTCATAGAGGTGGAGCTCAGACCGCCAGAGGTGGAGGCCAGCCAGCAGCAGACCGTCCCAGAGAGGTAGATCAGAGTGGTGGGGCCCAGCCCCGATGTTATGCTCTTCAGGCCAGGCCCGAGGCAGAGGCTTCAGATGCAGTCATTACAGGTACGGTTCTGGTTTGTGATAGAGATGCTTCAGTGTTATTTGATCCAGGGTCTACGTATTCGTAGGTGTCATCCTATTTTGCCCCATATTTAGTCATGCCTAGCGATGCATTGAGTATTCCTATTTATGTGTCTACACCAGTGGGTGACTCTATTGTGGTCGATCGAGTCCATCGCTCTTGTATTGTGGTGATTGGGGATTTGAGACTCGTGTAGATTTGTTGCTCTTAGACATGGTTGACTTCGATATTATATTGGGGATGGACTGGTTATCACCCTACCACGCTATCTTGGACTGTCATGAAAGACTGTGACCTTAGCTTTACCGGGTATGCCTCGTTTAGAGTGGAGAGGGACTCCTGGTCATTCTACCCGCAGTGTTATATCGTATGTGAAGGCTCGGCGTATGGTCGAGAAGGGGTGTTTGGCCTATCTAGCCTATGTTCGGGATTCCAGTGCTGAGGTTCCCTCTATTGATTATGTGCCCGTTGTTCGTGAGTTCCCTGATGTTTTCCCTTCAAACCTGCCAGGTATGCCACCCGACAAGGATATTGATTTCTGCATTGATCTAGCACCGGGCACTCAGCCCATTTCCATCCACCGTATCGTATGGCCCCGCCGGAGTTGAAAGAGTTAAAGGAACAGTTACAAGATTTGCTTGAGAAGGGCTTCATTAGGCCCAGTGTCTCGCCTTGGGGTGCGCCGGTGTTATTTGTCAAGAAGAAGGATGGGTCAATGAGAATGTGTATTGATTACCGACAATTGAACAAGGTAACGATCAAGAATAAGTATCCACTGCCGAGGATTGATGATTTGTTCGACCAGCTTCAGGGTGCCAGGGTATTTCCAAGATTGACTTGCGATCTTGCTACCATCAGTTGAGGATTAGGGCATCCGAAGTCCCTAAGACAGCTTTCCGCACTCGGTACGGGCATTATGAGTTCTTGGTTATGTCATTCGGGTTGACAAATGCCCCAGCAGCTTTCATGGACTTGATAAACCGAGTGTTCAGGCCTTATTTGGACTCATTCGTGATAGTTTTCATTGATGATATATTGATATATTCCCGCAGCCAGGAGGAGCACGAGCAGCACCTTAGAGTGGTTCTTCAGACTCTGAGGGATAGTCAGTTATATGCCAAGTTCTCCAAGTGTGAGTTCTGGCTGAGTTCAATTGCATTTCTGGGTCATGTTGTATCAGCAGAGGGTATTCAGGTGGACCCAAAGAAGATAGAGGCAGTCAAGAACTGGCCTAGACCAGCATCAGCTACAGAGATCCAGAGTTTCTTGGGATTGGCAGGCTACTATCGACGGTTCGTGGAGGGGTTTTCATCTATTGCAACCCCGATGACCAGATTGACCCAGAAGGGTGCCCAGTTCAGATGGTCGGATGAGTGTGAGGCGAGCTTTCAGAGGCACAAGACAGCTCTGACTACGGCACCGGTGTTGGTTTTGCCCACGGGTTCTGGGCCTTATAGAGTCTATTGTGATGCTTTCCGTGTTGGGCTTGGAGCAGTGTTGATGCAGGATGGCAAAGTCATTGCCTATGCTTCGAGGCAGTTGAAGATTCATGAGAAGAACTATCCGGTTCATGATTTGGAGTTGGCAGCCATAGTTCACGCATTGATGATTTGGAGGCATTATCTATGGCGTGGCATGTGAGGTGTGCACGGATCACAAGAGTCTTCAGTACTTGTTCAAGCAAAAGGAGTTGAATTTGAGGCAGAGGAGGTGGTTGGAGTTGTTGAAGGATTATGACATCACCATTCTATATCATCCGGGGAAGGCCAATGTGGTGGCCGATGCATTGAGTAGGAAGTCAGCCAGTATGGGCAGTCTTGCTTATATTCCGGTAGGTGAGAGGCCGCTTGCTTTGGATGTTCAGGCCTTAGCCAACCAGTTCGTGAGGCTGGATGTTTCTGAGCCCAGTCGTGTGTTAGCTTGCACGATCGCTCGTTCTTCGTTATTGGAGCGTATCCGTGAGCGGCAGTATGATGATCCCCATTTGTGTGTCCTTAGAGACACAGTGCAGCGCGGAGGTGCCAGGCAGGTTACCTTAGATGATGATGGAGTTTTGAGATTGCAGGGCCGAGTATGTGTGCCCAATGTGGATGGGCTCTGAGAGTTGATTTTGGAGGAGGCCCATAGCTCCCGGTATTCTATTCATCCGGGCGTCGCGAAGATGTATCAGGATTTGCGGCAGCATTATTGGTGGCGTAGAATGAAGAAGGATATCGTAGCATATGTGGCTCGTTGTTTGAATTGTTAGCAGGTTAAGTACGAGCATTAGAGGCTTGGTGGTTTATTTCAGAGGATTGAGCTTCCCGAGTCGAAGTGGGAGCGGATCACTATGGACTTTGTTACTGGACTTCCGTTGACTCGGAAGAAGTTCGACGCAGTTTGGGTCATTGTTGATAGGCTGACCAAGTCAGCACATTTCATTCCTGTGGCAGTCTCCTATTCTTCTGAGAGGTTAGCTGAGATCTACATTCGGAAGATTGTTCGCCTTTATGGTGTGCCCGTATCTATCATTCGGACCGGGGTACGCAGTTTACCTCGCGTTTCTGGAGAGCAGTACGGCGAGAGTTGGGCACGCGGGTTGAGTTGAGCACAACATTTCATCCGCGGACGGTCAGTCTGAGCGGACTATTCAGATCTTAGAGGATATGCTCCGAGCTTGTGTTATTGACTTTGGAGGTTCGTGGGATCAGTTCTTGCCTTTAGCAGAGTTTGCCTACAACAACAGCTACTAGTCGAGCATCCAGATGGCTCCTTATGAGGCCTTATATGGTAGGCGGTGTCGGTCTTTGGTTGGATGGCTTGAGTCGGGAGAGGCTCGGTTGTTGGGTACGGAAATGGTTCAGGAGTCCTTGGACAAGGTCAGGATCATTTAGTATAGGCTTCGTTCAGCTCAGTCTAGGCAAAAGAGCTATGCGGACCGCAAGGTTCGAGATGTGGCTTTCATGGTTGGTGAGCAGGTATTGCTCCGAGTGTCGCCTATGAAAGGCGTGATGAGATTTGGGAAGAAGGGCAAGCTTAGCCCTATGTTCATTGGTCCGTTTGAGATTCTTGACCGAGTGGGAGAGGTGGCTTATAGACTTGCTTTGCCGCCGAGCTTATCAGCCGTGCATCCAGTGTTTCATGTGTCCATGCTTCGGAGGTATCACGGCGATCCAGCCTATGTGTTAGATTTCAGCACTGTCCAGTTGGACAAGGACTTGTCTTATGAGGAGGAGCCGGTAGCTATTCTAGACTGGCAGGTTCGTCAGTTGAGATCCAAGAGTTTCCCTTCTGTTCGTGTTTAGTGGAGAGGTCAGCCTCCTGAGGTATCGACCTGGGAGTCCGAGTCCGATATGCGGAGCCGTTATCCTCATCTTTTCCCCGACTCAGGTACTTCTTTCTTCTGTCCGTTCGAGGACGAACGATTATTTTAGAGGTGGAGAATGTATCACCTATTTTCTTACCCATTCTGTGCTTCCGAGGCCTTGAAAACCTCATTTAGAGTCTCCTTGATTTGCGTGCGCAGTCCGAGCGCGTAGCCGGAAAACTTAAATATGAAATTCTGTGAAAAATGCTAAATTTTGGTGTTAAAATGAATAAGTTTGACTTTGGTGAACATTTTGGGCAAACGGACCCGGTCCCGGACCCGTGATTTGACGGTCCCGGAGGGTCTGTAGGAAAATATGGGACTCGGGCGTATGCCCGGAATCGAATTCCGAGGTCCCGAGCCCGAGAAATGAATTTTTAAAGGAAATTATTTTTCTGAAATTGTTAAGGAAAATTGAAATGAAAATTGATTAGAACGTGTTTGTATCGGGCCCATATTTTGGTTTCGGCGACCGGTACAGGTCTTATGTGTGATTTAAGATGTTTCTGTAAAGTTTGGTTGAAATCGGACGTCGTTTGACGTGTTTCGGGCTTAAAGTTCTAAATTTGAAACTTAATGAAGTTTGAAGAAAAACTCTTGATTTTGAGGTTTAATTCATTGTTTTTGATGTTATTTTGGCGATTTGATCGCACGGTTAAGTTCGTAGGATGATGTTGAGTGAGTTCATGTGCTTGGTTAGGAGCCCCGAGGGCTCGGGAGTGTTTCGGAATAGTGTTTGACGTAGAAAAATTGCAGATTTTGCTTCAGCTGTTGCAGGCCCCATTTCTTCTTCGCGTTCGCTTTGTTCCTCCCGCGTTCGCGATGCTTTAGTTTTCCCCTCCTTCGCGTTCGCGTCCCAGCCCACGCGTTCGCGTAGGGTTATTTGACCCTGAGGGCTCAGTCTTCTTTTCCTCTTCGCGTTCGCATTCATGTGACCGCGTTCGCGTCGCCTTGCATTGTTTCCTCATCGCATTCGCGTGGCAGCCCACGCGTTCGCATAGAACAAATTTCTGGACCCCAGCCTTTTACTCTATGCGTTCGCATTCCCCAGCTCGCGAACGCGATGGTCAGTAAGTGCTACCCTTTGCGAACGCGACCAGCCTGTCGCGAACGCGAAGGGCAATTTCGCCCAGTTATATTTTTAATTCCAGAACACTGTTGTTGCGGGATTTTCATAAACATTCACGAACTCCTTCTTCTCCAAGGTCCTTAGGCGTCCATTGAAGCTATCCTTCACCAAAGACTTCTTGGGTTAGTAATCCTTGCTTGTTTCCTTCCATTTTCTTCAACATCTAATGAATTTCTAAGCCTAAAACATGTAATTAAGGGTAGAAATTAGAGAAATGGGTAGGGTTAGGGCTTTTTGATTTTTCTTGATTTAGACCTCGTTTTGGGATCGAATTTGAAAGCAAATTATATATTCGGGCTCGTGGGTGAATGGGGATTTGATTTTGGTCCGAACCTCGTGTTTTGACCAAGCGGGCCCGGGGTTGATTTTGAGTTTTCTGGAAAAATGATGGAAAAGCTATAATTAGGCATTGGGTTCGTACTGTTTAGCATTTATCGATGTATTGAAGTCATTATTGCATAGATACAATTGATTTGGAGCCGAACTCGAGAGGAAAGGCGGTTATTGAGGATTGAATTGGCCGTGGAAGTTTGAGGTAAGTGTTTGGTCTAACCCTAGCTTGAGGGACTAGGAGTTGAGTCTTAATTGTTAATTGCTTCTTGTTGAGTACGACGTATAGGCATGGTGACGAGTATCTATACGTTGGTGTCAAGCATGACCGTGAGTCTTAAATTGATAGTTGTTGTGTTCTTAAATGACACTTCAGATGCTTTAAATTGATGACTCTTGATATTGAGTGGAGATTTAGTTTATTCTCGTGGACTTTATTTATGTTTGAGTACTGGTATTAATCGAGCCGAGTAAGAGTTGAGCTAGGATTTGGTTATAGCTGACACTCCCTTGCCGGGATGGTTATTTTGGTATTGATGTTCCCTTGCTGGAAAATTATTATTTTATTGCATTTGTTTTCCTTACCGGAATTTTATTGTGACTTTGTGTTTAATTGAATTGGGAGCGGGTGGTACGCCTACCACAAGTTATTGATTGAAATGGGAGCGGGTGGTACGCCTACCACAAGTTATTGATTGAAATGGGAGCGGGTGATACGCCTACCACAAGTTATTGATTGAAATGGGAGCGGGTGGTACGCCTACCACAAGATATTGATGAAATGGGAGCGGGTGGTACGCCTACCACAAGTTATTAATTGAAATGGGAGCGGCCACAAGATATTGATGAAATGGGAGCGGGTGGTACGCCCACCACAAGATATTGATGAAATGGGAGCGGATGGTACGCCTACCACGAGATTTAATGAAATAGGAGCGGGTGGTACGCCTACCACGGAAACAATGAGAAATGGGATCGGGTTGCACGCCTGCAACGAGATGTGTACTGACAGTGAAATCTGCTTTTATTTCCCTTATCCGTGTTAGAGTTTATTTATTTATGTTCCTATTATTCTCCTGCAATTCTGTATTATTTGCTATCCCCGAAGCATGTCCCCCCTCCCATTTAAAATGTTTATTCTTGTTATTTTCCCGCTGTAGATGTATATATATATATAACTGCACAGGTTTATGTGGTAGTCTGGTCTAGCCTCGTCACTACTTCGCCGGGGTTAGGCTAGGCACTTACCAGCACATGGGGTCGGTTGTGCTGATACTACACTCTGTACTCTTTTGCACAGATCCAGGTGTTGGACAGCAGCTGCAGTAGCGCGGGAGTTAGCCTTCAGTCCAGCGAGACACCGAGGTAGCCTTGCAGGCGTCTGCGGCGTCTCTTCTATCTTTTATTTCAGTATGTTATCTCATGTATTTCGAGACAAACAGTTATATTTTCTTTCAAACGGTTGTATTTAGTACTCTTAGTAGTTCGTGAGTATGTGACACCAGTTCTTGGGTAGAGTTTTATGTTGATTTTCCGCATTGTTGTTCAGATTCTTTAATTTAAGACTTCCGCTTATTTATTTTATTCCGCTGTTTTCATGATATTACTGATAATTGCTAAAAGAGGTAAATTGGTTAATGGCAAAGGTAATTAAGGGTTGGCTTGCCTAGCTCTCATTAGTAGGCGCCATCACGACTCCCGAGGGTGGAAAATCCGGTTCGTGACAATAAGCTTTTTATGATAGAATTAGCAATATCCTTAATTACTCTGACTATCTCTAAAGTTGTCTTATAGTACATTAATATGGTTCGAAGTCAGTGGGCGGAGCCAGAGTGTTTGTTACGGGCTTAGTCAAATTCAGTAGCATTAGTTCAAACACATATTTATCTTAAAAAGTCCATTAAATTATTATAAATTATTAATCTAGAACCCGATAACTTATATATAACCATTAGAATCTTAAACTCATAAACTTTAAATCCTGGCTTTGCCTCTGAATGAAGTTTGTTCGAAAATTATTTCTCCTCAATAATTAATATTCTATAATGTTAAATGCTCTATGTGAATATCCGAGTAATTAAATTGCATAATCATGGCATCCTTTGGAAAAAAATAATAAGCTGGCATTAGCTAATTGGTTCTCAATGTTCACGGGATTATCTACGTAATTGGTACGGAAACTTATAAAATTAAACCAGCGAATTATATTATAAATTTGTACCAATTATAGCGTCGATTACCCATTAAATTAAAGTTCTTAATGTTTATAATATAATTAATCATTTCAATCATTTTTTTGGTCCTTTTGGTTCATATAAAAATATAACCATTTAAATCGTCCATTCAATCGTTTAAATAAAGAATGTGCTGGGTTATACACTTATACTATAGCAAAGTTTAGTTGTAACTTCAAGCTCGCTTCGGTTTGGTATGGTAGTCTGGCCAAGTCGGTCTGATTACAGAGGCGGCTCAAGCACATACGTGGCCTAAAGCTAAAGTTTAATATGAGGCATAAATAATTTTTTTAATAATGTTATAATATATATTTTTATTTGAAGTTTATTCTTCTAAAATTTTGAGATGCAAAGTTGTTAATACATTTATAAATCAATTTTTTCAAATAATTTCTTTTCACTAATATAGCCAACACATTTAATCTTTCTTGATACATTATTAATCTTAGCTAAAATTTTATCAATTTTAATTTTGAAAACTTCTTTTGTTAGGCCAATTGTTATAGGAACTGTTAATATTATTTTGTAAGTAATATAAACATTTGTAAAAGAAAAGTCTTTTTATTTGATTGGGTATATCAATTAGAGTAATATCTTCTATTTGTACTATTTTCCTTGTCAAATCAATTTCAATTCACGCGTTAACTACTCATACTACCCATTTTAAGTAAGCCAAACAGTTACTTTATTTACATAGCTCGAAAAAATTCTTTCCTTTTATATGAGAAAGTCTACTTTTATACCAGAAGTACTAAATATTATATATATATATATATATATATATGCCTCCCAAATTTGAGGGCTTAAGGCACAAGCCTTACTAACTACAACATTAGAGTCGGCCCTGGGTCTGAATTGGCTCAGAACTCTAGTAACTTCAATTGAACTTTGTGAACTGGGACTGAAACGATATTTTGTAAATATATAATTATTTTGAATATATTAATTATATTCGGTAATGTTGCAAGTTCAGTTGAACTCAACCTGGATCAGTATTAGTACTTCTTTTGTTTCGAAAAGATTGACACTTTTTGATATTTCTTTAATAAGAAGCATTTATAGTCACACAAATGTTATGGTAGATTTCAGATCATAAATTTCAAAAAATTTACAGTCATACATTTGTTATGACTTATTTAATGTAAGAAAAATGAGTAGATAATATTGACTAAGAACAAGAAGGAAAGAAGAACAACTTATCAAAAATACTGTGTCGTGGCAAGCCACTGCCTTGAAAGCGATTTCGGCCCGACTAGGTGCAAATCATTAAGGCCGGTCGCTCCACAAGGTTCCACAGCACCTCCAAACACGTGCACTCGTGGCTGGAAGTTTAGAATTTGCACAAAACAGTTGCCCAGAAAGAAGAGAAGATGAAGGTATTTTCTATGTTGGATAATTCACAAAGAAGACTAGGAAGAAAGTAATGGTTAGCTAGATGAATTCTTGGTTAAGAATTGAGTGAATATGATGGCTAATGATCATCTTATTTATAGGCAATTGGGGAGGTTGCATGTGTGACAAGTGTGGAGAGTCTTTTAACACTTGTCCAAATATATAATCCACTTGTCTTCAATATTAACAAGTGTATTTAATCTTCCATGCATGAAGACACATGGTAGATTTGCATAGCCACTTGCCCAAGTCATTCAACACTTGGCTTTAAGGCTTCATGCAAGAAGCCACTTGGAAATATGTCAAAGCCATTCAACACTTGGCTTTAAGGCTTCATGCAAGAGGCCACTTGGAAATAAAAAAAAAAGTCATGGTTATTGGTTGTAAACGAAATTTCAAAAAGAAATTTTTGACTTTGCATTATGAATAATACTAACAATCCCCCACTAATGCAAAGACAAAAATAGAACTATTCTGGGCAAAAGAAGGAACATGTACTTTAGTGTCAATATCTTTCGATTTGTATTGACACGTAGTGAAATGAGGCAACAACTAACATCCACAAAGTGAAGTACTCTTGAACTGTATGGACATTAATTGAGACCCCCACAACACATATTATATCCTTAATTTTGTGCAAACTCTGCGATACTAACAAAGTGCTTTTATGGTCATGCACATACCTTGGGTCTCATGAGTGCTCTAGAAAGACATCCCAAGTCTTTCATAAAAGGCGACCACACCTTTACACTCACGTAGGTGATTCCATCAAGTCTATCTACACATAGACTACTTTAAGGCTATGGAATCAATAAGAGCAAAATAAGCTCAACCTTATAAAGCACTACCACACGCCATAGGGATAGGAAATGTAGTGCATATATTGAGGTCTCATATGGCTTCGTTTGACCACAAACGGGTATCCACCATACTTCCTCAATCCATGGGCTTTAGCCCCATCCCCCTCAATGTTTCAAGGATAGCTCTCCTTGCCAAACCCTTGGTTAAAGGATCCGCCAAATTTCTTTCGGATCTTACATATTCCAAGGAAATAACACCATGTTTCAACAACTATTTTACCGCACCATGCCTAATGCGGATATGTCTTCTTTTTCCATTGTACACACTATTTTTGGCAATTCCAATTGCTGCCTGTGAGTCACAATGTAGAGAAACTGGTGAAGCTTGTCTCCCCCACAAAGGCACGTCTGCCAATAAGTTTCTCAACCACTCGACTTCTTGCCCTGCCAACTCAAGAGCAATGAATTTAGACTCCATAGTAGATCGTGCTATAGAAGTCTGTTTTGAAGACTCCGATGAAACAGCACCTGCACCCAAAGTGAACACATAGTCATTAGTGGAGCTAACTTCATCATTGTTAGTAACCCAGTTTGCATCACAAAATCCTTCTAAAACAGCAGGAAATTTATTAAAATGCAAACACCAATCCATAGTTCCCCTCAAATATCTTAACAAATGATGAAGAGCATTCCAGTGTTCACTACTAGGGTTGTGAGTATATCTACTCAATCTACTAATAGCATAAGCAATATCAGTTCGTGTATAATTCATGAGAAATATTACACTACCAATTATTTTAGCATACTCAGTTTGAGAAATACTAGATTCCTTATTCTTTTTCAACTGTATGCTAGGATCATAAGGAGTCCTCACAAGTGCTACATCAAAACAATTAAACCTTTTCAATATTTTCTGAATATAATGAGACTGAGACAGTGAAAAACCATTAGAAGTTCTTTTGATTTTAACCCCTAAAATCACATCTGCTTCTCCAAGATCTTTCATTTCAAATTTAGAAGACAAAAAATTCTTAGTCTCATTAACAACATTCACATTAGGGCCAAAGAATAACATGTCATCCACATACAAACATATAATAACACAATCTGATCCTATCATCTTGGAATAAGCACAAGTATCAGATGCATTAACAACAAAACTATTATCCATTAATGTGTTATTAAACTTTTCATACCATTGCTTAGGTGCCTGCTTTAGACCATACAAAGACTTTCTCAATTTGCATACTTTATTCTCCTGTACTTGGATCATAAATCCCTCAGGTTGAGTCATATAGATCTCTTTCTCTAAACCACCATTTAGGAAAGCCGTTTTAACATCCATTTGATGTATTACTAAATTATGAATAGCGGCTACAGCAACAAGAGTTCTAATAGTTGCTATCTTAGTCCCAGGAGAATAAGTGTCAAAGTAATCAATGTCTTTCTTTTGATTAAAACCCCTAATAACAAGTCTGGCCTTATATTTCTCAATTGTACCGTCAAGTCTCAATTTCTTCTTAAATATCCACTTGCTACTTATGGGTTTACAACCTTTAGGCAAATCAGACAAGTCCCAAGTATGATTAGAAACTATAGAGTCTAATTCACTTTTAATGGCCTCTTTCCAAAAACTAGCATCTATTGACCTCATTGCTTCACTGTATGTCTTAGGGTCTTCTTCTATTAAATAGATTGACACTAACTCATCACTTAAAACATCAAGATCAATATTTTCAGTCAAGAAAGTAGTAATAAAGTCAGGACCAAAGCTAGCTTCAATTCTACGCCTCTTGCTTCTTCTAAGTTTATTTTCATGCTCATTAGCAGTAACACTAGAAGAAGGCACAATATGAGAATTAACAGGCATAGATGTAGAAGCATTATTAGGCACATCACTAGGCACATTATTTTTCAATGAAAAAACATGCTCAAAAAATTCTGCATCTCTTAGATTCACAAATAGAACTATCATTCAAAGACATAAATCTATATGAGGCACTATTTTGAGCATAACCAATGAAAATAGCATTAAAAGTCTTGGGTCCAACAGTTACTTGTTTAAAATAAGGTAGACCAACCTTAGCCAAACACCCCCACACTTTTAAAAATTTTAAGTTAGGGGCGAACCCTTTCCATAACTCATATGGAGTTTTATCTAACTTCTTATGAGGAACCTTATTAAGAACATAGCATGCAGATAAAACAGCTTCCCCCCACATATTATCAGATAAACCCGAACTCAATAGCATAGAATTCATCATTTCCTTAAGGGTTCTATTTTTCCGTTCGGCTACACCATTTTGTTAGGGATTATAGGGAGCACTAATCTCATGTATGATTCCATTTTCTTCACAAAAGGCTTCTAGAGTATTAGTACTATATTTACCACCCCTGTCAGACCTTCTCTTTGATTTTTCTGTTTAATTGATTATCTACCTCTGCCTTGTATTTTAAAAACATGCTTTCAGCCTCATCTTTTGACTTAAGAAGATAACCTTAGTGTATCTAGAAAAGTCATCTACAAAGGTGATGTAGTATTTCTTTCCACCTTTACTAACAATGTTCTTGAAATCTGCTAAGTCTGAATGTACTAGTTCAAGCAATTCTGTTTTTCTACTAGTTACATTTTTAAAAGGCTTTTTGGTATGTTTTGCTTCTACACAAACAGGACATTTAGAAAAATAATCAACATTACCTGCAGGAATTAATTCCATTTTTCTAAGTCTTTTAATAGAAGCAATATTAACATGCCCCAGTCTACCATGCCACAAATCAATAGACTCAGCAATATAAGCAGAATTGAAAATACTAGCATTATTAGTAATCTCTTGAGTGATGTTTAGTACAAATAAACCCCCACTAAGGTAACCCTTCCCAACAAAGTCTCCCCCACGAGAAATAACAACTTTATCAGATTCAAAAATAAGTTTAAGACCTACCTTGTTGAGAAACGCACCAGAAACTAAGTTTCTACGAAGGGCGGGTACATACAGAACATTGTTCAAATTAAAGCTAAAGTTTTTCCAGAAGTTAATTTAAGAAGAGTTTTTCCTTTACCCATAACTCCAGCTGTAGTGGAGTTACCCATGTAGACACACTCGCCATCAGCAGATTCCTCAAAGTCGTGAAACAGCTCTTTGTTGGCGCAAAGATGCCTTGAAGAGCCTATGTCCAGTATCCAGTCAGTCTTGTTAGCCACCATGTTTGCCTCAACAACCACAACAGCAATGACATCACCACCCTCAGTGAGGTTGGCTCGTACTGGAGCTTTTCCTCCATTCTTTGAGTTTAGTCCTTCTCTCTGGTTGCACTGAAAAGCCTTGTGACCAATTTTGCCGCAGACATAGCAAGGTCCTTTCGACTTTTGAATATGGCCCTCCGACTTATTAAAGTAATTCTGCTTCTTCACATGTCCTTTCTTCTGGCTTTTCTTCTGTTTTCCTTTAAACCTGTCTTTCACAAAAGTACTAGAAGATTCCACAAGGTTAGCTTTAGAAGAATTAAGAGAGAGAGATTTCATCTTATCCTTAAGCCGTTCAGACTCCTCATCTTTGAGACGGTTTGCTTCCTCAGTCCTCATGTGACTGATTAGTTCTTGAAGAGTTAATTTTTTCTTCTTGTGTTTTAGTTGATTCCTGTAATCACTCCAGGAAGGTGGAAACTTTTCAAGCGAGAGAGATTTCATGGAAACTTTTCAAGCGAAACATTAGCCTAAAGAATCTCACACATCTCCATGCCCTCGTTCAAGACATCAGCAGTTAAGTTCTCATACTCGTGAACCTGTTTCATGATTGGCTTATCATCAACCATTTGAAACTTGATCCATTTTCCAACGACATACTTCTTTTTTCCTGCGTCATTAGCACCATATTTCTTCTCCAAACTGTCCCATATGACTTTAGCAGATTTATAATTTATAAACAAATCAAATAGAGAGTTAGTCATATGGTTAAGCAGATGCCCTCTCACTGTTTTATTATCCTTTTCAAATTTCTTCTTAGCAGCATCATCAACAATAATAATATTAGCAGTATTAGAACTATCAGCAACAATATTAGCAGGAGGATCGTTAAACAAAACATAATCAACTTCTAATTGTTCAAAGAAAATTAAAAGTTTCTGGGACCAACGCTTATAATTATTTTCATATAAAAGTTCAAGCTTTGAGAGATCAGGAAGTGTTTTGTTCAAAGTGGTGGCCATTAGTCAATATTATATGCGAAATCGCTTTCAAATTGTAAGAAAAATGAGTAGATAATATTGACTAAGAACAAGAAGGAAAGAAGAACAACTTATCAAAAATACTGTGTCGTGGCAAGCCACTGCCTTGAAAGCGATTTTGGCCCGACTAGGTGCAAATCGTTAAGACCGGTCGCTCCCCAAGGTTCCACAGCACCTCCAAACACGTGCACTCGTGGCTGGAAGTTTAGAATTTGCACAAAACAGTTGCCCAGAAAGAAGAGAAGATGAAGGTATTTTCTGTGTTGGATAATTCACAAAGAAGACTAGGAAGAAAGTAATGGTTAGCTAGATGAATTCTTGGTTAAGAATTGAGTGAATATGATGGCTAATGATCATCTTATTAATAGGCAATTGGGGAGGTTGCATGTGTGACAAGTGTGGAGAGTCTTTTAACACTTGTCCAAATATATAGTCCACTTGTCTTCAATATTAACAAGTGTACTTAATCTTCCATGCATGAAGACACATGGTAGATTTGCATAGCCACTTGCCCAAGTCATTCAACACTTGGCTTTAACGCTTCATGCAAGAAGCAACTTGGAAATATGTCAAAGTCATTCAACACTTGACTTTAAGGCTTCATGCAAGAGGCCACTTGAAAATAAATAAAAAAGCTCATGAATATTGGTTGTAAATGGAATTTCAAAAAGAAACTTTTGACTTTGCATTATGAATAATTCCAACATTTAAAACCATATAGATTTCAAAGCCTTTTCTTCTTCATTAAAGTTTGAGCGGGACGCTCGGCTCGCTTGGCTTGGCGCCCAGACCTGTAGGATTCGGAATGCCAATGTCGTGTTAAACAGCTCAAAACTTCATTAATATTTGTTTACTATGTTATTTTCGAATTCACACACACAAAATGGTACGTGGCCAAACCATAGGAAACGAGGAAGGCTCCAAGTCTGGCAAAATCCCCACCAACAATAAAAGGACACTGTAACCAAATAGAGCAGATTGTTTGTCCATAATTGTAGGACTGGACATGAGATTCATAATTACCCATAATAATCATATTGTAATTCCATTGTTGAAGAGGATCTTCATGTCTTTTAATTGGATGCTTATATTTATTCAGCTTGACTTTCATGATTGGCTTTACTCTTATGCTCCATGCATTACTCCATGAATGAAATGCAAATGAATCATGAATTTAATTTAAATATATTATCAATGTAAAAGAAATTATTCTTAATGTAACTTAACTTACTGTAATAGGTTATTTGTCTAAAGTTTCAGATTATAATTAATTTAACTTAATTAGATTTAATACTTAATGGTGTAAAAATTCTTTTATGTTACTAGTTTATAATGTAAGTTTTACTACGTGTGTTGCCCAATAAGTTTAAGGCCCATAATTAATATTTAATTAATGAGCAAATCTCATCCCTCCCATCGGTTACTTGATGGACGTACCGGATTAAGTGAGAACCTCTATAAATTGGCCATCTCCTCACCCAATGTACCCATTAGGGTTACCGTATTTTTTATTCTCTCTTTTATCACTAAAGGCGGCGGTAACAAAAGTTAGGGTAAGGGGCGAGAAACCAATTCAAATCAACGCTTCCGCTTCGTGATAATGGCTTCCGCTTCAAGTATGTTTTCTATGACAATTATATATAACATTGTCATGTTCAAGATCCTGGTATGAATTAAAGTTTATGCTTACATGTGGTATCATGAGCCTGGATTACTTGAACTGATAATCTTCATTAAAAACAATAAACTTTTGCGAATGAGTTGCTGTTTTGATATTATGTATATCTGCGGTAATTACGAAATCATGCCATACCTTTATTCGCTACTGATTCTTGTAAATTTCTCTGTTTGTGGAAATCGAATGTATCAATGGATAATTTTTTAACAAGGAGGGAACGAAATAACTCTAATGGAAGTATGATCTAAGGTACCCATCCACTCTACTCGCGGTACACCTGGCATAGCCAGCGTCACGATTTTTGCGTGACAATCAAGAATAGCATAATGGGGCGACAATCAGTCCATGCCCAAGATAACATCAATGTCTACCATGCTGAGCAATAACAAATCGGCTCTGGTCTCAAAACCACTAAGAGCAATCAAACACGACCGATAAACGCGATCCACAACAAGAGAATCTCCAACAGGGATAGAAACATAAACTGGAGAACTCAAAGAATCCCGAGATACGCCCAAATACGGGGAAAAGTAAGAGGACACATAAGAATAAGTGGATCCTGGATTGAATAGAACCGATGCATATCTATGACAGACCATGATAATATCTATGATGACAGAATCGGAGGCGACAGCCTCGGTACGGGCAAGAAGGGTATAGTATTTGGCTTGGTCTCCCCCTCTAAGGCGACCTTTACCTCCCCGACCTCCACCTCTAGCTGGCGGGGCAGGTGGGGTAGCAACTGGTGCTGAAATCATAGCCTGGAAACTCTGCGGAGCACGCTGTGGCTGAGAAGTCTGTGGAGGTGCGCCCCTCCTTAGTCTAGGGCAATACCACACCACATGGCGCATGTCACCACACTCAAAACAACCTTGCGCCTGACGTGGCAGTGGGAACTGTGTGGTACGGGTACTCTGAGACCCCTGAACACCTGAAACACTATGCGAAGCCTGAAACGCAAACTGAGCTGGCTGACCCAGAAAACCTCTACCATGCCGTACTCTCCCTCCAAATTAGGGCCAGTGGATCTATCCGGTCTACGAGGTCTCCTCGCCTCCCTATACTCTCTCTCCTGACCTCATCTGTCCTCTCCCTCCTGGACCCACCTGTCCTCTACTCGGCGAGAGATCCTCACTACCCGCTGAACTGGGACCACAGGCTGTGTCGCCATGACACCTGGGACCTGACCAATGGGAACTCGATGCTCTGGAGTGGGGATGGCGGGAATCTGGGTCCCTCCCTCGATCTGTGAAGTAGTTGGTACAACCTGAATTAATCTCGCCTAAACCAATGTACCAAACATGCTCAGGAACTGAGTTAAGGTCTCCTGAAGTGCTGGAGTAGTAGTAGCAGTAGGCGTATCAGGCGCCTGGGCTCCAGCTGGAACTGCTGGTGGCTCCTCTGTAGCAGCTCGCGCGGGTGCTCTGGCTGCACTGTGTGTGCGTCCACAGCTTCTACCCCGACCCCAACCTCTGACGGCTCTCGCAGGGGGCGCGAGTGTCTGGTCACCTCCGGTAGCACGTACCCTCACCATCAGTGAGAGAATGGAAAATAGAGGTTTAGGATTGTGATGTCAAAAATCTCGCACGACAAGGAAATCAAATGAAGTGAAATTTTCCTAACGGTTACATAGCCTCTCGTAGATAAGTACAGACGTCTCCGTACCGATCCGCGAGACTCTAATAAACCGGCTTGTGATTCATGACTCTGATTAAACTAGAGCTCCGATACCACTTGTCATAACCCAGTTTGCCCTCCGTGAACTATCGTGACGACACCTAGTCTCTATGACTAGTTAAGCCTAACAAATTGCGGAAGAAGAAACAACAGAATAAAACTAGCCAAAAACTGCGGAATAACATAATGAAACATTGAAGATGCCGCTCAGCATATACAATACAAACTCTCAAACTGAAACTACATTTCCCAAAAAACAGAATCTCATGAAATCACAAGCTGTGGAATAGCTACATTGTTCTATCTCGAGAGTGCCTAAACAAAGGAAAAGTACAGAAGGGCTATAACTAAAAGAGAGTAGATAGGGACTCCTCGGTCTGCGAAAGCGGCAGATATACCTAAAAGTCTCTAGAGATCGCCTCGTCTCGCTAATGATATGGCTGAGTCGATGTACCTGGATCTGGGAAAACATATGCAGGAAAGGGCATGAGTACACCGCAGTGGTACCCAGTAAGTGCCAAGCCTACCTCGGTCGGGTAGTGACGAGGAAGGTCAGGGACCTACCGGTTATCAATATATAAGACAAAGTAAGACAGTGTGAGGTGCAATAGTATAATCAAAACAATATCAGTAAATGAGAAGAAACACAGACAATATACACCTAGTACACATAAATATCAACAGGGGATCTCCCTGGATCCCGTCCCGTTGTCCCATACGTAAATACTCGAGGATCTCTCAGTATCCCAGGGATCTCTCAATATCCTCAATATATGTGCTAGGGATCTCTTGGTATCCCGAGGATCTCTCAGTATCCTCAATATATGTGCTATGGATCTCTTGATATCCCGAGGATCTCTTGGTATCCTCAATATATGTACCGGGGACTCTTGGTATCCCGAGGATCTCTTGGTATCCTCAATATATATGCTGGGGAGCTCTTGGTATCCCGCACTACCGTCAAAATAAATATATGTGTAGGGGATCTCCCGGAATACTCATCCGTAGTCCCAAAATAAAAAGACAACAATATCAAGGAAAGGGTCCACAATTTCATTCAAGAACGAAACAGTATGAAGTAACACAGTATAATTGTAAGAATAACATCAATTACAACAGAGAGAATATCGCAGAAAGAGTACAGCTCAACACAGAGATAACAACCAGGGATCTACCAGGATATCGTCCTGTAGCCCCCAAATGTATGTATCCAGCAACCGGGGATCTACCAGGATACCGTCCTGTAGCCCCCAAATGTAAATATCCACCAATCGGGGATCTACCAGGATACCGTCCTATAGTCACCAAATGTAAATATCCAGCAACCGGGGATCTACCAGGATACCATCCTGTAGCCCCCAAATGTAAATACCCAGTACTGGGGGAATCTACCGGGTGTAGTCCCGTAGTTCCATATAACTGTGCAGGGGGATCTACCGGAATACCACATCCGTAGTCCCAAATAAACAGACAAGGGGGATCTACCGGGAACCGCCCGTTGTCCCAATGCAAACACGCAGCAACAACACAAAGATAATCAACTCAAACCAATTAATGTCGAAATAGACAGGTAATTCTAACCTAACATGCTGCACAGAGTTCGCATAAACAGTTTAAGCAGATAGGACATTTAATAAACTTAAGCATGCTTCCCCAAACTACGACGTAGGCTTAAAATACAAGTAATGTTCAAGAAGAAAGAAACACAGTTAATTTACTTAACAAAAAATGGGATTCCAACAATTAGCATGTGTATGCACTCATCACCTCACGTACACGGCATTCATATAACAACAATACCAAATCCTAGGGGGAATGTCCCCCTCACAAGGTTAGACAAGCCACTTACCTCGAACTAGCTCAATCAAATTTATACCACGTTCTTGCCACGAGTATCCGACTCCAAATGGCCCAAATCTATCCAAAGTAACTGCATAATATAAATAACACTTCAACTAACTAATTTAACTAATTAATTCTAAGCTAATACGCGAAATTAGAAAAAATGACCAAAACGCCCCCGGGCCCACATCTCGGAATCAGGTAAAATTTACAAATTCAGGATCCTCACACTCTCACGAGTTCAGTCATACCAAAAGTACCAAAATCGGACCTCAAATCACCACTCAAAGCTCTCCAATTAACCAAGCACTAACCCCCAATTTACCATTGATTTTCCTTCAAATTTCAGTCTCACAATGATAAAATCACCATAATAACGAGCTTAGGAACCAAGGACCTTACCTCAATGAATCCCTCTAAAAATCTACCTTGAAATTGCTCCCAAAAGCTTCACCCCGAATGAAATATTGAGAAAAATGGCCAAAAATCGCGGAAGAGATCTTTTATAGTTTCTGACCCAGGCTTTTTGCACCTGCGGTCTATTTCCGCTTCTGCGCTACCGCTTCTGCGGTCGAAGGCACCGCTTTTTTCCACTTAAGTCCCCTTTCCGCACCTGTGACCCAGACTCCGCAGGTGCGGCTCACCTCCCACATCTGCGTCTTCTCTCTCTTCGCCTGTGGCCGCATTTGCGGCTCCATATCCACTTCTGCGAGTCCGCACATGCGGTCCCCTAGCCGCAGATATGGTTATGACAGCAATAGAAACTTCAGCTGCCAAACCCAACTCAAAATCTCCCGTTAACCAGCCGAAATCACCCCGAGGCCCCGTGAAGGTGACTCCGAGGCCTGCAAACGCTGCAACAGGTTTACCATGAGTCTCCACCGCAATGACCCACACAGCTACTATCGATCAAATACCTGGATCTGTACAAAAAAATGTACAGAAGTGTAGTATGAGCACACCACGGCGGTACCCAGTAAGTATCAAGACTAACCTCGGTGGAGTAGTGATGAGGAACAGTCCAGACACCTACTGGTCAAATAAATTGAACAGGATATGATAATAACTATCAACCTAAAGATGACAAAGTAATATCAACAGCAGGGAAAGAACAAACTACAATAAGTAGAAACAATAAAGAGAAACACGGACGGAACGAAAGATAACCAAATAAATTAACACCAACATAGCTAGAACACAGACAAGTAAAAATGTACTCAAATAAGGAAGGCGATGTCAGCTCAATAAATCATATCATTTCTGATGCACAATTCCAGCCATCTCAAACTTGAAGTCTCATATCATAACCTAAATTACCAAACTTTTAGCACACCCGGCACCTTGTGCCCACATATTTCTATCTCTCTTTACACAACAACGTTCTCATGTTACTCAGTACATAGGGTCCATAATCAACGCAATTAAGATGTTCAAGGAGTCTCATTTACATAACATAAAGTAGAGTACAACTTCTAAGCTAATTAGGAACTCAGTAAGAAAAGATGAAATTATTTTTGGAAATTATTTGAATAAAGAAAGTACCATTTTCAATTAAAATACGGCGTCGAAAGAATTATTACCTTTATCATGGGATTTAAGAAATTAACTTAGTAGAAATCCCCTTTTAAGTAAAATACAACCTCAAACGGGTTAAGGAAATTTATTTGAGCAACTAATTGAATTAAAAATGAAGCAATTGTTGAAATTCGAAGTATTGAAATATATATATAAATACGGCGAAGTATTGAAAACTCTATGGAGTTCCATCACAAGAGTCACAGCAGTAAAGAAATCTTAATAATTAACACACTTGAATTGATAGCTACAAAGAAACACAACAAATAGAAAGTGCACGGCATCACCCTTCGTGCTTTTACTCTCAATAATGTGGCACGGCATCACCCTTCATGCTTTTACTCTCAATAATGTGGCACGGCATCACCCTTCGTGCTTTTACTCTGAATAATGTGGCACGACATCGCCCTTCGTGCTTTTACACTCTTCCTCACAATATGCATAAATAGAAATATGCACGGCATCACCCTTCGTGCTATACACTCTTCCTCAACCAAACAACAGAAACAATAATATCACGGCAAGGAAATCAACAATAGAAACAATAACATCCCGGCAAGGGAATCAACAATAGAAACAATAACCTCCCGGCAAGGGAATCAACAATAGAAACAATAACATACAATAGAAACAATAACACCCGGCAAGAGAATCAACAATAGAAACAATAACCTCCTGGCAAGGGAATCAACAATAACCAATTTTGTTTCACCGGTTAGCTTCGCAATATAGATCTCAACTCTAGTCAATACTCAACAATGGTCAATTACCAAGAGAATGTCATAAGTCTTGTTCAACATGAATAATCGTCAATTTAAGCCTGAATAGTACCTAATAAGGATCACGGAAAAACCAAGAAGCACAATAACTTTAACTAAACAACAAGACACAATAAGCACGTGATAACTACACCAGTACCCACAACAATTGGACATATAACATATTTGCACGAAGTCATAGAGAAACTCACAATCAAGAAGTATCAAAACAATAAGGAAGGTAATCACTTCAATTAAGGCAATTAAGGGTCAAGTAACAAGTAGGAATTAGAGAAAAGCTAACAACATCGTATGGAGCATATAGAGGTAAATTAAGCAATTAGGTAACTCAATCATTACGGAATACTTCCCGCATAATGAACATAAGGACCTAAGAACCCTAAAGGCAAATTTCCCACAAATAAGTCCGAGCAAACACTCGTCACCTCGCGTGCACGGACTACAATTAGCATAGTAGACTCAAACCCTAAGGGAAAGTCCCCCACACAAGATTAGGCAAGATACTTACTTCAATCCGGCCAATTCAATACTCAATTTAGCTTTTCCTTTACCAATTCATCAACGCTCGGCTCAATCTAGCCAAAAATGACTTGAATACATCAAACAATGCAAGAGAAAATAATTTCAATTAACAAAACTATGATTCTTATACAATTTGCAAAAAGTCAACTCCCCGGGCCCACACGTCGGAAAACGACAAAATTAATAAAAATCGAACACCCATTCCGCTACGAGTTCACCCATACAAAAATTATGTAATTCCGATACCATTTGGTCATTCAAATCATCATTTTACATTTTTGAAAGATTTCACAATTTTTCCCAAATTTTCCTTTAAATTCTCATGAATTTGATGTTAAATCTAAGATATAATCACAAAATATAGTTGGAAATTGATTAGAGGCACTTAACCAATGATTTTGAGAAGTTTGGGTATTTGGAAAATTGCCCATGGAGGTTTAGGGTTTGAGAAAATTGAAAAATGGGTGAAAATCTCGTCAAAAACCTCACTTAATTAACAGGCCTCAGATGTCGCATTTGGGACCCTGTCACGACCCGGATTTCCCACCCTCGGGAGTCGTGATGGCGCCTACTAATGAGAGCTAGGCAAGCCAATCCTTAGCTACTTACTTCATTATCACATTGCTTCTTTTCAACAAATATGAGGCGATAACATGAAAACAGCAGAACTTTAAATAATTAAGCGGAAGATAACAATTTTATATCTGAACATGAATTTCTAATACAACCGTTTGAATTTAGACTACCCAGAACTGGTGTCACAGTTTCACAGACGATCTAAGAGTACTACAAATAAAGGTCTGAAAGAATTAAATACAACACTGTCTCTGGAAATACACGTAAGAAACAGGAAAGTCGATAGAGAGAGAGACGCCAAGGCCTGCGGACGCCTGCAGGGCTACCTCGGGTCGCCTGATGATCAAGAATCAGCAGTCTCGCTGCGGTCCAAAGTCCACAACACTGGGGTCTGCACAAAAGAGTGCAGAGTGTAGTATCAGCATAACCGACCCCATTTGCTGGTAAGTGCCTAGCCTAACCCCGGCGAAGTAGTGACGAGGCTAGGACCAGACCACCAAATAAACCTGTGCAGTTGTATAATATACAGCGGAAAGTAAAACAGAAATAAACAAGTAAAGATGGGAGGGGGAAACAGGCTTCGGGAAATAACAGATAAAGCAGAATCTCAAGAGAATTATCAAGAAACCAAAATTCAAGTTCTAACAAGGATAAGGAAAACAAAGGCAGATTTCACTCTCGGTTCACAACTCGTTGCAGGCGTACAACCCGATCTCATTTCTCATATCTTGTGGTAGGCGTACCACCCGCTCCCATTTCATTATATCTTGTGGTAGGCGTACCACCCACTCCCATTTCATTAAATCAACAGTTCTTCCAAATGAAGTTTACTCTAACAAATGCAACAATTAATACGAATTCATAAGACAACAAGTACACAATAATTATGATTCACTGAGGAAAAACAAATAATGACAAGTAGCAATAAATTATGGATTTTAAGGAGCAATTAGGCAGTTAAATATTAAGTATGCTAAATGTCAAGTAGCAATTAAGTCACATAAACAATTAGTAATTATAGCATAAATTCAAGGCATATTGTTGCGCAAGGATACCTTGATCCAATAATAACAGGTAACACAATAAAGGAAAAATGCCAACTTAAAGAATCACAGTAATAGTGGAATAAGACAATTAATGCACTTGAACTGATAACAACAAGAAATCATAACAAACGGCAATAAGTGCACGGCATCACCCTTCGTGCTTTAACACTCTTTCCTCATCAATATAATAGGCACGGAATGGTACATCATGCGGCACGGCATCACCCTTCGTGCTTTACACTCTTTCCTCACAATAGCAACAATGCACGGCATCACCCTTCCTGCTTTACACTCTTTCCTCATAATAACAAACAATGCACGGTATCACCCTTCGTGCTTTACACTCTTTCCTCACAATAGCAAACAATGCACGGCATCACCCTTCGTGCTTTAACGCTCTTCCTCACCCAAACAACAATCACAAACAATAGGGCAAGGAAATCAAGGAAATTTTCAATAAGAATCCCGGCAATGGAGCAACAAGTCAACAATTAAATCCCGGCAAGGGAACAACATCAATAATATTCACATCCCGGTAAGGGAGATAACAAATAAATCAACAATAGCCCGGCAAGGGTGACAACATAATGATCTCTTCTCTTTCTCACTTTTACTTCACAATTCACTTCACAACTCGAGCCAATGCTCTAGAGGTTCAATTATCGCTTACACTTTCACAATTCGTTATACAACTTGAGCCAACGCTCCTCAATGATCATGGATCACAATTCTTTCCACAAACTTTATACAACAATTAGAAATCTTCACCAAGGCATGATTAATACAACGAAGTCATGAAAATCACAATATAAGACTCATGGTCATGCTTGACACCAACGTATAGATACTTGTCACCATGCCTATACGTCGTGCTCAACAATTACCACATAGCAAATAGGACTCAACTCCTAATCCCTCAAGCTAAGGTTAGACCAAACACTTACCTCGATGCCTCGAACATAATTCATGCTTCAATTATAGCTTTACCCCTTGATTCCACCACTAATTTTTTCGTATCTAATCACAAATTACTTAATTACATCAATAAACGCTAAATAAATCAACCCCAATGCATGAAAATGTGTTTTCCAAAGTTTTACCCAAAAAGTCAAAAATCTCCCCCGGGCCCACGTGGTCAAAACCCGAGGTTCGAACCAAAACCCGATTACCCAGTCCCCCACGAACCCAAATATGTAATTTGTTTTGAAATCGGACCTCAAATTGAGGTCCAAATCCCCAATTTTTGAAAAACCTAGGTTCTATCTAAAACACCCGATTTCCCCCATGAAAATCTTTGATTTTAGGTTGAAATCATGTTTAAAGATGTTAATGATTGAAGGAAATGAGCAAAAACTAACTTACAATCGATTTGGAAGTAGACTTGTTCTTGGAAAATCGCCCAAAGGAGTTTGTGTTTGAAAAAGATATGAAAAATGACTTAAAATCAGCTAAGTATAGAAAAATGCAGGTCTCAGTTATGGGAAATGCGAATAGGGGTTCGTAATTGCGAACCCCGACCTGCTGATGTGGGAATTGCGAAATAAAGTTCGCATTTGCGAACACTTTAAAAAAATTTTAGCTTCGCATTTGCGATCAATAATTTCGCATTTGCGACTGGCCAATTTTCGCATTTGCGAACCACCTGGTCGCATTTGCGATCAGGCTGCACAGTTTCCTTTTCCCGTATTTGCGAGACTTGCTTCGCAAATGCGAAGCCTGCAGATCAGAAATACCAGATTTTTTTCAAAGTTCAAAAATGCATTCGTGGCCTATCCAAAACTCACCCGAGCCATCGGGGCTCCAAACCAAATATACACACAACCTCAAAAACATCCTACGGACTTATTCGTGTGGTCAAATCGCCAAAATAACATCATAAGCATCGAATTAAACCTCTCCATGAATTCTTTCAAACTTCATAAAACATCAAATTTTCCAATTTAGGTCCGAATCACGTCAAACGACGTCCGTTTTTCACCAAATTTCACAGAAACATCTTAAATCATATATAAGACCTGTACCGGACGCTGGAACCAAAATACGGGCCCGATACTAACATGTTCTAATCAAATTTCATTTCAAAACCTTATAAACAATTTCAGAAAACAATTTATTTCAAAAATTTATTTCTCGGGCTTGGGACCTCAGAATTCGATTCCGGGCATACGCCCAAGTCCCATATTTTTCTACGGACCCTCCGGGACCGTCAAATTACGGGTCCGGGTCCGTTTACCCAAAACGTTGACCAAGGTCAAATTAATTCATTTTATAATCAAAACTTATCATTATTCACATAGTTTCTCATTTAAGCTTTCCGGCTACGTGCCCGGACTGCGCACGCAAATTGAGGTGACTCTAAATGAGGTTTTCAAGGCCTCGAAGTCATAGAAGTTAATTTAAAACAAGTGATGATCGTTTGGGTCATCACATGCTCCACCTCTAAAACAACCGTTGGTCCTCGAACGGACAGAAGAAGAAAGTACCTGAGTCGGGAAAAAGATGGGGATAACGGCTCCGCATATCGGACTCAGACTCCTAGGTCGATGCCTCAGGAGGCTGACCTCTCCACTGAACACGAATAGAAGGAAAACTCTTCGACCTCAACTGACGAACCTGTCGGTCTATAATGGCCACCGGCTCCTCCTCATAAGACAAGTCCTTGTCCAACTGGACAGTGCTGAAATCTAACACGTGGGATGGATCGCCGTGATACTTCCGAAGCATGGACACATAAAACACTGGATGCACGGCTGATAAGCTCGGCGGCAATGCAAGTCTATAAGCCACCTCTCCCACTCGATCAAGAATCACAAACGGACCAATGAACCTAGGGCTAAGCTTGCCCTTCTTCCCAAATCTCATCACGCCCTTCATAGGCGACACTCCGAGAAATACCCGCTCACCAACCATAAAAGCCACATCTCGAACTTTGCGGTTTGCATAACTCTTTTGCCTGGACTGAGTTGTACGAAGCCTATCCTGAATGATCCTGACCCTGTCCATGGCCTCCTGAACCAGATCTGTACCCAACAACCGAGCCTCTCCCGGCTCAAACCACCCAACCGGAGACCGACGCCGCCTACCATATAAAGCCTCATACGGAGCCATCTGGATACTCGACTGGTAGCTGTTGTTGTAGGCAAACTCCTCTAAAGGCAAAAACTGATCCCACGAACCTCCAAAGTCAATAACTCAAGCTCGGAGCATATCCTCCAAAATCTGAATAGTCCGCTCGATCTGCCCGTCCGTTTGGGGATGAAATGCTGTGCTCAACTCAACCCGTGTGCCCAACTCTCGCTGAACTGCTCTCCAGAAGTGCGAGGTAAACTGCGTACCCCGGTCCGAAATGATAGATGCGGGCACACCATGAAGACGAACAATCTCCCGGATATGAATCTCAGCTAACCCCTCGGAAGAATAGGAGGCTGCTACAGGAATGAAATGCGCTGACTTGGTCAGCCTATCAACAATGACCCAAACTACGTCGAATTTCCGCCGAGTCTGCGGGAGTCCAACAACGAAGTCCATAGTGATCCGCTCCCACTTCCACTCGGGAAGCTCAATCCTCTGAAACAATCCACCAGGCCTCTGATGCTCATACTTAACCTGCTGACAATTCAAACACTGATCCACGTATGCAACGATATCTTTCTTCATTCTACGCCACCAATAATGCTGCCGCAAATCCT
Source organism: Nicotiana attenuata (assembly GCF_001879085.1). NCBI lineage: Eukaryota > Viridiplantae > Streptophyta > Magnoliopsida > Solanales > Solanaceae > Nicotiana > Nicotiana attenuata. The sequence continues at coordinate 65,232,945 of NC_031995.1, read as the reverse complement.
GATACATCTTCGCGGCACCCGGATGAATAGAGTACCGGGAGCTACGGGCCTCCTCTAAGATCAACTCTCGAAGCCCATCCACATTAGGCACACAACTCGACCCTGCAATCTCAAAACTCCATCATTATCTAAGGTAACCTGCCTGGCACCACCGCGCTGCACCGTGTCTCTAAGGACACACAAATGGGGATCATCATACTGCCGATCACGGATACGCTCCAATAATGAAGAACGAGCGACCGTGCAAGCTAACACACGACTGGGCTCAGAAATATCCAGTCTCACAAACTGATTGGCTAAATCCTGAACATCCAAAGCAAGCGGCCTCTCGCCGACCGGAATATAAGCATGACTGCCCATACTGGTTGACTTCCTACTCAAAGCATCGGCCACCATATTGGCCTTTCCCGGATGATATAAAATGGTGATATCATAATCCTTCAATAACTCCAACCACCTCCTCTGCCTCAAATTCAACCCCTTTTGCCTGAACAAGTACTGAAGACTCTTGTGATTCGTGAACACCTCACATGCCACGCCATACAGATAATGCCTCAAAATCTTCAATGCGTGAACTATGGCTGCCAACTCCAAATCATGAACCGAATAATTCTTCTCGTGAGTCTTCAACTGCCGCGATGCATAGGCAATGGCCTTGCCATCTTGCATCAACACTGCGCCAAGTCCAATGCAAGAAGCATCACAATAAACTGTATAAGGCCTTGAACCTATGGGCAAAACCAACACTGGTGCCGTAGTCAGAGCTGTCTTGAGCTTCTCAAAGTTCGCCTCACACTCGTCCGACCACCTGAACTGGGAAATATTCTGGGTTAACCTGGTCATCGGGGTTGCGATAGATGAAAACCCCTCCACGAACCGACGATAGTAGCTTGCCAATCCCAAGAAACTACGAATCTCTGTAGCTGATGCTGGTCTAGACCAGTTCTTGACTGCCTCAATCTTCTTCGGATGAACCTGAATACCTCAGCTAACACAACATGACCCCGAAATGCAACTGAACTCAACCAGAACTCACACTTCGAGTACTCTGCATATAACTGACTATCCCTCAATATCTGAAGAACCACTCTAAGGTGCTGCTCATGCTCCTCCTGGCTACGGGAATATATGAATATATCATCAATTCTCGGTAATGGATACTTATTCTTGATTGTAACCATGTTCAACTGCTGGTAATCAATACACGTCCCCATCGAACCATCTTTTTCTTAACAAACAACAGCGGCGCACCCCAAGGCGAAACACTAGCTCAAATGAAACCCTACTCAAGCAAGTCTTGCAACTGCTCCTTCAACTCTTTCAACTCAGGCGGGGCCATGCGATACGGCGGGATAGAAATGGGCTGAGTGCCCGGAGCCAAATCAATGCAAAAGTCAATATCCCTGTCGGGTGGAATACCCGACAGGTCTGAAGGGAAAACCTCAGGGAACTCACGAACAACGGGCACAGAATTTATGGAAGGAACCTCAACACTAGAATCACGAACATATGCCAAATAGGCCAAACACCCCTTCTCGACCATACGTCGAGCCTTCACATAAGAGATAACGCTACGGGTAGAATAACCAGGAGTCCCTCTCCACTCTAAACGAGGCAAATCCGGTGAAGCTAAGGTCACAATCTTGGCATGACAGTCCAAGATAGCGTGGTAAGGTGATAACCAGTCCATCCCAATATAATATTGAAGTCAACCATGTCCAAAAGAAACAGATCTACTCGAGCCTCAAGACCTCCAATCACCACAATACGAGAACGATGGACTTGATCGACCACAATAGAATCACCCGCCGGTGTAGACACATAAACAGGAACACTCAATGAATCACTAGGCATGACCAGATACGGCACAAGATAAAACCGAAGCTTCTCTACCACAAACCAGAACGGTTGCACCTCCACCTCTAATACCTTTACCTCCACAAAGCCTTCGAAGATGTAGCTAATCTATCACTGGTCTATGCTTCTGCTCAGTTGAAGAAGCGGTACATGACCCCGCCATTCGCAAAAGGACAAGAGTAGATATTTCAATTTAGCATTGAGAGAACAAAATCGCACGATAGGGAATAATAGAAGTGAAACTTTTCCTAACTCTGTAGCCTCTAGGGGATAAATACAGACGTCTCCGCACCGATCCCTCAAACTCTACTAAGCTTGTCTGTGAACTGTGAGACCCATGTAACCTAGAGCTCTGATACCAACTTGTCACGACCCGGATTTCCCACCCTCGGAGTCGTGATGGTGCCTACTAATGAGAGCTAGGCAAGCCAATCCTTAGCTACTTACTTCATTTTTAACAAATATAAGGCGATAACATGAAAATAGCGGAACTTTAAATAACTAAGCGGAAGATAACAATTTTATATCTGAACATGAATTTCTAATACAACCGTTTGAATTTCGACTATCCAGAACTGGTGTCACATTTGTACAGACGAACTAAGAGTACTACAAATAAAAGTCTGAAAGAATTAAATACAACACTGTCTCTGGAAATACACGTAAGAAACAGGAAAGTCGATAGAGAGAGAGACGCCAAGGCCTACGGACGCCTGCTGGGCTACCTCGGGTCGCCTGATGATCAAGAATCAGCAGTCTCGCTGCGGTCCGAAGTCCACAACACTGGGGTCTGCACAAAAGAGTGCAGAGTGTAGTATCAGCACAACCGACCCCATGTGCTGGTAAGTGCCTAGCCTAACCCCGACGAAGTAGTGACGAGGCTAGGACCAGACCACCAAATAAACCCGTGCAGTTGTATAATATACAGCGGAAAGTAAAGCAGAAATAAACAAGTAAAGATGGGAGGGGGAAACAGACTTCGGGAAATAACAGATAAAGCAGAATCTCAAGAGAATTATCAGGAAACTAAAATTCAACTTCTAACAAGGATAAGGAAAACAAAGGTAGATTTCACTCTCAGTTCACAACTCATTGCAGGCGTGCAACCCGATCTCGTTTCTCATATCTTGTGGTAGGCGTACCACCCGCTCCCATTTCATTGTGGTAGGCGTACCACCCGCTCCCATTTCATTAAATCAACAGTTCTTCCAAATGAAGTTTACTCTAACAAACGCAACAATTAATACGAATTCATAAGACAACAAGTACACAATAATTATGATTCACTGAGGAAAAACAAATAATGACAAGTAGTAATAAATTATGGATTTTAAGGAGCAATTAGGCAGTTGAATATTAAGTATGCTAAATGTCAAGTAGCAATTAAGTCACATAAACAGTTAGCAATTATAGCATAAATTCAAGGCATATTGTTGCGCAAGGATACCTTGATCCAATAATAACAGGTAACACAATAAAGGAAAAATGTCAACTTAAAGAATCACAGTAATGCACTTGAATAAGACAGTTAATGCACTTGAACTGATAACAACAAGAAATCATAACAAACGGCAATAAGTGCACGGCATCACCCTTCGTGCTTTAACAGTCTCTCACCAAAACAATGCACGGCATCACCCTTCGTGCTTTACACTCTTCCTCACCCAAGCAACAATTACAAAACAATTAGGGAAAGGGAATCAATGACATCACCATAAAGTCAACTAACAACAGGAAACCTGTAAAATAAACGTAAAGAACAACACAACTCAATAATCAGCAAGAATCAAGGAAATCAACGACAAGTGCACGGCATCACCCTTCGTGCTTTTACTCTCGTCCTCACCATATGAATCAATATAATAGGCACGGAATGGTACATCGTGCGGCACGGCATCACCCTTCGTGCTTTACACTCTTTCCTCACCATGAAATCAATATAATAGGCACGGAATGGTACATCTGCGGCACGGCATCACCCTTCGTGCTTTACACTCTTTCCTCACAATAGCAAACAATGCACAACATTACCCTTCCTGCTTTACACTCTTTCCTCACAATAGCAAACAATGCACGACATCACCCTTCGTGCTTTACACTCTTTCCTCACATTAGAAAACAATGCACGACATCACCCTTCATGCTTTAACGCTCTTCCTCACCCAAACAACAATCACAAACAATAGGGCAAGGAAATCAAGGAAATTTGCAATAAGAATCCCGGCAAGGGAGCAACAAGTCAACAATTAAATCCCGGCAAGGGAACAACATCAATAATATTCACATCCCGGTAAGGGAGATAACAAATAAATCAACAATAGCCCGGAAAGGGTGACAACATAACGATCTCTTCTCTTTCTCACTTTTACTTCACAATTCACTTCACAACTCGAGCCAATGCTCTAGAGGTTCAATTATCGCTTACACTTTCACAATTCGTTATACAACTTGAGCCAACGCTCCTCAATGATCATGGATCACAATTCTTTCCACAAACTTTATACAACAATTAGAAATCTTCACCAAGGCATGATTAATACAACGAAGTCATGAAAATCACAATATAAGACTCACGGTCATGCTTGACACCAACGTATAGATACTCGTCACCATGCCTATACGTCGTAGTCAACAATTACCACATAGCAAATAGGACTCAACTCCTAATTCCTCAAGCTAAGGTTAGACCAAACACTTACCTCGATGCCTCGAACATAATTCATGCTTCAATTATAGCTTTACCCCTTGATTCCACCACCAATTCGTTCGTATCTAATCAGAAATTACTTAATTACATCAATAAACGCTAAATAAATCAACCCTAATGCACGAAAATGTATTTTCCGAAGTTTTACCCAAAAAGTCAAAAATCGCCCCGGCCCACGTGGTCAAAACCCGAGGTTCGAACCAAAACCCGATTACCCATTCCCCCACGAACCCAAATATGTAATTTGTTTTGAAATCGGACCTCAAATTGAGGTCCAAATCCCCAATTTTTGAAAAACCTAGTTTTACCCAAAAACACCCAATTTCCCCTATGAAAATCTTTGATTTTAGGTTGAAATCATGTTAAAAGATGTTAATGATTGAAGGAAATGAGCAAAAACTAACTTACAATCGATTTGGAAGAAGACTTGTTCTTGGAAAATCGCCCAAAGGAGTTTGTGTTTGAAAAAGATGTGAAAAATGACTAAAAATCGGCTAGGTATAGAAAAATGCAGGTCTCAGTTATGGGAAATGCGAACAGGGGTTCGCAATTGCGAACCCCGACCTGCTGATGTAGGAATTGCGAAATAAAGTTCGCATTTGCGAACACTTTAAAAATTTCCGGGCTTCGCATTTGCGATCAATAATGTCGCATTTGCGACTGGCCAATTTTCGCATTTGCGAACCACCTTGTCGCATTTGCGATCAGGCTGCACAGTTCCCTTTTCTCGCATTTGCGGTGCAAGGCTCGCATTTGCGAGACTTGCTTCGCAAATGCGAAGCCTGCAGATCAGAAATACCAGATTTTTTTCAAAGTTCAAAAATGCACCCGTGGCCTATCCAAAACTCACCCGAGCCCTCGGGGCTCCAAACCAAATATACACACAACCTCAAAAACATCCTACGGACTTATTCATGCGGTCAAATCGCCAAAATAACATCATAAGCATCGAATTAAACCTCAAAATCCATGAATTCTTTCAAACTTCATAAAACATCAAATTTTCCAATTTTAGGTCCGAATCACGTCAAACGACGTCCATTTTTCACCAAATTTCACAGAAACATCTTAAATCATATATAAGACCTGTACCGGGCACCGGAACCAAAATACGGGCCCGATACTAAGATGTTCTAATCAAATTTCATTTCAAAACCTTATAAATAATTTCAGAAAACAATTTATTTCAAAAATTTATTTCTCGGGCTTGGGACCTCGGAATTCGATTCTGGACATATGCCCAAGTCCCATATTTTTCTACGCACCCTCCGGGACCGTCAAATCACGAGTCCGGGTCCGTTTACCCAAAACGTTGACCAAGGTCAAATTAATTCATTTTATAATCAAAACTTATCATTTTTCACACAGTTTCTTATTTAAGCTTTCCGGCTACGCGCCCGGACTGCGCACGCAAATCGAGGTGACTCTAAATGAGGTTTTCAAGGCCTCGAAGTCGTAGAATTTAATTTAAAACAAGTGATGACCGTTTGGGTCATCACAGACCCAGGGTTCACAATTGCGAACAAAGAAGGGCTGGCAGAAGTCGCATTTGCGATAAAAAGTTCGCATTTGCGAACTGGGCATCGCAAATGCGATGAATAAGTTCGCATTTGCAAACACACCAGAAACCAGCAATTTTTTCCTGACACGAAAATGAGCATAACTTCCTCATACAATGTCCAAATTCGATGATTCTTTTTCCTATGGCTCCGTAATTTTAATACGGATCTAATGGTTCAAACAAAACTGAATTTGGATCTCATTTTCTCAATGTGGTATTATTTTTGTTTGAAGAAATGATGATGAAGCATCCAAAAACAAGTGCAACATAGCCTAAACCTATCCGAAACTCACCCAAGCCCTCGGGGCTCCAAAACAAACATGCACGCAAGTCTAAAAACATCATACGGACTTGCTCGTTCGATCAAATCATCATAATAACATCAAAAATTATGAATTTAACCTCATAACTCATTATTTTCTCAAGGACACTCAAACTTTCTAATTTTTCAATCGGACGTCCAAATCACGTCAAATCAATTCCGGTTCTCACCAAATTTTACAGATAGGACTTAAATATCATAACAAACTTGTACTGGGCTCTGGAACCAAAATACAGGCCCGATACCAACGAGTTCAAATATAAATTCATTTCTTTATTTCCTTTAAAAACCAGCACAACAATTTTCTTCCAAAATTATTTTCTAAGGCTAGGGACCTCGGAATTCAATTCCGGGCATAGTACCAAGTCCCATATTTTACCGCGGACCTCCCGGGATCGTCGGGACACAGATCAAGGTCTTTTTACCAAAAATATTGACCAAAGTCAACTAAAAACAAAATTTTAACTCTAGAAATTACTATATTTTTTTTTTTCATATTTTCACATAAAAGCTTTCCAGTTTCATGCCCGGACTGCGCACGCAAGTCGATACATATAATATGAAGCTGCTCGTGACCTTAAACTGCCGAACCGGACGTAATTGCTCAAAACGACCAGTTGGGTCGTTACACCCGGGACCTCAACCAAAAGCACGAACAAGTCCTATACCACTGTTTAAACTGGTACCAATCTTCAAAACACCTCAAACAACATCGAAACACCAAATCATCATTGGATTCAAGCCTAAGAACTCCCAAAAACTCACAAATTACGCTTTCGATCAAAAAGTCTATCAAACCTCGTCTGAATGACCTAAAATTTTGCAAGCACGTCACATTCAACACTACGGAGCTACTCCAACTTTCGGAATTCCATTCCGACCCCGATATAAAAATCTCACTATCGAACTGGAAACTTCAAAAATTCATCTTTCGGCATTTCAAGCCTAAATAAGCTACGGACCTCCAAAATACAATCCGAACACGCCCCTAAGCCCGAAATCACCCAACGGAGCTGACAAAACTGACGGAATTCCATTCCGAGACCGTCTTCACACTGCTCCGACTACGGTCTAAATTCTAAATCTTAAACTCTCATTTAGGGACTAAGTGTCCCAAAACTCTCCGAAACTCCAAATAAATCTTTCCGGCAACTCATAATAGCAGAAACGAACACGGGGAATGCAGTTAATGGGGGATCGGGGCATTAATTCTTAAAACAACCGATCGGGTCGTTACATAAATATTCTCCGTCGCAATTAGTTTTGGGTCATGAACCTAATATATCCCATTTAAAATTTTTTGGATGCGCAGTATATATTCCTGTAGCACAGCCATATCGCACTAATATGGGTCCCAAAAGAAGTTTAGGCACATGTTGGGTTTGAATCGCCCTCCATTATGCACTACCTCAAAACATTAACGGGAGATTTGTTCACTACTCGATTTGTAGATTGTCAATTCGATGAGATTTTCTTCCCAAATTTAGGGGGAGAAAATGGTGACACCAAATGGAAAATTTTGTGAAAAAATCAATCATTGTCTCATATTGATCCATGCGCCTCTATTTGTAAAAAAAGATGCAAAAGATTATCAATTTGCAAAAAATAGCAAATCAAGTACCAGACGCATTTACAGATCTGAAAAGAATAAAAAAAATCATATATCCCTGCAGAGAATGTTCCAATATGTGTTTATGTCCCTATTGGACAATCTTCTAGTGTCATAGCTAATAAGTTAAACGAACGCCTAAAGCGTCGCGACCATTGGGTTCTAAGGATCGAAATCCTAGAAAAAGAAGAATAAATGATCAAGATGACACTACGAAAGAGTCTCATAAAAAAATCCATGATTTAACCAACTCTGAGATTCATGCGGAAATCACTGAGCCTGAGATTCAAGAAAATAAGGAATTATCAATAAATCCAGTCGATATTGAGACGAACTTGAATTGATTGGATATAGTGGTGGATTATGTCTTTGCATATAATATTGCATCCAGCATTATGTAAGATAGTGAGGATCTTGAACCTTAATCTGTTGGAGAATGTCGACAAAGATGCGATTGGCCAAAATGACAAGAAACAATCCAATTCGAGTTGGATTCACTTGCAAAACGTGAAGTTTCTAGGCCTGTAGTCCATACACCTAGTGGTATTAAACATGTTGGCTATAAATGCCACTTGTCAATGTATTTTTATAAAGAAACAACATCGGAATTTGTTGTGCTTGCCGTATATGTTGATGACACAAACCTTATCGAAACTCCTACAGAACTCCAAAAGACAATTGATTATTTAAAAAAGGAATTCGAGGTGAAAGATCTCGGAAAGACAAAATTAAGTCTCGGTTTGCAAATTGAACATTTGGCAAATGAGATTTTTGTTCATCAATCTGCCTACACAGAAAAGATATTAGAACAGTTTTACATGGATGAAGCACATCCGTTAAGTACTCCGATAGTAGATGGATCACTTGATGTGAATAAGGATTCATTCTGACCTCAAGAAAAGAATGAAGAGTTCTTGGTCCTGAAGTACCATATCATAGTGCAATTGGTGCACTAATGTATCTTGCTAATACTACAAGGCCTGACATAACTTTTTCAGATTAATGTCTTAGCAAGATATAGCTATGCTCCTACAAGGAGACATTGGAATAGAATCAAACACATATTGCGGTATCTAAAAGGGACTACTGATATGGGCTTATATTATGGCAGTAAAGGCAGTCCCAATCTTGTTGGTTATATCGATGCTGGATATTTATCTGGCCTACACAAGACTCGATCTCAAATAGGCTATGTGTTTACATGCGGAGGCACTGCCATATCTTGGCGATCGACTAAGCAATCAATCGTGGCTACTTCATCTAATCATGCTGAGATAATTTCTATTCATGAAGCAAGTCGAGAATATGTGTGGTTGAGGTCTATAATACATCTTATTTGAGAAAATATGGTTTGAAGTGTGACAAACTATCCACCCTTTTGTATGAAGACAATGCATCACGCATAGAGCAATTGAAGGGAGGATTCATAAAAGGAAATAGGAGAAAGTTCATTTCACCAAAGTTTCTTGTGTTTTGAAGGATATCCTGTGACCGCCCAATAATATTTGGAAGATGCTCTGTTCCGCTTGGGTTTATCTTTCCGGCTTCGCTTTTCTGCTATCTTTCGCCTTGCTTGCTGACAAGTGAGTACTCCGCGCTTCGTCTTTATCTCCTCCTTTAGATTTGTGTCTGCATTAATGGATTGCAGTGGCCTCGACAGCTTTTAATTGCTACCCAAGAGTTGTATGTGAAATAATTTGAACTAATTTATTTTTAAGGCTCTATTTGAAGTTGTACCATAATTTTTCTTCCCCTGTCTACTTACGACATAATCTATAATTGTGAAAACCTAGAAAACTACAACTAACTTTAGTTGAAGAGCAGGAAAGAACTTAAAGCAAATTGATGGTTCATGAGTTCTCCAACTGTGAGAAGGAACCTCTGTATTTGAGAATGAATATAACATCAAGATAATGAATTTTGGAAAAATTCTTTATTTGTGAGACAGGTTAGCAAAATTTCTGGGATTGTCCTTTGAGAAGTATAGAACTTATTCCATTACATCCTGCACACAAATTCACAACTTTCAAATGGAGTTCAAGATTTTTGAAGTTAGCAACTACGTTAGAGACCACCCTCCACAACCACAAATATCACCCTTTAAGAGAAATTCTTACATTTTACGCGTTTATAAGGCATCATGTAATCTGTTCATATGTATAGCCAAAATTGCAGTATTTGACTGATATGTAGAGTATAAAAGATTGATATTGTAATCTTTTTTATTCCTTCTCTCATCTTATGTTTGATCAATGTAAGAACTCAAATTTTTTAGTGATCCAAGTATCCAACTTTCGTGGGTGAGACAACCCTTTGAATTATAAGGTAGACAATAATATATTTATCAATAATGAAACAATTAAAAAAAAATGACCTCAAGAAGCATTGTTGTAAAGTGAGAAGTAGGGCAAGGTACCACAATTGGGGCAAGTGTCGGGTATGGGTTCCCGAGAACCAGTAACTTCTATCTACCACAATTGTTTTTTAAAGCTAGCTATGACAAAGAATTTTGCAAAACTCTGTAAGAAATGCTCTTTTTTTAAACCTTGAAAGGCTTTTAGGTGAAAATTGGAAATTACATGTTTTTTGATCTGTTAATCGAACCATATCATAAACCACTGGAATAACCCAGTAGCATACAACAATGATATTGTTTCTTGCTTGTACCATTAAATTTGAGACAATGACGTACATTTTCTGCAGAGAATAATTTCTGTCGAGTATTTCTTATGCTCAATGTGTTCTTTCACGCTAATTTCAAAAACTCTTTTTTTTGCGTCCTAAAATTGTGCGGTTGATTTTATTTGGTTACGGCGTCGTGTTAAAAGAAGGGCCATTTTGAGAAGTACCTTTACGCCCTTAATTTGCTTTATTACCCGCATTATTATAGCCCATTTCTGTAAATTTATTTTGTTCTAGGACGGTGGATGACACTACTTTGCGTTCTTACTTGTCTGCCATGGCTAATAGGTAAATACCGGTGAGAACAAGAACATATAGACAAGATGTTCTGCATGTTTCCACCCTCAAAGTCTCTACCAAGAAACGACATCGTTGGAGGCTTTCTTTCTGTTTGCAACATTGACTCATGAATGAGGAATCTCAGTAGGTAGCTCTTTGGTCAGGTTGCTATGTTTGAGTTTCTTTCTTGGTGATTCTAATTGTTGTTTTATGTGTTTGATGTTGTTGTCCAGGTTATAGCTTTTAGGTAATGGCTGCAGTTGAGTTACTTTTATAGGGTAGTTTTCCTGATTTAATAGGTGTGACCTTAGCCAATTGCTAAACTACTTAGGAGCTCTCACGACCCAAAATCCCTCCGAAGGAGTCGTGATGGCACCTAGTCTCTAAACTAGGTAAGCCTAGCATTTACTGAAATAACATTAGCATTTACTGACTTCAAATTAAATAACTCTCAATAAATCACAATTTCCCAAAACCGGTGGTACAAGTCATAAGCCTTTCTAAGAGTAGTTATATAAAACAAATACAACATTGTTCCAGAACGAGAAGGAATCAATGGAACGTAATTACAAACGAAGGTGACTCCGAGGCCTGCGAACGCAGCAACAGGTTACCGTGAGTCTCCACCGCGACCATCCGCACAGCTACTATCGATCAATACCTGGATCTGTATACAAAAATGTACAGAAGTGTAGTATGAGCACACCATGGCGGTGCCCAGTGAGTATCAAGACTAACCTCGGTGGGGTAGTGACGAGGAACAGTCAAGACACCTACTGGTCAAACGAAATGAACAAGTGTCACGACCCAAATCCCGCACTGGTCGTGATGGCGCCTCTCGTGAAAACGAGGCCAGCCAACTAACCCCAACTTGTCTTTTCAAAAATAGTTAAACATGAATAAACAGCTTAAATATGACTTAATAGTATTAATTAGCGGAAAGTCAACCCAACACAGCCCTAATCGGGGTGTCACAAGTCACGAGCATCTATCAGAATGTAAATCCACTACAGGGTCTAAAATGTACAAAACCAGAATGATGAACAAAAGAGAGAGACATGGTGCTGCGAACGCTGACAGTCACCTCCTTAACTCATATAACTCTGCCTCTGATTGGCCCCAAACCCGCTACCGGGTGAATAGATACCTGCATCTGCACACGGGGTGCAGGGAGTAAAGTGAGTACTCCAACTCAGTGAGTAATAAAGGTAAATGACAACTGAGCAGTAAGAAATCACGTAAAGCAACCAACGTGCTGTATAGAAGCAGGGTACAATCCTTGAGAAAACAGTGAAGCTGTGAAATCTTTGGAGATCTCTTGGCTCAGTTTAAATGTCTTTTTAAAGTAATCTTTCCAACAGTTACGAAATGATTTCAAAACAGTTAGTGCCGATAAGCACAGAAAAAACCACCATTCGGGCACAAATATCACAGTATAACAGGTAAAAAGGCAAGTAAATATGCAAGATGAGCACATAAAAGTTCGCCCCTCGGGCAATATCTCAAAACAGTACCAGCCCCTCGGGCTCACTCTCAGAACACTCTCAGAATAGTATCATATAGTAACCGCTGCGGCGTGCAGCCCGATCCATATATCATCGACAGCGCTCACTGGGGGTGTGCAGACTCCGGGAGGGACCCCTTACGGCCCAAGTGCAATATCAAGCACCTCGTGGCATATAACATAAGGCCTGAAAGCCTTCTCACATCACACTCGAGGCCTGAAAGCCTCCTCATATCAAACTCAAGGCCTGAAAGCCTTCTCACCTCACACATAAGGCCTAAAAGCCTCCTCACATCACACTCGAGGCTGAAAGCCTCCTTACATCACACTCGAGGCCTGAAAGCCTCCTCACATCACTCATATGGCCTGAAAGCCTCCTCACGTCACTCAACATATCCTCATATATGGCCCTCGGCCTCACTCAGTCCAGAAAACATCATAAACCCCTCGGGCATCAATAAAATAGTAGTGCTCAGCCCAAACAACACTGGAAATATCACTTAAGTCTCAAAGTTCAATTAAAATGGCCGAGTTTGTAAAATAGTATAATCAACAGGACTGAGTTCAAGTAATGTATCAAAATTAGTGAGAAAACAGTGACAAAAATCCCCAAAGGGTTCAGATAATTGGCACGAAGCCCAAATCATGATAATAACAAATAAGTTTCAGTCAAATACGCGGTAAAATCATCAATCGGGACGGACCAAGTCACAATCCCCCAATGGTGCTCTACCCCACGCTCGATATCCGGCGTGCAAGTCACCTCAATATAGCACTACGATGTGCAATCAGGGGTTTCAAACCCTCAGGATATCATTTACAATCATTACTCACCTCGAACCGGCGAAATCTCTAGCTCGCGATGCATTTGCCTCTCAAATCGGCCTCCACGCGCGTCGAATCTATCCAAAATCAGAGCGCATATATCAGAATAGGCTAAGGAAACAATACCCAATCGAAAACAATCAAAAAATATCAAAAATCTCGAAATTAGCAAAACCCGAGCCCCGGGCCCACTTCTCGAAACTCAAAAATTTTCACATCAATACGTTCCTTATCTCCTCACGAATTCATACATACCAAAAGTCTCAAATCCGACCCCAATTGGTCCTTCAAATCCCCAAATCAAATTTCAAAATCCCAAGCCCTAGTTTCTTCCCTTTTTGCTTAAGTTCCATGAATTTCTAGGTGGATTTCACAATAAAAACGAGTTTTAAGACCAAAATTCTTACCTCAAGTCGTTTCCCCTCGAATCCCCCTTTAATCTCCACCAAGAAGCTCTCAAAATGATCAACCATGGAGGAAAAATGACCCAAAATCGCGGATGAAATGAAATTATAACATTCTGCCCAGCACTCTTCCTCCTTCATCGCGATCGCGACCCAAGTCTCGCGATCGCGAAGCACTAAATTTCCATCTCTCAAATTAACACTATGCGAACGCGATGATACTGCTGCGAACGCGATGCTTACTCCCAGGACCTTCCGCGAACGCAATGTTATAGATGCGAACGCGAAGCATAATGACTCAGGGGCCCAACTTCCTTCTACGCGAACGCGGGATCCAAACCGCGAACGCGAAGCTATGGAACTTTACCTTCCGCGAACGCCGACCTACCTTCCCGAACGCGAAGGCCAAATATGGCTTGCAACTGCTGCTGCATTTTCTGCATATTTTTCCAAGTTAAAACTTCCCGTTAGCCATCCGAAATCACCCCGAGGCCCCCGGGACCTCAACCAAAATCACCAACACATCCTAAAACATCATTACAACTTGTTCCAATTATCAAAACACATCAAGCAACACTAAAATCATCAATTCTCACCGAATTCAAGCATAAGTTCTTCAAAAACTTTCGAAACACGCATTTGATAAAAAACCCAACCAAAACACCTCCGAATAACCTAGAATTTTGCACACACATCCTAAATCACATAACGAAGCTATAGCAACTCTCGGAATTCCATTCCGACCCTCGGATCAAAATCTCGCCTATCGACCGAAAATCGCCAAAATACTAACTTCGCCAATTCAAGCCAAATTCTACACCGGACCTCCAAAATCACTTCCGATCACGCTCCTAAGTCATAAATCACCCAACGAAGCTAACCAAATCATAAAAACTCCGATCCGAGCTCGTATTCAAATAAGTCAACCATTGGTCAAACATTTCAAATTCCAAGCTTTCAACTGAAACTGTTCTTTCAAATTCATTCCAAATTTTCCTGAAAACCAAAACCAACAATCTACATTAGTCACAATACATAACACGGGGCAAGTCATGCCCGAGAACTGGCGATCGAAGTGCAAAATCTCAAAACGACCGATCGGGTCATTACAACAAGATATGATAGTGAAATATCGAGATAAAGATAACGAAATAATATCAACAGCGGAGAGAAATCAAAATACAAACAGTAGGAACAATAAAGGGAGAACACGGGTAGTAACGAACGATAACCAAGTAAATCAGATAACCAAGTAAGTCAGATAACCAAGTAAATGAGATAACCAATAAGTAAATCAACATTGACATAACAGGAACAGAGACAAGTAAGAATGTATTCAAATAAAGAAGGCAATACCAACTCAATCAATCACATCATGTCTAATACACAATGCCGACCATCTCAATCCTTGGTTTTTCATATCATAATTCCAACTTCCGAACCTTCAGCACACATGGCATCTTGTGCCCCTATAATTTTCATCTTACTTTTAAGAACAAAATCCACATGCTATACAATACATAATGTCCGTACAAATGCACTCAATATGTTCAAGAAGTCTCATTTACCTAATATAAGTAAATTACAATTTCTAAACTAATTAGGAAAGCCAGCGAGAAAAGATGAAGTTGTTTCTTTTGAAATCATTTGAGTAAAGAAGGTACCCCTTTCAATTAAAATACAACATCAAATGGATTATTACCTTTAACATGGGAGTTAATAACTTAAAGCTTAGTAGAAATTCCTTTTTTTAAGTAAAATACAACCTCGGACGGTTTAAGGGGATATAATTGATAAACTAATTGAATTAAAGATGTAACAATTATTGAATTTTGAAGTATTGGAATGTATACATATAAATACGGTGAGGTATTGAAAACACTGTAGGTTCCAACACAAAGGATCACAACAATAAAGGGATTTAAACAGTTAAAGCACTTGAATTGATAACAACAAATAAACATAGCAACAGAAAGTGCACGGCATCATCCTTCGTGCTTTTACTCTCGTTCTCACCATAAGAATCAATATTCACTTTTATTCTTTCTTGTTGCGGCGTGCAACCCGATCCAAAATCATATAATACCATTGCGGCGTGCAACCCGATCCCATTTCACATAATACTGTTGCGGTATGCAACCCGATCCCATTTTACATAATACCGTTGCGGCGTGCAACCCGATCCCATTTCACATAATACCGTTGCGGCGTGCAACCCGATCCCATTTCATATAATACCGTTGCAGCGTGCAACCCCATCCCATTTCACATAATACTGTTGCGGCGTGCAACCCGATCCCATTTCACATAATACCGTTGCGACGTGCAACTCGATCCCATTTTACATAATACCGTTGCGGCGTGCAGCCCGATCCCATTTCATATAATACCGTTGCGGCGTGCAACCCGATCCCCAAATACAATTCAACATCAAGCATAAAAGAATTCCGGCAAGGGAACAAGAGTATAACAACAACTTCCCGGCAAGGGAGACAATATCGTAAACAATAATATCGCGGCAAGGGAATCAACAAGTACATCATAAGGGTCACGGAAAAGAAACCAAGAAGCACGATAACCTCAACAAAACAACAAGATATAGTAAGCACGTGATACTACACCGGTAACCACAACAATTGGACATGTAACATATTTGCACGAAGTCATAGAAGAACTCACAATCAAGAAGTATCCAAAACAATAAGGGAGGCAATCACTTCAATTATGGCAATTAGGGGTCACTGTAACACGTAGGAATTAGAGGAAAGTTAACATCATAAGAAGCATATAGAGGCAATTCAAGCAATTATTAAACCCAATCATAAAAGGATACTTTTGACATAATGGACATAAGGACCTAAGAACCCTAGAGAAAAATTTCCCACAAATAAAATCCGAGCACACACTCGTCACCTCGCGTGCACGGACTACAATTAGCATAGAAGACTTAAATCCTAAGGGAAAGTCCCCCACACAAGGTTAGGAAAGATACTTACCTCAATCCGGCCAAATCAATACTCAATTTAGCTTTTCCTTTATCAATTCATCAACACTCGGCTCAATCTAGCCAAAAATGACTTGAATACATCAAACAATGCAAGAGAAAATAATTTCAATTAACAAAACTATGATTCTTATACAATTTGTAAAAAGTCAACAAAAGTCAACTCCCCGGGCCCGTACCTCGGAACCCGAAAAAATTTACAAAAATCGAACACCCATTCCGCTACGAGTTCACCCATACAAAAATTATCTAATTCCGATACCATTTGGTCATTCAAATCATCATTTTACATTTTTGAAAGATTTAATAATTTTTCCCAAATTTTCTTTTAGATTCTCATGAATTTGATGTTAAATCTAAGATATAATCACAAAAATATAGTTGGAAATTGATTAGAGACATTTGCCCAATAATTTGAAGAAGTTTGGGTCTTTAGAAAATCGCCCATGGAGGTTTAGGGTTTGAGAAAATTGAAAAATGGGTGAAAATCTCGTCAAAAACCTCACTCAACAGGCCTCAGATGTCGCATTTGCGAACCAGGGTTCGCAATTGCGAACCCTCGCAAATTGCGAACAAAGCAGGGCTGGCAAAAGCCGCATTTGCGACAAAAAGCTCGCATTTGCGAACTGGGCATCGCAAATGCGATGAAAAAGTTCGCATTTGCGAACACACCAGAAACAAGCAATTTTTCCCGACACGAAAATGACCATAACTTCCTCATACTATGTGCAAATTCGATGATTCTTTTTCCTATGGCTCCATAATTTCGATGCAGATCTAGTGGTTTAAACAAAACTGAATTAGGATCTCATTTTCTCAATGTGGTATTATTTTTGCTTGAAGAAACGACGATGAAGCATCCAAAAACAAGCGCAACACAGCCTAAACCTATCCGAAACTCACCCAAGCCCTCGGGGCTCCAAACCAAACATGCATGCAAGTCTAAAAATATCATACGGACTTGCTCGTGCGATCAAATCATCAAAATAGCATCAAAAACAACGAATTTAACCTCAAAACTCATGATTTTCTCAAGGACACTCAAATTTTCTAATTTTTCAACCGGACGTCCAAATCACGTCAAATCAATTCTGGTTCTCACCAAATTTTACAGATAGGACTTACATATCATAAAAAACTTGTATCGGGATCCGGAACCAAAATACGGGCCCGATACCAACGAGTTCAAACATTAATTCATTTCTTTATTTCCTTTAAAAACCAGCACAACAATTTTCTTCAAAAATTGTTTTCTAAGGCTAGGGACCTCGGAAGTCAATTCCGGGCATACGCCCAAGTCCCATATTTTACCGCGGACCTCCCAGGATCATCGGGACACAGATCCGGGTCCGTTTACCAAAAATGTTGACCAAAGTCAACTAAAAACCAAATTTTAACTCTAGAAATTACTATATTTTTCATATTTTCACATAAAAGCTTTCCGGTTTCACGCCCGGACTGCGCACGTCGATACACATAATATGAAGCTGCTCGTGACCTCAAACTGCCGAATCGGACGCAATTGCTCAAAACGACCAGTTGGGTCGTTACATCGGGTCCCAATAAGTTAGCCTCACCAGCTTAAAACCATCCGATAGGAGAACGACATCTTCTACCATACAATGCTTTGTACGGTGCCATTTGAATACTGTACTGGAAGCTATTGTTGTAAGCAAATTCAGATAAAGGTAGATAAGTGTCCCAACTACCTCCAAACTCAAGAATGCAAGCTCTCAACATATCCTCCAAGATCTGTATAGTACGTTCAGACTGCCCGTCTGTCTGTGGATAAAATGCAGTACTAAGATCTACTCGTGTACCCAATGCTTCTTGAAAAGATTTCCAAAAGCGTGAAGTGAACTGTGATCCTCTATCACTGATGATGGATACTGGCACTCCGTGAAGTCGGACAATTTCGTTCATAAATATCTGTGCATACCTCACTCCACCATATGTAGTCTTCACTGGCAAAAAGTGTGCTGATTTTGTCAGCCGATCTACAATTACCCACACCGAATCATAACCTCTAAGGATTCGTGGTAGACCGGTGAAAAAATCCATAGTAATTCTTTCCCATTTCTACTCTGGAATCTCAATTTGTTGTAGTAGTCCTGCGGGTCGTTGATGATCAGTCTAGAAACAAAGTTAGAAACGTCTTTTTTCATACCTTCCCACCAATAAAATTGCTTTTGGTCATGATACATTTTTGTGGATCCAAGATGTATAGTGTATCTAGTGTTGTGAGCTTCTTTAAGAATAGCATGCCTCAACCCATCTACGTCTACGACACATAGCATGTCACCCATTCGAAGAACACCATCACTTTCAACAATCATATCCTTGCTTTTACCAGCTAAGGCCTCATCTCTGTATTTGCATAATCTTTCATCCTCAAATTGGTGGCCTTAATGGGCTCAACTAATGAAGACTTAGCCAGAGCACAAGCCAACAATACCTGATGTTTGGTGATAAATGAAGAAAAGTGCATATTTTTTAGTATATTTGCATATTAATTTTTGTGTGTGTCGCGGGAGATTACATGATTTTCGAAGTGAAATATACTCATTATGTGTTTCTTATGTGTAGGAACGAGTTTGGATGCTAAATGATCAAAAGATGACAATTCGACACAAAAAGAAGAAATTAAAGGAGTGGGAGCTCGTCTATTCTCGTGCGTGGCACGAAGTCGGACCCGAAAAAGAAGAAAAGTTAAGGCACAAAACAGCGAAGCGAAGCAAAGGCACGGAGCGCTTCGCGAAATGGAAGAATCTCAAAAGCTGGATCCGCGTCAAAGTCCGCGTCTAGACGCGAAGGCAGACGCGGATTCCAGCTCTCCCATCTGAAGTTGGATTGAAGAATTCCGCCCCTCATCAACCCTAGGTCATATAAATACATCCTAAAACACCACTTTGAAGGGGGGGACACACTTTTGACATAATTTAGAACTAAGGAGGCAGAGGAGGACGTTTTTGAGAGGAAAACACAAGCACAGAGCCGCCGTGGAGGCCGGGTTTCATCTTTTCTTCCACAAACTCAGTAATTGTTATGTTTCTTTGTATGATTTGTTGTTTTGCTACCATGTCTATGTGGAGCAAAACTTCACGTTCTAAGGTTGTGGTTCTTTCATGACTATTGTTATTCAAATATTGCTTTTGATTTCTTAGTTTATCATATTGGTTTATTTATTTAATCCTGCACTTAATTATTTGATTGCTTGATCACTAATTGAATACTATCTACGAATCTAGAGTTGAACTCGAAAGTGGGAATTCTAGATTGCATATAGGATTGAGTAGAATAAGTTCTTGAACTTGGGCATCGGGGAACGGATTCGCGGTTAGGATAGACATATACCTAATTGCCTTGCTTGGTTGATTTACAGGAATTATAAATGCTTTCTTGTTGATTCTAACTCCATAGACATATAGGCGTTAGGTTAGCTTGAATAGGCGAGTAAGAACTCGACAGATTCTTATGAGCAGTATTAACCCTGTCAACCAATAAACTCAATAAATTAGTTACTCAATTCAATTGAAAAATACAATAGGAATGTTAGATAGCCCATAACCCTAGATCGTTTTCATTACATTGATATCATAAAAATCTTCTCTTCCTCTGTTTAAAGTTCATTATTTATATTTCTTTATTTAATTAGTATAGAATCAAATATTTCTAGGTTTAATTCTTGTATAGATAATTAGGATAGTCTAATTTAGTTAATAGTTAATCACAAGTCCTCGTGGGAACGATACTCTACTCACTACTTTATTATACTTGACGATCACGTGCACTTGTGTGAGTGTGTTTGGCCGCAACAATACCTCTGAATTTCCGACACCAAATCTGATACCTGTATCTTCTCGTCTCTGAATATCTTTGGCCAAAAGTCTCTTTGCACGAGCTTTATGTGCCAAACTCCCCATAGATTTTCTGCTCAATGCATCAGCCACCATATTGGCCTTTCCAGGATGATACAAAATAGAACAGTCATAGTTTTTGAGTAGTTCCATCCACCGACGCTGCCGAAGATTTAGATCCCTCTGTTGAAAAATGTAATTCAAACTCTTATGGTCAGTATAAATCTCACAAGTCTCGCCATATAGGTAATGCCTCCAAATCTTTAGAGCAAATACCACTGCAGCCATCTCCAAATCATGCATAGGATAGTTTTGCTCGTGCTTTTTCAATTGTCTCGAAGCATAAGCTATAACGCGACCATTTTGCATAAGAACACATCCTAATCCCACCCTCGAGGCGTCACAGAATACTGTAAATCCTCCAGAACCTGATGGTAAGGCTAATATTGGTGCAGTTGTCAGACACGTTTTGAGTTTCTGAAAGCTCTGCTCACATTCCTCCGTCCACTGAAACTTTGCATTTTTATAATGTTAGCTTAGTTAGTGGTGCTGCTATTCTAGAGAAATCCTGCACAAAACGCATGTAATAGCCTGCTAAGCCCAAAAAGCTACGAATCTCTGTAGGAGAAGTAGGTCTAGGCCATTTCTGCACTGCTTCTGTCTTCTTAGGATCTACCATAATTCCATCTTTGGATACAACATGCCCCAGAATTCACACTTTGAAAACTTAGCATAAAGATGATGTTCTCGCAATGTCTGCAATACAGTCCTGAGATGATTCTCGTGTTTTCCTTGACGAGAATATATCAGGATATCATCAATAAGTACTATTACAAATCTATAAAACGACTTGAACACCCTATTCATTAAATCCATGAATGCAGCTGGAGCATTAGTCAGTCTGAAAGGCATCACAAGAAATTCATAGTGCCCGTATCGAGTTCTGAAAGCATTCTTAGAAATATCTTCATCTTTGATTCTAAGTTGATGATAACCAGAACGGAGGTCAATCTTTGAAAAGTGGGCAGCTCCTAGTAACTGATCAAACATGTCATCTATATGAGGCAAAGGATATTTATTGCGCATTGTTATCTTGTTCAACTACCTGTAGTCAATGCACATTCTCAGGATCCATCTTTCTTCTTTACGAACAGTACTGGTGCACCCCATGGAGATATACTCGGTCTGATAAAACCCTTATCTAACAAATCCTGCAGTTGTTGTTTTAGCTCTTTCAACTCTGTTGGTGCCATCCGATATGGCGGTATTGATATGAGATGTGTGTCAGGTGGCAAATCAATACCAAAATCTATTTCTCGTACTGGAGGCAATCCTGGTAAATCCTCAGGAAATACATCAGAAAATTCTCTCACTACTGGTACATTTTCTATACTAACTGTTTCCTTTCTTGTGTCATTTACAATAGCTATGAGACCCAAGCAACCTTTCTTCAGCAGTCGTTGAGCCTTCATAAAATATATAACTTTGCAATTCTCTGGAACCTGACCCCCTTTTAGAACAAAACTGGGTTAGTTTGGTATCTCAAACTTGACTATCTTTGCTTGAATCGTCGATAGCATAGTAAGAAGATAACCAATCCATTCCCATCAGCATGTCAAAGTTAATTATATCAAGTACAATAAGGTAGATAAAGTATCTCTACCCTCAACCCGAATGTGACAAGCACGATACACGTATTCAGCTAATAGAGACTCTCCAACAGGGGTAGCAACTAGAAAAGGATCATTCAATAGCTCAGGCTGTCTACTAAACCTCAAAGCAAAGTACGACGACACATAGGAGTGAGTAGATCCAGGATCGATCAACGCAAGTGCATCAAATGAACAGACAGAAAGAATACCTGTAACCACAACATTTGAGGCCTGAGCATCATGTCTAGTAAATGCAAAAACTCTCACCTGGCCTCTACCAGCATTCCCTTGTCCTTGATTAAAAGCAGCACGGGCTCCAGCACCTCGACCACTATTTACTGTACCTGTGGCACCTGAAGTATTACGAGTAGTCTAAGTAGGTGCAACTGACTAAATAGAAGCCTGGTTGAAATTTCTCGGAAGCTGAGGGAAATCCCTCAAGTGATGTCCCAACTGGCCACACCGAAAGCACTCTCCAATTCTGTGATCTACCACAGGTCTGGCAGACTGAGTAGTGGCATATATCTGCCTAGAATTACGATGTCCAGAAGATAATGGTCCCCTATTACCCTGTCTGTAATGTGGTCTGTATGTGTACTGTGAAGACAGGTGTGACCCTGTCTGAGAACCCTATTGTTGTTGGTGTCCCGGATTCCGTGCTCTTCGATTTTCACTAAAAGCCCCACTTGTCTTGGCCTTCTTACATAAGTCACTAGCTTCACGCTCATCACGTCCCTTGATTTTGATCTTTTTAGCAAGGTCGACTGCATCAGAATAGGATAAAGTCTTCATCTGTAGGGCTACTGCAGTGTATAGACGACCAACCAATCCATCAACAAACCTCTGAACTCGAGCATATTTGGTAGGCACTAAGTAAGGAGCATATCTAGCCAGCTTACAAAACTTGGTGTTATACGTTGACACATCCATATCTGGAGTTTGAACCAACCTCTCTAAGTCTCTAGCATATTTTTGCACCAGGCTCTCTGGAAGAAAATGATTCATGAACAACTTAGTGAATTCGTCCCATGTCAGTGGTGTTGCTCCTGCTGACCTTCCTAGCAATACAGTTTCATACCATGTGTTGGTTATATCCTCTAGTTTGTATGTTGCGAGATCCACGGCTCTCTCACTAGAACATCCAAGAGCACGTAATGCCTTAAGTATCCCATCCAAGAAACTTTGAGGATCTGCTGAATTATCGGAACCTGTGAATTTTGGTGATTTCAATTTCAGGAACTCTTGTAGGGATACTTCCTTATTCCCGAAAGTCTGAGTCTGTGCAGGTACTTGTGTCTGTAAAGTAGCTGAGGAGCTGAACTTCCACCCTAAGCAGGCACCAATGCCTCTGACACATTCAATAACCTTGCCACTACGTCTCCAGGCAACAGTAGGTACAATAGTTGGTACTGGTGGTGGAGCGTCCTGAACTCCTTGCCCTTGCACTTGATCTGGCATAGCATCTTGGGGTTGACCCATGTTTCCAACTTCAAGTGGAGGAGCAGTCTGTCTTCTAGTTTGATGAACCCCAACTTGACCTCCACCTCGGGTAGCACCACGTCAAACACCACGTCTAGCAGATGAGGGTGTGTGTGCCCTAGCCATCTGTGAAAGAAATATTACAAAGTCAAACTCCAGTTATCTCAACGCACGATCAAAGAATGAATGAGGGAAAAACATTCCTAGATGTTCAGTAGCCTCAAGATCATAAGTATGGGCGCCTACATCCATGAACAAGACTCTACTAAACATTGCTCCATGACTCGGAACTTAAAGTCGAGGCTCTGATACCAGCTTTGTCACGACCCAATTTAGGATCATGACCGGCACTTAGGAGCAAGTGCCCCCAAGTAAGCCTCATCGGTATTTTATAGAAAATCGGACAGAGTTTCCCCTGTTTTTGGACTATCCAAAAAACTTCCCTGTCTCAAAATCAACAACCAACCATCCTAATATCAAACCAAACAATCGACAACTTATCAATTAACCAACACAAGTCTCCACCATTACTAATCAACTCACTAACAACTAGAAATACTTATTTATCTCCAACTTTAGTAATAAAGAACAATACTCAACATAAGACTATAATAACAAAATAATACTCATGACATTAAAATGATGACTATGAAGCGACTCTAAGAGTTCAAAGAAAAGACCATAACAATAAATAAGATCTCCGGCTGCGCGAACAAGTGCGAGGCTCACCAAGAACTATCAACCTATGCGTTGCGTCAACTGCTGGCTCTGAAAAAATTAGCGGGGAGTGTGTCGCTAGCTCAGTGAGTAATAACACTTAACCACAACCGTTTTTACTGGGGACAAGTCAGAAAACATGCTAGTATATTAAACAGAAAATATTATAAAAATGCCCTTTCAGAAACAATAAATAATTTTCAGTCTCATCATGTTTTTTCTGGTAGCATAATACAATTAAAAATTCAGTAATAAGCTCGGTAACCACTGTATAATATCAATATTCACATTGTGGGAGGATTTCAATGAATGGATCATGTAATCGGTATAACTGTGGACTTCTTCGCAAGAAGTAAAATATAACGGTAGTCCCTACCCGAAGGAAATCAGTAACGGTATACTAGTTCTACCTTCCAACTAGCGAGGGCTATAACGGTAATCTGTAATTACAAGGTGCACTAGGTCTAATGAACCCGCCGCTAGCTAAGGGATCCTTGAATGTTTACTCCCATTCATACTTGACTTTATAATCCATATATACTCGTAGAAAATATTTTAAAACAATATAAGGCATTACGGTTCTTATCAAATCATACAATTTCATTTCAATAACAGTAAATTCAAGTAACAGTAAAACAGATCTAGTGACAACGGAAATATTTAAAACAACGGTAATCATCTCAAATAACTATTTCGATATCATATCGAGTAAAAGACTTGTCCCACATGCAACTGAAAATAATCGGTAACATATTCATATTAAAAATCATGTGTAAATCATGCAAGTTATGGAAACAAAAATTGCGGTAAGATTACTACTCACAGTACTCGTGTCGAAATACAAATGCTTCACCTCGAGCAATTCGTACAAATTTTTCCAACCAATCTATAATTATATAATATCGATTGTCACACCTCCTTTTTTACCACCCCGAGGGGGAGTATAAGGGAGTTTTTCCGGTTGAAGTGACATTATTCGAAATGGGATTATTTTATTTAATTTATCAGAGTCGCCACTTGGGATAGTTTATTTGGTGTCCCAAGTCACCGTTTTATTTTAAAATCCCAGTTTGAGGAAACTTCGACTTTATTTTAAAAGCCTGCGAACCAAAAATTCTAGAAAAGGAATTCTGTTAGCCCGGGAGAAGGTGTTAGGCATTCCCGGGTTCCATGGTTCGAGCAAGGTCGCTTAAACTATTAAAATTGGCCTATTATCTAATTAACTATATATTTTAGCCAATTGTGCATTTTTAACTTTTGTAACCGCTTTTAATTAATTTAAATCGCTTTTAGGAAGATTCAACGTCATTTAAAACACGTCTTAAATCACGCTACATAAAATGCACCCGCGGTTCGCGACACGTTCTATTTAACATTGTTGAGAAATTGAAATTGGATTGCATGAAATGTACACCCGGATTTAGTAATTAAAATTACAACTACGTCACATGAACCGTACCTGTATCTATGATTGAATTATTTAAAGAACGCGCCTAAAGCAACTACGAAGGTTCAAATTAATAACAACATATGTGAGGGCCATGGAGAGTTTAATTGATGGCACACCTCAATTTTAAAAGGAATTAACTCTTGAATTAATTTTATGAGGGCCATGGGTTAAAGGGTTTTATGGCACACCTCAATTTGATTTTAACTAAAGGAAATTATTTAAACAAGGCTAAGATCCTAATTGAGGTTCAAACCAGAATTTTCTTAGCCTAAGGTCAAGCCCTTTGGGTTTCTGTTGGGAACTGCCTTGGGCCAAGGCGCCCAACATTTGATGAAGCCCAGAAATACATCAGCTTTGAAGGCTGGTTTTGGGGTCTAAAATTGGGCCCAGCGGAATGAGAGTTCGAAGGGGGGCTTTCATCGTTTGGATTTTAATTAAGTTTTACCCATATTGGGCTTCAGGCGGGCCCAAATACTATGTGTGTTCTAGTTGGGCCTATCTACCTTTACATTCTTAGCCATAACATGCGAACGAACGAACTTTTAAATGGAGAAAACTCAGAATCAAACACAACTCAAATTACAATATACACAATTTGCAATGTAAAAGAAGCATTACAATTATACCAAAACATATAGGAAAAGAGAAGCCTGGGTTTGGCTTAAGACCCAGGCCCAATGGCCTATGCCCAAGTTCCTTTCGTGGGTCAACATTCAATTGGGCTTCATGTTCAGCCCCTTTTACCCTTACGGATTGGGGCTCTCAACCCCAGCCCATTATACCACCACAATTGTTGAATACTATTATGGATAATTCATACAAAAATGAAAGTCTTACTTATTACAGCACTTCATACAGAATCAAAATTAAAAGAAGATCTATGGATATTACATGATATTGTCGATGCCCCCTTTTTCTAAAGTCGAAATCGGGTTTACGATATTTGGGCGGACAACTCTATCCCTTTTGGAAATTTGGGTTTTGAGATTTTAGAAGAGTCGCCACCTAATGATTAAGTGCATTAGGACACTAAGAAAGAAATGAAGAGAAGAAGAAGAACCAGAGAATGGGTAAGGGCTTGAAATTATCTCGGGGGGAAGGTGTTAGGCACCCCCCAAGATCCACTAGTGTGGTTCCCGGCCATGCTACAATTGTGACTTTAAATATAAACAACAAATAAACATACAAGACAATCCTCACATAACGATTGCAAGTAGGGAAAGTATAAAAGTTAAATAAACGAGCTGAAATTTGGGACTAGGAAATTTCATAATTTATTTAAAGAATATATGAATGCAGAAGAATGGGAGTCAAATAATCGATACAAATAATCAGGCAAAGGGATGAAATGGGGCGACAATTTGGGAGAGAAAAAAAAGAGTACTTGGACATTTGAAGAGATTTTTTTAAAAAAAAAATGATTAAAGCAAAGGGCAAGGTTTAAAAGAACCGAAAACTGCAATTTAAAAAAAATTCTGAAAGAGAGAAGTAAACACATAAAGAGGGAGGGGGTCCTAGGCTTATAAATAACATAGATCACCCACGCAACACCCGGTAATCAATTATATACACGGTGTTATCGCGTGATCATCATATCCATGTCTACCCTTTCCCACCCCGTTAAGGTACTAAAGCGCGGAATGATCTCGTTACTCATTGCATGCTACTACCCACCCCAATCCTATCAGTCCCGGAGGCAGTTGGGACTACTAATCCTAGAGGGAAGGGATATTGGCTTTTGAAGTTTAAAAAAGGACAAAATCTAGTGCGACAAACAAAACACATAAGAGCAGTTCAGGGGGGAAAACACATAGCAGTTAAGGCTCAAATAGGCCTCCTCATTCAAAGCAGAAATTGTTTAGCATGACTTACAAGTACTGGTTAAGTCTTTAATTAAACTTAAGTAAAGGGGGTGGCTGATTTATTACATATTTTCAGATAAGAAGTCCGAATTAGGCCTGCCTGCTGGTTGTAATTATTAAAGACTGGTATAATTAATTGATTACCTAATAGTTTGCCTAGGTGAAACCTATAGGCATGATATCTAACAAGGTCAAACATACGGATTTTAAAGAAGATTACTGACTTTAGAAATAAACCAATTCTCCGGATGTTAACAACATTATTACTGATTTTAGATTTTGCGGGTGAATCAGATTTAAACGATTGCTCCTATAGGCATGAATTCTAAGCGTTATTGATTCTAAAATGGTTATGTAAGTGCAGGAATCTTAAGAGCATGGTATCTAAGATGCAATTGATTATTTTGTAACCTATGGATTGTTTGCCTAATGACATGTGTATGTGCAGAAGTGCAGGAAACTTATAATCATGATTTCTATATGCAGAAGTGCAAAGACTTCGCATAACTTATAGACAGGATTTCTAACGCAGTAATGAAACAAGTTATAGGCAGGATTTCTAATGCAGTAACGAAATAACTTATAGGCAAGATTTCTATATGTAGATGCATAAACTTATAGGCAAGATTTCTATATGTGGATGCATAAACTAATAGGCAGGATTTCTATATGTGGATGCATAAGCGAAAAAACAGACTGTGATTGCAGAAATAAATACCTAAAGCATGATATCTACCCACATGCATAACATGAGTGACCCTCCCCTTTTCACTATACACCCCCAATAGTTATTACAAATTATTACAACCCGATTGAATCAAGAAAAATAAAAATAAAAGAAAAATTACATCAGAAATTAAAGTTCCAACCAAGGAGAGCCTAATTCAGACTCATAGTCTGAAGCATGAGATAAACCAACTTCCAAAGATCAGATTTCCAAAGCCTTTCTCATCCTTTGGGTGTATTAAAGTTCCAAGGAGCTTCATAAACTCCAGGCAGTGCTCACACCAAATTACATTTGCAGGATCAGATTGTAGTGCAGCGTGGAAGGGCCAGCCCTCAAATGTCCAAGTTCAGAGGAAACTCAAGGTCCCCAAGGCAAGGCTCATAGGAGGGGGGGGGGGCAGAACTTAGAGTCTAAGAATAAGTGTAAGTGCAATAGAGGGGGAATTAGGGAAAGCCATGACAAACTAGTGGTCATTGATAACTGTGATTTTAACACGTTTTATGCCCATACTTGCCTATGCCTTATGTATGAATTGTCATGAAATAGACTCAGAATGCTTACAAAGTGCGCTTGATTGCAGGTTTGAGCGACAAGATGACGAAAGTCAAGAACCAGCTCGAAACGGAGTGAAACCTGCTCAAGTATCAAAATCATTGAAGTAGGGACAGAAGGACCTAGCGCGGACCGCACTGATTTGTTGCGCGGCCGTGCTAGGAGATTCAGAGAGCACCCATTTCAGGAGTCTCCAAGTGCGGTCAGCGCTCATTTCTACGCGGTTAGCGTTGGTGTCTACGCGGTCGCGCTTCAATGTTGTGCGGTCCGCGCTCATTAGCCTGTGCGGCCGCGCTACTTCTTTGTGCGGTCCGCGTCCCCAGTTCCAGAAGTGAATGATAGAAGGCCAAGACCCCTACGCGGCCGCGCTGCATTTATGCGCGGTCCGCGCCAGCCCCGCAGGGGTATTTTTTTTCGATTTTTCTGGCATAGTATAAATAGAATATTTTATTATTTCTAGGTTAAGTTTTAGACATCAGATAGTGGCAGCACTCGTGAAATTCAAGTTTTAGCCTATTTTGGGCATTTTAACCTTGTTTTAACGTGAATTCGTGTAGATTAACTTCCTAGTTAATTATTATGTTAATTTTATCTACTTCTTCTTTAATTTCTGTTGCCATTATGTCTAGCTAAACCCATTAGCTAGGGTTGTGGCTCAACCCTAGTATGTGTAATTAATGGGTGTTGAATGATGTTGGGTATTTGATATTTGGGTTGATTTTATGTTTTAACTAGGATTTGGTGGTTGCAAACACTAAGTCTAGCTTAGTGAGTCTTGACTCTTCTTGAGAAAGAGTGTCTATGACTCCAAAGTTAACCCAACAAGGAATTGGGATGGACCCATGAGAATGGTAGTCCTAATTAACGGGTAAGACCTCGAGAGAGTGATTACCCAACTTGAACCCTAAGTTGCTTGGTTTGTTAGCCTACCCAACTGGTCTCGAGAGAGTCAATTGGGCAAAATCACTGTTTCTACCGAGAGGTGTGAGAGTGAATGCTATCGTGCAACGGTTATATCATAAGCCCCATAATCATCATTCTCGTATTAGGAATCTCGACCCGTTAGTTGACCACCTAGGTAAATGCCACGACCCTAGTGTCTTTCTCTATCTTGCATACAACCTAGAGTTACTATCTTAGCATAATTTAGTTATAATTAGTAGTTGTTAAATTGTAGTTGATAATCACAAAAACCCAAAAGATCAATTAGGGGAGCTTACGGTGTTGACTATTTGTGTAGCTAGTTTTGTGTTTTGCTTCTCTTTCCTTCTTTTTACTAATTTTGTTTGTGTGATCGGTCACTCCACCGCCAAGAGCGGTCCCTAGAGTTCTTCCTAATCAAGGGTACGCAAGTGCCATTGTTCCTCCCCGAATCCGGCACGGTATCACCCNAAGAGGATATTTTACGGGCGCCTCCGACCAAAATGCATACAAGCACATAAAGGGGTTCGTAGATACTTGCTGGGGCAGCAAACAAACAAACGTGTCAGAGGATGCGTTAAGATTGAGGCTTTTCCCGTTTTCTCTTCGGGGCAAAGCGTTGGACTGGTTAGAAAGGTTACCAAATTATTCTATCACCACATGGGATGAATTGGCGGACAAATTTATTGCCAAGTTCTTTTCTCCAAGTCATATGGCGGCTCTTCGGGATATGATTCTAGCCTTTAAGCAAATGCCAACGGAACCCTTGCATGAGATCTGGGAGCGATATAGAACAATGGTGAAGGAATGCCCTAACAACGACATGACTGAGGCGATGATCCAACAGACTTTCTATAGGGGCATCAACACCACAAATCAATGCATTGTGAACCAATTGGCCGGTGGGAAGTTTATGAAACTTTCTTACCAAGAGGCATGTGATGTACTTGATGAAATGGCGGACACCTCGTCGGCATGGCAAAGCCGAGCGAATGTACCCCAAGGTGACCCCACGGTCATCCATTTGCATAAGGAGTTGAGTGATCACGGCCAAGCTATAGCCGAACTTACAACAACAATGAATCAGTTGGCGAAGGCGCAATTGCAACAAGTACAAAACCAAAACCAAGTCAATGCAATGGAGAATGTTTCTATGCTAAAAAAGAGACAAAGAGGGCAGCAACAACCTCAAGGTAGCGGTGACCAATTTGACAACAACAAGGATGGTGGTGGAAATTCGAATGAGTGTTTTGATGATCAAAGTGAGGAGTGCCAATATGTCAATAACTACCAAGGAAACAGAGGAAATAAAGGAAATCAACAATGGCGCCCTCAAGGCAATTGGGGCAATCAACAAGGAGGCGGCAATTGGAACAACAACAATCAACAACAGGGTGGCAACAATTGGAACAATGGCAATCAAAACAACAACTGGGGTAATCAAGGCAATAGCCAAGGCAATTGGAATGGGAACAACAACAATTGGAACAACAACAATGGCAATCAAGGAGGGTGGAATAATGGTGGTAGGGGGCAAGGCTTTCAAAGGCCCCCCATGTTCCAACAACCAAACAATCCACCCCCCTTTCAGTCACAAGGGCCTAGTTCTTCTGGAAGTGATATGGGACGGATAGAAATGATGTTCGAGCAGATGATGAAAAAGAACCAAGATTCCGATGCACAATTGGCTTCACATAACACATCTATCCGGAACCTAGAGGTGCAAATAGGACAAATCTCTCAAGCTCTAAATACCCACCCAAAAAGTGCGCTACCAAGTGATACGGTAGTGAACCCGAAGGGGGGTAACAATCATGTGATGGCGGTTACAACTAGGAGTGGAAGAGGCGGTGATGTGCATGCCTCGGTTGAGAATCAAGTTGTGAATGATGAAGTTGAGTTGCATGATGATGAAGCACCTTTGAATGTTGACAATGTGGTTGGACCAACAGTGACAAATGATGTGCGGATTGATATTGATGATGAGGCCGGGGTAGAGACTCAAGAGACCGTGAACCCGTCTAGGGAACACATCATTGATATACCCGAGCCGGCGGTGCCCAAGGTAAAGGCACCCTTGCCTAGACCACCTCCACCATATCCTCAGCGGTTAGCAAAGCAAAAGAGCGATAATCAGTTCAAGAAATTCATAGACATGTTGAAGACCCTTACAATAAATGTCCCTTTAGTGGAGGCACTTGAACAAATGCCTGGGTATGCAAAATTTATGAAGGATTTAGTCACCAAGAAGCGTTCTATGGAGTGTGAAACAATAAAGATGACGCACCAAGTTAGTGCGATTGTGCATTCTATGGCCCCGAAACTTGAGGACCCTGGAGCTTTCACTATTCCGTGCACTATCGGAAGTGCGGACTTTGCTAAGGCCCTATGTGACTTGGGGGCTAGCATTAATCTGATGCCGTACTCAGTCTTCAAGACTTTGGGAATTGGGCAACCTAGGCCAACCTCCATGAGACTTCAAATGGAGGACCGTTTGATGAAGAGGCCTCTAGGTATAATCGATGATGTGCTTGTCCGGGTGGACAAATTCATATTGTCGATCGCGCATCAAAACAGTGCGGTCCGCGTGGGTTGTTCAGGCAACTAAGAGTGCTGGAAATCCAGCGCGGTCCGCGGCCATTTCTGCGCGGCCGCGCTGGTGGGTAAGTAGTGGGGCCCATATTGTTTTCTATAAATAGAGACCCTAGGCTTCATTTTAACCTTTTCGCCAATTTTCTATCTGAGCTCTCAATTTTTCACTGTGCACCAAAACAACAACGTGCTTCAAGTAGTTAAAATTCTCACAACCCCTGGTAACATTCCTCACTAATCTCATTCATAATTTAGTTTAGTTTATTTTATTTTGCTTCTTGTTAGTATAACTTCTTATTTTCTTCTTTCTCTCTTAGTTTTACCTGTTAGGGTAGATTTAGTGTGTTTTTGTGAAACAACGGGTATGATTTCCTGATTAGTAACTGAGTAGGGACAACTAGGACCCATAATCTGAGCAAATAAATTGGACTTACATGCAAATCCCTGTCCTTAGTTCAGTTTTTGCCCTATGCGGCCGCGCATCATTTCTACGCGGTCCGCGCCAGTCTAGCGCGGCCGCGCACCAAAACAGTGCGGACCGCGTCAGTGAGATTCAGAGAGTGGTGTCTCTGGTGCATCTTGACCGCGGTCCGCGCTCCAGTTTTACGCGGTCCGCGCAAGTCCAGCGCGTCCGCGTGACTCTTTTGCGCGGTCCGCGCCTCTTCTATTCTGCATTCCTGTTGTTCACCCATGCTTTCAAATGTACCATACAATTCACTGCATATGCCTCAACTAACAATGTTAGACTTTCCTTTGCAGATCATGGTAAAGCAGCGAGGGGGAAAAGAACAACAACCTGGGAGGGGTGGCTCCTCCCGAGGGGGAAAAGGGAAGCGGGTTGTTAAACTCACTCCCCAAACTCGGGAGAATATCAAAAAGACCCGCAAGATAATACGGGAAGCTGATAGAGCTGCCTCCCATTCTTCAGGGAGTGAGTACGCCCCATCCCGGAGTATTACTTCTGAATCTGCTCCAACTCACATGTCTCTTTCGCTTCAATTGCATGACTCTCCCTCAGCTTCACCTACCTCCAAGGGACCAACTGATAAAAGCCTCAAGAAGCCGGTGAATGTAGTTTTGGACTCGTCTGATGAGTCCGAGGATAGAAGTGTGGCACAATACTCCACCTTCCCCACAACTTCATTGTCTGGGGAGAGTGCAGGATACGGCAAGGGGGGTGAACCCCAAGTTGGTGGTATTGAGAGAACAAGAAAACCGGAAGCATGGGCTGATAGATTTGTCAGTGAAATAGCCTCCCACAGATTTCGAGAGTGGTGGCCCAAAAGAAAGTTGATTCCGGAGAGGCAATTTATTGATTCTGATCTTCTTCCTCTAAACCCACATGTGCAAGCACAATTCCGAACTAGAGAGGGTTGGGGGTTCTTCAAGGAACGTTGCATAGTTGCAAATGAACATATGGTGAAAGAGTTTTACTGTAATGTCAATCATGTGGTGAGAGATTCAAAGGTGACAAAAGTGAGGGACAAGGTAGTGATGTTTGATGGGAAGTCTCTGAACGAATTTTTGGGGTTCAATGAAGAAGACGAATCCCAATACTTAGAAAAGCTGGCAATGAAAGAAGAGGTTCGCCCGTGGTTGGCCCAGCACCTTGCAGCTCCGGGCACTGTCCCAGTTTGGTTGAAGGCAGGAGAGAAAATTCTGAGAAACACGTTCAGTTTTGAAGCAAAGGGGTGGTTGACCTTCGTGTGTAGTAGGCTTGATCCTTCAACTCATGATCACACAGCTCCTATTCCTCGTGCAGTGTTAGTAGCTTCCATTATGGCTAGTTTTCCTCTGAATGTGGGCAACATCATGTCAAGAGTGATTTCTACGGTAGGGCAGGAGACAAACACAAACTACCCCTTCCCAAACACTCTTTCCTTGTACTTCATAGAGTTGAAGGTAAAGAAGAAGAAATTTGATGTTCAGGTAGATCCAGTGGCCCCCTACTCATGGTACAGTCTGTTGGGTCCCGACAACCCAAAGAGGTCCAAAAAGTCTCAGGCATCCACTTCCACCGCACCTGGCCAGTCTGAGGAGCCAGCGGTTATTCAGCAGTCCATTGAGCCTTCCACTATCCCAGCTACCAGTGAGACATTGCCTCAGGGTCCTTCTTCTAGTGCTGGTCCATCTACTGCAGCAGACCGGGATGTCCCTTCCTCGAAGACCCACAGATTCACTGCCCACCAGCTTGCTCAGTCTCTAGCCAGTTTGAACAACTGGATGTCAGCTGCGACATCCAAGTTGTCAAACTTGGCCACTATTGTTCAGGCACAGTCAACCCCTTCCACAGTTGAGATCCCTCCTTCTATTGAGGAGACACTAAAGAAGATCCTGGCCAATCAGGAAAAGATGATGGAGACACAGAATGCCTTGGCTAAGGCAGTTGGAGCACACAGCACAGCACTGGGTAAACTTGCTAGGGAACACAGGAAATTGAGGAAGCAGAAGGCCTCCAAGGAGTCAGTGATGAAGTTGAGGGAGGATGTGGATAAGCTTTTGNAGCTTTTGAGTACTGAAACACAAGTTGACAANACCCCCTATAATCACTGCTCCAATTGGGACTTGCCTTTTGAACTTATGTGTGATGCGAGTGATGTAGCGGTTGGGCGGTGCTAGGCCAAAGAATCAACAAAATGTTCCATCCTGTGTATTATGCTAGCAAGACCATATGAATGAGGCCCAGAGAAACTACACAGTGACAGAAAAGGAGCTATTGGCTATTGTGTTCACGATGGAGAAATTTAGACCTTACCTTATGGGGGCAAAGGTGATCATACACACGGACCATGCAGCCCTTCGGTATTTGATGACTAAGAAGGATTCAAAAGCAAGATTGATGAGATGGGTGTTACTCCTTCAGGAATTTGATTTAGAGATTGTGGATAGAAAGGGAAGCGAGAATCAAGTTGCCGACCATTTGTCCCGATTAGATGAAGATGGGAGACCAAGTGATGGTATTGAGATCAATGATAGGTTCCCTGACGAGCAGCTTCTTTCCGTTTCTATGTGTGAGATGCCATGGTTCGCGGACATCGCCAACTTCATTGTGACTGGTAACATCCCGTGCGAGCTCTCTTCCAACCAAAAGAAGAAACTCAAGCGGGATAGTTTGGATTTTTATTGGGATGATCCGTATTTGTTTAAAATTTGCACGGATGGAGTGATAAGGAGATGTGTGCCGGAAAGTGAACAAATAAGCATATTGGAGGCTTGTCACTCTTCTCCCTATGGTGGTCATCACGGGGGGTGAGGACAGCCTCAAAAGTTTTGAGTTGTGGTTTCTATTGGCCCACGTTGTTCAAGGATGCTAGTGACTTAGTGAAGAGTTGTGATGCATGTCAGAGAGCCGGCGGTATTTCCAAGAAGGATGAGATGCCCCTCAATACAATTCTTGAGGTGGATATTTTTGATGTTTGGGTCATCGATTTCATGGGTCCGTTCGTGAGCTCCTGTTGTAATACTTACATTCTCATGGCGGTGGACTATGTTTCAAAATGGGTGGAAGCCGTGGCTCTTCCCAACAATGAAGCCCGAAGTGTTGTAGCATTTTTGAAGAAGAGTATCTTTACGAGATTTGGTACTCCCCTGGCCATTATTAGTGATGGGGGGGTCCCATTTTTGCAACAAGGCTTTTGATTCATTGCTTGCTAAGTATGGAGTTAATCACAAAGTAACCACCCCCTATCATCCACAAGCTAGTGGACAAGTGGAAGTCTCAAATCGGGAGATCAAGAGTATTCTGTCCAAAACGGTGAATGCTAATAGGACTGATTGGTCGAAGAAATTGGATGATGCTCTTTGGGCTTATCGGACGGCTTACAAGACTCCAATTGGTATGTCTCCGTATCGGTTGGTGTTTGGTAAAGCTTGCCATCTACCAGTGGAACTTGAACACAAGGATATGTGGGCATTGAGGAAGTTGAACTTGGAATGGGATGTTGCAGCAAATCTCCGAGTGGAGAAATTGAATGAGCTTGATGAGTTTAGATTTCATGCTTACTCCAGCTCGTCTTTTGTACAAGGACAAGATGAAGTACCTCCATGACAAGTATGCTCGAGGTAAAGAGTTCAAGGTGGGTGACATGGGATCTTCTTCTCTTCAACTCCCGGTTGAGGTTATTCCCGGGAAAGCTCAAGTCTAGGTGGAGTGGTCCATTTGAAGTTGTTGGGGTGACCCCATTTGGTGCTATTGATCTAAAGAACAAAAGTGATGAAGTTTTCCGAGTCAATGGGCATCGTATGAAGCATTACTTGGGGAAGATTGATGACAGCCACGTGGTGGTGCTCCTTCATTTGAGGTGATATTGTGGTAAAATGCGTCGTGCCGCGACGTTAAATCAAGCGCTTCTTGGGAGGCAACCCATGTCTTTTTCTTTCTTTTTACTTTTCCATTGTAGATTAGGATTTTTCAACTCATGATTTGTGAGATGTTGTAGGGTTGAGGTTGGACCAGTGCAGGGCAAAAGTAGCAAAAATCATAAGGTCTCTAAAGTTTGCCTACGCGGCCGCGCACCAAAACAGTACGGTCCGCGCATGCTGGTGCAATGGAAGTTGAGTCTCTGAAGTTCTCTGCGCGGTCCGCGTGACATTTTTGTGCGGTCCGCGCGCGAGAAGGCCAAAATGCATATTCTATGAAGTTTCCCACGCGACCGCGCATCAAAACAGTGCGGTCCGCGTGGGTTGTTCAGGCAACTAAGAGTGCTGGAAATCCAGCGCGGTCCGCGACCATTTCTGCGCGGCCGCGCTGGTGGGTAAATAGTGGGGCCCAGATTGTTTTCTATAAATAGAGACCCTAGGCTTCATTTTAACCTTTTCGCCAATTTTCTACCTGAGCTCTCAATTTTTCACTGTGCACCAAAACAACAACGTGCTTCAAGTAGTTAAAATTCTCATAACCCCTGGTAACATTCCTCACTAATCTCATTCATAGTTTAGTTTAGTTTATTTTATTTTGCTCCTTGTTAGTATAACTTCTTATTTTCTTCTTTCTCTCTTAGTTTTACCTGTTAGGGTAGATTTAGTGTGTTTTTGTGAAACAACGGGTATGATTTCTTGATTAGTAACTGAGTAGGGACAACTAGGACCCATAATTTGAGCAAATAAATTGGACTTACATGAAAATCCCTGTCCTCAGTTCAGTTTTTGCCCTACGCGGCCGCGCATCATTTCTACGCGGTCCGCGCCAGTCTAGCGCGGCCGCGCACCAAAACAGTGCGGACCGCGTCAGTGAGATTCAGAGAGTGGTGTCTCTGGAGCATCTTGACCGCGGTCCGCGCTCCAGTTTTACGCGGTTCGCGCCAGTCCAGCGCGTCCGCGTGACTCTTTTGCGCGGTCCGCGCCTCTGCTATTCTGCATTCCTGTTGTTCACCCATGCTTTCAAATGTACCATACAATTCACTGCATATGCCTCAACTAACAATGTTAGACTTTCCTTTGCAGATCATGGTAAAGCAGCGAGGGGGAAAAGAACAACAACCTGGGAGGGGTGGCTCCTCCCGAGGGGGAAAAGGGAAGCGGGTTGTTAAACTCACTCCCCAGACTCGGGAGAATATCAAAAAGACCCGCAAGATAATACGGGAAGCTGATAGAGCTGCCTCCCATTCTTCAGGGAGTGAGTACGCCCCATCCCGGAGTATTACTTCTGAATCTGCTCCAACTCACATGTCTCTTTCGCTTCAATTGCATGACTCTCCCTCAGCTTCACCTACCTCCAAGGGACCAACTGATAAAAGCCTCAAGAAGCTGGTGAATGTAGTTTTGGACTCGTCTGATGAGTCCGAGGATAGAAGTGAGGCACAATACTCCACCTCCCCCACAGCTTCATTGTCTGGGGAGAGTGCAGGATACGGCGAGGGGGGTGAACCCCAAGTTGGTGGTATTGAGAGAACAAGAAAACCGGAAGCATGGGCTGATAGATTTGTCAGTGAAATAGCCTTCCACAGATTTTGAGAGTGGTGGCCCAAAAGAAAGTTGATTCCGGAGAGGCAATTTATTGATTCTGATCTTCTTCCTCTAAACCCACATGTGCAAGCACAATTCCGAACTAGAGAGGGTTGGGGGTTTTTCAAGGAACGTTGCATAGTTGCAAATGAACATATGGTGAAAGAGTTTTACTGTAATGTCTATCATGTGGTGAGAGATTCAAAGGTGACAAAAGTGAGGGACAAGGTAGTGATGTTTGATGGGAAGTCTCTGAACCAATTATTGGGGTTCAATGAAGAAGACGAATCCCAATACTTTGAAAAGCTGGCAATGAAAGAAGAGGTTCGCCCGTGGTTGGCCCAACACTTGGCAGCTCCGGGCACTGTCCCAGTTTGGTTGAAGGCAGGAGAGAAAATTCTGAGAAACACGTTCAGTTTTGAAGCAAAGGGGTGGTTGACCTTCGTGTGCAGTAGGCTTGACCCTTCCAGTCATGATCATACAGTTCCTATTCCTCGTGCAGTGTTAGCAGCTTCCATTATGGCTGGTTTTCCTCTGAATGTGGCAACATCATGTCAAGAGTGATTTCTACGGTAGGGCAGGAGACAAACACAAACTACCCCTTCCCAAAGACTCTTTCCCTGTACTTCAGAGAGTTGAAGGTAAAGAAGAAGAAATTTGATGTTCAGGTAGCTCCAGTGGCCCCCTACTCATGGGACAGTCAGTTGGGTCCCGACAACCCAAAGAGGTCCAAAAAGCCTCAGGCATCCACTTCCACCGCACCTGGCCAGTCTGAGGAGCCAGCGATTATTCAGCAGTCCATTGAGCCTTCCACTATCCCAGCTACTAGGGAGACATTGCCACAGGGTCATTCTTCTAGTGCTGGTCCATCTACTGCAGCAGACCAGGATGTCCCTTCCTCGAAGACCCACAGGTTCACTGCCCACCAGCTTGCTCAGTCTCTAGCCAGTTTGAACAACTGGATGTCAGCTGCGACATCCAAGTTGTCAAACTTGGCCACTGTAGTTCAGACACAGTCAACCCCTTCCACAGTTGAGATCCCTCCTTCTATTGAGGAGACACTGAAGAAGATCCTGGTCAATCAGGAAAAGATGATGGAGACACAGAATGCCTTGGCTAAGGCAGTTGGAGCACACAGCACAGCACTGGGTAAACTTGCTAGGGAACACAGGAAATTGAGGAAGCAGAAGGCCTCCAAGGAGTCAGTGATGAAGTTGAGGGAGGATGTGGATAAGCTTTTGGCGGATCAGATGCCACTTGACTTGCTTTTCGGGGAGCCAACTGTTGATCCAGCAGCAGTTCAGCCACAGCAGGAGGAGACCCCCAGGCCAAGGAAGAAGAGGAAACTCCCTAGCACTGAGGGAGTTGTGATAGAGGTGGCCCAGGTTCATGAGGGTACATCTAGTGTCCCACCGGTGGTTCAGCCTGTTCTTGATCCAGCTCATGTCCTAGCAGCACAGCAGCAGCAGGTCGGAGACCAGTCTGAGGTCCCGGCTACTACAGAGGATCCAGGGACGACAGGAGACCCCACGCATGTGGACTAGGCTTGAGGGGCCTCTCTATATCCTTTTACTATGTTTTGAGCTTATCTTGGTAGTTGGCATTGGGGACAATGCCAGCTTTTATTCGTGGGGGTGCGCCCTACCATTTTGATTCTGATACATTGGATGACTGTATATATTTATTTCATTTCTAGTCTATGTTTTGGATTGTTTTTTGGTTTTTAAATAGTTGGCTTGTATATAACTTTTAACTTTGGCTACTTTTAGACTCTTATGTATATATTCATCCCGTTGTATATTCTACTCCCCATTGTACATATTCATTCGGTTTTTCTAATTTTCGTTCAAATTTTTCGTTTTTTAGCCTAGTAGTGAGGCTCGTAGCCTTTTGTTTTGGTTTTAGTGTTTTCAATAAGCCCTTGGTTTTCTTAATGCCACGGTTCTTTCCAAGGGTAGTGTGTTGTGCGAACCGGGTGGCTCTTCCCAATGATAGATGGCGTGACAACCTTCTTAAGGGTTTGAGTCCGTTTTTGATTTTCAAAATTTGTAGTTAAGAGGACCTCAGGCAAGCTTCACTTGGGCCTAACACATTTGCCTTTGATCCCATGGTCAAAGACATAATGTTGTGTTTAGGATGGTGAAAATTGTGGCCTTGAGACTCTTGTGTTGACCAAACAATCATCATATGGTCGTGTGGGGCCATTGTGCGCTTGAATTGGAACTAAGGTCGTTGTGGGCTCTCAACTCGATGTCTTTAGCAAACCCTGAGTGTGTGTGTGGTGAGAAGTTGAATTATGAGTCTAAGCTCCAAGCCGATGGTCTAGAACTTGCCCTGAATGTTTGTTGAGGCGAAATCATAGGTGAAACTTGACTTGAGAAGTGAATATAGGCCCTCCTTGATCCGAACTTCCAAATTTGAACAATTTCCATAACCAACCAATGAAATGATCCCTAGTTCAACCCTTTTGAGCCTTAACCTTCTTCTTTCATGAACCAAAGCTACAAGCCTATACCCGTTCTCAATGAGACCCTCTCTTGGCACCCAAATCTTCCCTTGAGCAATGGCAAATACCTAAGTTTGGGGGGTTGAGACAAGAAAGGATTCAATGCGGTAAAGAGGCAAAAAGGCAAAAGAAAAGGGAGGAAATGAAAAAGAGAAAAAGACAAAGAAATACAAAAGTGAATAAGAACCGAAAAAGGGGATTCAAAGAAAACAAAGTGAAAAAGGTTGTGTAAAAGTAGAAAAAGGAGAAAGGTTTGAATTGCAAAAGAAAGAGTGACAATGTGTCTCTCTAACCCCTTGAAAGAATTGAAAGAAGTGAAATACTCAAATGAGTCAAAAAGTATGCCATAATGAATCAAAAGAAGTTCTAAAGGGAAGATTGAACCTAAATGAACAAAAACATATCCTACCTTCACCCAAAAGCCTTCAGAAAGACTCCTCAAAAGCCCTATATGATCTTGAGTTGAGGGAAGCCTACATTAGTGGATACTTACATAAGGGGCAAGCATATGGTACCTAAAGCTGGACTTATGACCTTCTTTGTGAGAGAAATGAGTGAAAACAAAAATCCATCAACCTCAGGTTGTGTGTCATTACTCTAAAAAGTGAGGTTCGCTTAGGGAGAGTTGAGGACGTGTGAGTTTGGATTCCACAAAGACCAAGGTATTTGAGAAAAGCGCCTTGATGAAATGAGTCAACCCTTGATGCTCTCGTGTCACATTCGATCCATAGTTCTTAAAAGACAAAAAATGTGTTAATGATGCATTCGTATTGAGGGCAATTGTTAGTCCCAATTGATGCGTGATGAGGCTTCCTTAGGATAAGCTGGAATTACTTGGATGTTTCCTTTTTAGGGGTGGGTCTTCTTTTATTTGCTTGAGGACAAGCAAAGGTTTAAGTTTGGGGGAGTCTATAACTGTGATTTTAACACGTTTTATGCCCATACTTGCCTATGCCTTATGTATGAATTGTCATAAAATAGACCCAGAATGCTTACAAAGTGCGCTTGATTTCAGGTTTGAGCGACAAGATGACGAAAGTCAAAAATCGGCTCGAAACGGAGTGAAACCTGCTCAAGTATCAAAAATCATTGAAGTAGGGACAGGAGGACCTAGCGCGGACCTCACTGATTTGCTGTGCGGCCGCGCTAGGACATTCAGAGAGCACCCATTTCAGGAGTCTCCAAGCGCGGTCAGCGCTCTTTTCTACGCGGTCAACGCTGGTATCTATGTGGTCGCACTTCATTGTTGTGCGGTCCGCGCTCATTAGCCTGCGCGGCCGTGCTACCTCTTTGTGCGGTCCGCGTCCCCAGCTTCAGAAGTGAATGATCGAAGGCCAAGACCCCTACGCGGCCGCGCTGCATTCTGCGCGGTCCGCGCCAGCCCCGCAGGGTATTTTTGTCCGATTTTTCTGGCATAGTATAAATAGAATATTTTATTATTTCTAGGTCAAGTTTTAGACATCAGATAGCAGCAGCACTCGTGAGACTCAAGTTTTAGCCTATTTTGGGCATTTTAATCTTGTTTTAACGTGGATTCGTGTAGATTAACTTCCTAGTTAATTATTATGTTGATTTTATCTACTTCTTCTTCAATTTCTGTTGCTATTATGGCTAGCTAAACCCATTAGCTAGGGTTGTGGCTCAACCCTAGTGTGGGTAATTAATGGGTGTGATTGTTTAGTGCTTGAATGATGTTGGGTGTTTGATATTTGGGTTGATTTTATGTTTTAACTAGGATTTGGTGGTTGCAAACACTAAGTCTAGCTTAGTGAGTCTTGACTCTTCTTGAGAAAGAGTGTCTATGACTCCAAAGTTAACCCAACAAGGAATTGGGATGGACCCATGAGAATGGTAGTCCCAATTAACGGGTAAGACCTCGAGAGAGTGATTACCCAACTTGAACCCTAAGTTGCTTGGTTTGTTAGCCTACCCAATTGGTCTCGAGAGAGTCAATTGGGCAAAATCACTCTTTCTACCGAGAGGTGTGAGAGTGAATGCTATCGTGCAACGGTTATATCGTAAGCCCCATAATCATCATTCTCGTATTAGGAATCTCGACCCGTTAGTTGACCACCTAGGTAAATGCCACGACCCTAGTGTCTTTCTCTATCTTGCATACAACCTAGAGTTACTATCTTAGCATAATTTAGTTATAATTAGTAGTTGTTAAATTTTAGTTGATAATCACAAAAACCCAAAAATGATAGAAGATCAATTAGAAGCAAACACGCAATTCTAGG
The DNA here is from genome assembly GCF_001879085.1 of Nicotiana attenuata. Taxonomy (NCBI): domain Eukaryota; kingdom Viridiplantae; phylum Streptophyta; class Magnoliopsida; order Solanales; family Solanaceae; genus Nicotiana; species Nicotiana attenuata. The sequence goes on along the minus strand of NC_031995.1, from coordinate 65,189,693 downwards.
CTAAACAAATATCCAACTCCCTTTCTAGCTCCCTGTGGAAATTGACCCGATACCACTATTGGGTAAAAGTATTAGCGTCCACTCTTCCTAAGGTTGAGTCCGTTGCGACCTAATCAATGACAACCGGCTCTGTGCGAGCCCCTTTCACAACCACAGCGGGCTTAACAGCGGCCCCGGACACTACCACTTTAACTGGTTCTTGTTTTCCTGCAACACTGCTCAAAAGCTCTTTCTTCATCACTACAACTGGTTTGCTAACTGTTTCTCCTAACTTGATCAATGCTCCCTCCTTTGCTAGTTTCTCATTTGATCTATCCTCACTAGCCCTGATCATCATTACGGTTTGTGAAGGCTTCTTATGCTCTCCCTTTTGGACTAGCTCGATCATATGGGTCTCGTGATGAGTTGGCAATGGATTTTGGGTGATGTTAGGCGTTTCTGGGGCTTGTACTTCAATTCGGCGGGTATCAATGAGCTCTTGGATAGCCATTTTCAAATGCCAACATTTTTCTGTGTCATGTCCCGGCGCACCCGAGCAATATTCACAACTCACAGAGTGGTCCAGATTCCTTGAGGGAGGATTTGGCAATTTGGGTTCAATCGGATTCAGCATGCCCAACTGTCTCAATCTGTGGTACAAGCTAGTGTAAGATTCACCCAAGGGAGTGAAAGTCTTCTTCTTTTGCAGCCTATCATTCTTAAATGCAGGGTTAGGTCGAAAACCGGTTCCAACAGGATTTCTGTTGGTTCTTGGGGGTGGGTAGGTATTTTGAGCTGAGTAAGTATTTTGTGGGGTGGGTGCGCGCCATTGTGCATGGGTAGGAGGTTGGGGGTATGTCTGGGCATGGTGGACAGAGAAATTAGGGATAGGAGGTGGGTAATAGTGTTGCGGTGGGCCATATGGGGTATGTGGGTAGGTTTGGGGGTGAGGTCGAGGTTGATGATAATATGGTGAGGGACCTCTGGACCAAGCTCTCGATTCCACCACTGCAACCTCTTCTTTCTTCTTCTTTCCCAATACTCCTCCAGTGCCGCTCTGAATAGCCCGAGTAGTTGCTTTGATTGCTGAATAGCTCATAATCTTGTTAGACTTGAGACCCTCTTCCACCATACTTCCCATTTTCATGACTTCGTTGAAAGTTTTTCCCACTGCTGACACCAGATGACCATAATAGGTAGGCTCCAAGGCCTGTAAGAAATAATCAACCATCTCGTTCTCTTTCATTGGAGGATCGACTCTTGCTGCCTGCTCTCTCCACCGAAAACCATACTCTCTGAAGCTTTCTCCGGGCTTCTTCTCAATTTTAGTTAGTGACAGACGGTCCGGGACAATTTCGAGATTGTACTGAAAATGACATGCAAATGCTTGGGCCAGATCGTCCCAAGTGTACCATCGAGCATGATCCTGTCGTGTGTACCACTCCAAAGTTGCTCCACTTAAACTTTGACTAAAGTAAGCCATCAATAACTCATCCCTTCCTCCAGCTCCTCTCATCTTGCTGCAGAACCCCCTTAAGTGGGCCACCTAATCACCATGGCCATCATATCAATCAAACTTGGGCAGCTTGAATCCTGCTGGCAACTGGACATCAGGAACAGGCACAGGTCCTTGTAGGCTACACTCACTTGTCCTCCGAGCCCTTGCATATTTCGGAATGACTGTTCTAAGCTCTTAACTTTCCGTATCATCTCTTCTTGCTCAGGGTTTTTGGGAGGCTTTTCTTCTTCTGCTAAGAGATCAAGGCGGGGAGTGTAAGGGCATGGCTCTGGTGGTTTGAAAGTGGCTTCGGGTGGGTAATACTGGTTATCATGGGTTTGGAACAAAGGTTCGCTAGAAGACCTGTGTAGTGCGACAGGTGGGGGAGCCACGAACACAGGAGTAATTGGTGGTGGAGGGCATGGAATTTGTTTGGGTGGTGGTGTTTGAGAGGTGGTTCCGTAATACTGCTGGTAAGTAGGGAAAGCCGGAGACGAGTTCACTGTGGGAGGATCTTGAGGCTGAGCTAATGGTGAGAGGTAAGTGGGGTTAGCAGGATAGGCTGGTGGTGGATGTCCCTTCGACCAGGCCTGGTACATCTCGGCCATTTGTTGCTTTAGTTTATACATCTCCTCCTTTATTGCATTAACTTCCACTACTTCCTCCTCCCTAGATGGGTCGAGAATGCTTGCTTCCAATTCCTGGTTGACCATGTTTGACTTGTCCTTAGAGCGAGTGTTGTAGGGATGGGTTGCCAGAATGCCAGTCAACTTAACCACTTGCCTGGACTCATCAACAACAACTTTGTTAGTGGTTAGGGCATTAACATATAGATAACCGCACATTAGGGAGTGAATGCACCTAAGCAGTTAACCATTATTATGCCTTTGCTTGGTTGCATGCGTCATCCCGGCTTTCCTTTATTTCTATGTGCCACTTCCTTTTATTTTCCATTGTTTCTTGCCGCTCTCTCTTTTTGCATTTTCTCCCCTATTTTATTATTTGGTTACGGTCGAATCCTATGGAGATTGCCTACGTATCACGACCCCGCGTGAATCAGACCAAGCGTAGTTCGTGAAGAATAAAGGTAAAGCAGAAGCAAACATATTTTTGGGAACTTCAATTTTATTGATAGCAACTACGTCTATTACAAAGACTCGAAACTGACAGATTAAACAGCTAACAGACTCTAATGCAGAAAAGAACTACAGACTTCGCCCTCCCTATTCTAGTTCAAACAAAAATACGAACTCAATCAACTGACTAACTTTTAAGGAAATACAGACTCCAGCAGAAACGAAAATACAGACTCAAATGACAAATTCTAGTAGAAAAAGAAATACAGACTCAAAAGACAATCATGAATACATTAAAGCTCCTGGTGCCCGCGGGACATCGTTCGGTCTCGCCGCGAGCCTATATGCAAGTTCCCCTTGAAGTCTGTCCAGGTCACTCATTATTTGCTTCACAAACATCATCACTGATGCAAAGATGGTGGTACGGGTCATGTTCTCGTACATTTGGCATTTCCTGGTAATAGATTGAGCAACGGTTAAGATCCTCTCTCTGATTCTGCCTTTTTCTTGAAGCAACCGCCCTATCTGTTGGGTCCTAGCCTCCAAAGTTTGCTCAGCTGCCTGGCTTTGTTCCCGGAGTTGTTGCAAGTCCATTTCTAATTGTGCCAATGCCATGTAACAATGCTTTCTTTCAACTTTGAATTCTTTTGCCTGTTTGATCATTCTGTTCTCTGTGGCAATGACCTTTTTCTTTAATCCTGTGACCTCATTATCGTATTCTTCTTTCAACTGCTTAACCATGCGGGCCCGTTCTTCCGCATTTTTAGCCAATTGTTTCCGAACCCCGGCTAATTCCTTTTCCGCTTTGTTGTGGTCAAAACTGTAGTCATTCACTTTTTGCCTTAGATTGTCTATAAGCTTTGTATCTTTGGCACTTCTGACGGGGTTTTCGGCCGCTAGCTTCATCTTTTGGATTTGGGCTCGTAAGGCTTCATTCTCTTTGGCCAATTTCTTTCTCTCACCTTCGTCAGCCGCGGCTTGCACGCTATTTTCAAACTGGAGGTCTTGGACCTGTTTTTCCAATGCTCCTATGCGGGCTCTGTACTAATTTTCTTTAGCTAACCAAGCCCACTGTTCTTGTGATGATTCGGCAAACTCCCGGATGTGCGGTCTTTTAGCTGGCCTTTCATGCTCATATTCTCTCCTATACCAAGCAAGGTATCCTGGCGACACCTCGCCTTTGGCCCGATCCTGTACGCAAGTATCCGCTTTTAAGTATTGGCATTCGTTCCAGATCTGGCGGACTCTTGCTTCTGGGAATTGTCCGTCAAGGCTAATTTCAACCACCTGAGCACTAAGGTCGCGTCTTTTGGCACTATTTGGCACCTCCCGAGTTGCCTTAAAACCCGATACGGGGCATAGGGCTGGATGCTCTTAAGACCCATCAAAAGGAAATGCGGCCCCGTCACTGGCATATATATGATTTCATCGACAGGCAACCATCCAAATGTCCACTTTATTTGACTAGCAGTGAGGGACCGAAAGTATGAAGTCCAGCCCGCGAATCCCTCGGGCAAGCTGATCCCCTTAATCCTTGTGTAAAACTCCTCTATACATGTCTTCTTTGTAGACCCATAACCCAGGAACTGAGGACGATGGCACAAGTGTTCGGTCATCCACATTTGCAACAATAAATTGCACCCCTCGAAGAAGTCTCCCCCGGCTTTGCAGGCTGTAAGAGCGCGGAAGATTTCGGCTAATATCATGGGCGCAAGAGTGCTTTTGTCTTGAGTGAGTAGAGTGCTGACGACCCCGGCTATTTTTATGTCAATGTTTCCGTCTTTCCTTGTAAATACCACAAGCCCCAAAAAGACCACCATAAAAGCAAAACGCCTATGCTCCTCCCATTTTTGGCGGTTCCCTTTGCTACATATCTTATTTTCCGGGTTGTTGAAACCTCCTATATGGCCATATTTGTGATATATGAATTGTGGAGTACAAAAGCCGTTTGCCAAATCTGTATTGTGGACTGTCCTGCTTATTTTCAGCGAGTCTAAAAATCTGTGCACAGCCACAGGTCTCGGGGCCACCAAGTACTTATGCCTTAAAGGAACCTCATCTTTTTCGATGTAGCCGGCTATTTCCTCTAGTGTCGGGGTCAACTCAAAGTCCGAGAAATGGAAGACGTTATGTGCCGGGTCCCAACAGGTGACCAATGCTCCGATGATATCTCCCCGAGGCACAATCTCCAACAAACCGGTAAGCCCTTTCAAATATTTTTTGACCTCATCTTGCCCTTCTCCTCCTAAGTCGTTCTACCACAGACGCAACTCCAAAGGGATTTTATGCATGATTGAAAAAGGTTCATTTTGAGTCGTGCTCATCCTGCACATTTATTAAGGTGATTTAATCACTTATTTGACCTAACAATGAAAAATGACACTATTTTGTTCAAATTTCCAATTTAAAACAAATGACGGTTTTGCAAGTACGGCGTTTCAGCACTTCGAGGAGAAGATTTTAAGGCTGTGCCTGCTAACCGTTGAAACTGACTCAGGGTGGCTGTTCTTGCAAAAACAGCCTTCCGGCGTCCTTTTCGGGACATTCGGCTTAATTTAGACAAGAATGGCATCACCCGACTTATTTATGACAAAATTAAAATTTGACATTTTTGGCTATTTTTGAAAAGGGAGGTTGGACCCGAGGAGGGTTGCCTACGTATCTCACACCCGGTGAGAATCAAACCTGCGTAGTTCGGGCAAATAAACCTAACTATTTTTGAAAACAAGACTCTTTTGTATGTTTTTGTTGGCACTTTTTCTGAAAGCAAAATTCTTTTTTTTTTTATATTTCTTTTTCAGTGGCAAATAAACAAACTAATCTGAAAATAAAAACTCTTTTTTGGTTTTTCTTTTCCATTGGCAAACAAAACAAACTAACAAAGAACTTTTCTTCTTTTTCTTTCATTTTTCAAAAATCCGGCAGCATTTCGGCACTACTTGGACATTGGTTTTTCTAATATAGGTAATTAACTCTCTACACTGCTATCTTCTCTTTTTCTCTTTTCCGTTTTCAATTTTTCCCAGATATTCAAAGCCGGTCAGCATGCGAGTCCAAAATAAATAAATGCACAAATAGGATGCATCAGGATGGTCCATTATTCCGGGTACACCTGTCCTAGACGGACCCAACCCCTATGTTGAGTCCCCTAAGTCAAAATGCACGTGATGCAGATAAGCGTTCCTACTAGGGATCCGGCATGAGGTCAAGTTATTCTAGGTTCAAAACCTGGGTATAGGTTCTAGACTGTGTACCCGAGCGGACAACTCGAGTCGAGGAGGGGCCTACGTACCGGGGACCCGCGGGATCGTCCGGCTTAGTAACTTGTCCGGCCTCTTTCTTACTTTAAGGTATGACACTAACAGAATAGGGAGTCTCCACCACTGAGCACATCCCCGGAGGTGAGAAGAGAAGGGTTTCGGCACAGTTTATATACAGTTCAGATAACATCAAAGCGGTAAAGCATTTAGCACATTTAGCATGAAACATGTAAGAAAATCAAATAAAGCCAAACATAACAATTACTCTAAGCTCGAATTCTTAAACCCTGAACCGAAGTTCTGGGTTTGTGTCCCCAGCAGAGTCGCCAGAGCTGTCACACCTCCTTTTTCACTACACCCGCAAGGGCGTAAAGGAGTTTTTCCACTTAAAGGACAATCAGAACGGGATTTATTATTAAGATTCAGAGTCGCCACTTGGGAGATTAATGGTGTCCCAAGTCACCGGTTGAATCCCGAACCGAGGAAGTTATGACTCTGTTAACAGTCCTCGAACCAGAAATCCGGGTAAGGAATTCTGTTAACCCGGGAGAAGGTGTTAGGCATTCCCGGGTTCCGTGGTTCTAGCACGGTCGCTCAACTGTCATATTTGGCTTATTTATTTGATTTTAGTACATGTTTTTGGGATTTATGTCTTTAGCTTTGAACCGCTTTTATTACTATTGTTTATTTTAAGAGAGTTGCAACGTCGTGAAAATACGTCTCGAACCACGTCACATAAATGCACCCGTGGTTTTTGACACATTTCGACTTCGTTGAGATTTGGATTTGGGTCACATAAATGTGCACCCGTATTTAGGAATGTAAAATTATTTAAAGTGCGTGCCTAAAGAGACTATTGCGTTATTATCTTTGGGGAAGGCCGTGAAATTCTCTAAACGGCCCATCCCGAAGTCTAGGTATTTTTAGTTAAACATTGAATGAGGGCCCCGCAATTTATACTTTATTCGGCGAGGCTCGTCTCCTCTATTATTTATTTTAAAGGGCAAATCCTAAAGTAACTATGATTTCTATTTTTGTTGATCTCTAAAAAATACAGGTCCTAATCGATGTGCTACGGGGTTGGAGCAGACTAATTGGTGATGATGTACCAAAGCCAAACGTCGGGCTTCGAAACTGGACATCCGTATATCTCAACCCAGGCCCAAGCGCATGCAGTCATAAAACGGGACCTGGGCTGCTCGTTTATCAATCTGGAGATTATACCTTAATAGCTAAGTAAAACTTATCAAGTTTAATGGACAAATCCAATAGACGTGCACATTCTGATGTTTACTAACATTCTTATACTAACTTGAAAATACTACTTTAAACTAATATATTAATTGATGCTTAAGGTAATTAATCATATGAAGTTACAATTAACTAAGTGGCTGATTGATATAACTACTACAAGCTTTAGCTTTAGGTGAAGATGCATCAACCTATATTCATATTAACAACCAGATTGCCTATGACCAATTCAAATAATTCACTCAGTTGGTGCAGCCCAGTACAACTGCCTTAACTAAAGAAATCCATATTTCAGTCCATAAAATATAACTAACATCTACTACACAATAAACGAATCACAGAAAAACTTTCAAAATATCAGAACTATTGAACATGCAAATCCACAGTTAGTGAGGAACACAAGTTCTCATACTACCTTATACTCTGTACCAAATAATAGCTAACACAGTCCAATTTCAGTTCAAATTATACAACAGCTCTGTTCGAATCTAGCTCATATGATTACTAAACTAATTTTGTTCCACACAATTGAACTAGTGTCTAAGTTCAAATCACAGACAACGAATCAATTAAAAAAAACAACAGAAGACATTTGGTCAATCTCCATTGATTTTATGTTTCAATCGTGTGAAGCTACAACCATAGAGTCTCGAGTCGTGTACCTGGAAATGGATTTTTAACAGAAGAAGAGGTCGGCAGCAGCAATACAATAGCAGACCAAGAGATAATCAAACAGTAGCAAATGCACAGCCCAGGAACTTGAATCACAACCCAGAAAGAGTTTGAAACCAAATGAAGATGAGTTTAACCACAAATCACTCGAATGCACCCAAATTTACTTGAGATTGAACTTAAAATGCGCTAGAACTTCAGTCAAAATCAAACCTAAGTAGACCACATTCACTCGAACAAATCATTGAACAACTCCAAAGCTTCTAGAACTAGAGCTTAGAGCAGAAATGAAGAACACCAAAGAGGAATTCGAAAATTGATTGGAATAGGCAATGAAATCGTAATTTTTTTTTGAATTTTCTGTTTTCTAATTTTTGTTTTTGGATTTTTTGAAGATTTGAGTTTCAAAACGCAGATCTGAAAATTAAAAGAGAGAGAGGGCTTTTAGGGGGAATTTTGAGGGCTCCAAAAACTTCTGAATGAAGGCATTGGGGCTGCCTTTTATAAGCAACATGAGATGCAATTTCAGATTATTTTAGTTTTACATATTAATCCCTCACTTCTTAACTTTTTACTCAAGTTAGTGCACTATGTTTCTTGCAATTGCAACTAAAGCCCTAGTCTAGAAGGTCCTAGAAGACTCTAATATTAACTACCATGTTCTACTCAATTTTAAATGTCCAAACTATCCCTGAACTTATATCTAAACTACAGCTATAACCAAACAATTTCTAAAGCTCTGAATTGAACTACTGAAGAGTAAACCCAACTTCAACTATTATTGAGTTTATCAATTGAGCCAATAACAAAATTATTCTGCTAATTACACGACTAATTAAACTGAAAATGAACTAACTGGTAATTATCCTAAACTAAAGGAATACCAGAACTTAATTCAAACAAACTTAATAAAACCAACTAACAGATTATCACAGGCTTAACTAAAATCAGGAATTGGAACAAATTACAATCAAACAAACAACTAGAATTAATCAAAACAACTCAGAACACAAGAAAAAAAATAGTATTGACAAAATTAAAACGCACATTAGACTGGAAATTGACGATAGTGAGAACAGGAGCAATAGAAGCCTATTAAACGAAGAAAAGAAAAGAAAATTGAAACTCACTGGCACAACTCAAAATTCGGTTGCCTCTCGACTTAAAATTTGGGTGATTCTGATGCTATTTGAACGCCGTTGACACCGGATTCTTTGTGAAGAGGATGAGGAGACCTTATGGTATTGATTTGGTAGGATTTGGAAGAATTAGGGTTTTGCCGGAAATTTTAAATTGAAATTCGAGATGTTCCGGCTAGATTTGAGGGACGGGGTTTGAGGGGTTTGAGAGAGGAGGCCACGGCGGTTCTACTGTGTTAATTTGATGGTGAACGGAGAAGATTGCGTCATGGCCGGAAAATCTTCAAACAAAGATTCGACGGGTTCGAGCAAGATTCGAAGGAAAATGATAGTGGATTCGGATAGAGGAGGAGAAGGGGAGTTCATGGTGTTATTTTGGGAGTCATTTGCATCGGCGCCGCCATCGCCGGCGGTGGAGAATTAGGACGGCGCCGCTAGGGTTTCTGGGGTTGGGTTTCTGATGATGGAGACGATGAGGAGAGGGGGGGGTGAGGGATTCGGACACATTTATACATGGAGAACCATAGTTCTCCACCGTTGATCTAAAGAACCTCGACGGTCTGGATTTGAGGACGACCAAACGATGTCGTTTGGTTTAGTGTGGGACTGGACCGGGTTAGGGAACGGGTTTGGGTTGCTCAGGGTTGTTTTTTGGGCTGGGTTCTGTTTGGGTTGAGCAGCTTTGGCCCAAATTCGGGTCTTTTATGGAAACAACCCTTTTCTTTAATTGGTTTTCTTTTGTATTTCTCTTTTTATTTCTTTTTTTTTTCTAATTTTATTAAAATGCAAAAATTAAAATAAAGTCCTAATATATTTCAAAGTTAAACTAATTAAATCCTAAAATTATTTATAAACTATTTCGTGACGAATTCACAATTAAACAACTAAAATGCAAAAGAGAACTATTTTTGTTATTTTCCTCGTATTTTGTTCTAAAACAAATTAACCCCTAATTAATCCTAAAATATGAAATTAGATCCTAAATGCAAATGTCACGTGTATTTTTTTTATTTTATATTTTCCATATGAATTAAATGCACAAATAAAATGCAAACAATTAACACAAAATAACACAAAATTCACAAAATTGCAAAATAATGGAAGAAATTATTTTGTTTGAATTTTTGGGAATAATTCACTTAGGGCAAAAATCACGTGCTCACAGTATGCAGGCTTCCTACTCTGCCATGTTGTTGGTGCAGGGAAATCTGAGTTTAGCAGATACCGGATAATGTTGGCCAGTTTTCGATACCAAGACGGCTCCAATGCCGACTCCCTTAAAATTTGCTGCTCCATCAAAGAACACTCTCCAACCGTCATATGACTTAGCATTGTCTTCTCCTATCAATAACACTTTTTCATCGGGAAAATACGTTTTCGGGGGTTCTTATTCTCCTTCCACAGGGTTCTCAGCAAGATGATCTGTCAGTGCCTGTCCCTTGACTGCTTTCTGAGTCACATAAACAATGCCGAACTCGCTCAACAAGATTTGCCACTTAGCCAGCTTGCCAGTGGGAATGGGTTTCTGAAAGATATATTTCAAGGGATCCATCCTTGATATGAGGTATGTTGTGTAGGCACAGAAGTAATGCCTCAGCTTCTGAGCTATCCAGGTCAAAGCGCAGCAGGTACGTTCCAATAGAGAGTATCGCACTTCATATGGAGTAAACTTCTTACTCAGGTAATAGATAGCTTGTTCCCTTCTCCCTGTTTCATCATGTTGCCCTAGAACGCAGCCGAAGGCTCCATCTAGCACTGCAAGGTAGAGTAGCAAGGGTCTACCTGGCTCTGGCGGGACCAAGACTGGTGGTGTTGATAAGTACTCCTTGATCTTGTCGAAAGCCTTTTGACAATCTTCGGTCCAACTAGTTGCAGCATCTTTCTTCAACATCTTGAAAATTGGCTCACATATAACTGTGGACTGGGCTATGAACCGGCTGATCCACTGCTAGGCCTCCACTCTTCAATGGACAGTACTATTCTTGGTGGAAGAACAGGATGGGGGATCACATCATAGGAGAAGATTATGAACTCTGGGACATAGTCACTGATGGTCCTCTAGCAACTATAAAGAAGAATGAGGAAGGAGTGGATGTGCCAAAGACAAGGGCTGACTGCACAGCTGAAGACCTAAAGAAGTGGGAGAAAAACGCTAAGGCCAAGAAATGGCTTGTGTGTGGACTAGGTCCAGATGAGTACAGCAGGATCCAAAGTTGTACCACTGCTAAGGAAATCTGGGACACTTTGCAAGTGGCTCATGAAGGAACACCTCAAGTGAAGAGGTCCAGAGGAACACTGCTATATTCTCAATATGAGAATTTTACTATGAAGGAAGGAGAAACTATCCAAGATATGTATACTAGGTTCACTACACTGACAAATGAACTTAAGTCCCTAGGAAGGATTATTCTTGAAGAAGACAAGGTTGAGAAAATCTTGACAAGGGTTTTACCAGTCTCATGGGAAAGCAAAATCACTGCTATTCAGGAATCTAAGAATATTGCTGCCCTCAAGCTGGATGAACTAATTGGAAATCTTACTGCCTATGAACTGAGAAGGCAAACCATCAAGATGGATACGCCCAAGAAGGAAAGAAGTCTGGCTCTCAGAATTGCTGAAGGTTCAGATCTGGAGGATGATGAAATGGCTATGATCGCAAGGGATTTCAAAAAGTACCTGATGAGAGGAAAGGGCTCTTCAAGAGGTACAACCTTCAACAAACCAAGGGCTCCTGAGAAACAGACCAATGAGGGTTGCTACAAGTGTGATAAGACTGATAACATGATCATGAACTGCCCTCAATGGGAAGTTGAGTGGAAGAAAGAAAGAGCTGAACGAAGAAACAGGAAGAAGGAACAGGTTCAACCAAAAAGGAACAAAGGATCAACAAAGGCTATGGTTGCTGCCTGGGGAGAAACATCAGATGAGGACTCAGAAGATGAAGCTGGAGATGAACAGGCCCTTATGGCTATTGGAGAATCAGATGATGAACAAGAGGTAAGTATTCTTCATCTCAAAGACACGATTAAATTTCTATCTAAAGAAAGGCTGGCTGAGTTATTACTAGACTTCATTGATGAGTCTGAAATAATTAACCATGAGAAGGAAGACTTGTCTAGGGAATGTGTGATCCTAAAAGCAAAATGCAAAAGTCTAGAGTCTAGGGCTAATGAGAGTGATAGCAAAAATGCTGAGTTGAAGAACCAGGTTCTTGAACTTGACACCAGTGTCCTAGAACTTAGGTCTGAAAACTTAAAACTGAAACTAGGAACAGGAAAGAAGAAAGCTGATCACACATATCTCACTCTAGAGGAAAACTTAGGAAAAATGAAGGATGAGTTGTACAAGAAGGATGAATTAATTAAGGTCCTAAAAGAAGATCTAAGAAAAGTGAAACATGAACTAGACAGAACTTGCAAATGGAACAAGGCTTCTGATGCACTTTCTTGGTTGCAAGAGTATCACAGTAGCAACAAAAGAGGACTTGGCTATGGGACTCAAGCACCAAAGTGGGACCCTAAAAGCAAGTACCTCACTCTTCATGAGAATAAAGTCTGCACACACTGTGGCAAGACTGGCCATTACAAAAATGAATGTAATGCAAAAGAAAAGGCCAGTCAAAAGAACAAAGCCTTTGTTCAAGAGAAAAGTAAGCTGCCTGGGTGGGCAAGAAGGAATTTGATTCATCCTTTTGCCTATAGAAGGGACCCAAACTAGTTTGGGTTCCTAAGACTAACCCGTGATTTCTTTTTGCAGGTCCAAGTGAAAGGAAGTAGCCAAATATGGTATATGGATTGTTGCTGCTCAAAACATATGACTGGGAGCAAGGACTAGTTCCTTTCACTTGAGGACTTAAAAGGAGGTAATGTCTCCTTTGGGAATGGAAAAAAAGGTGAGATCATTGGGGTTGGAAAGGTAGATAAGACAGACTCTCACTCCATTGAGAATGTCTACTTGATAGATGGCTTGAAATATAGCCTGATCAGTGTGTCACAACTGTGTGACAGAGGTAACCTTCTAGCATTCACCTCTACTAAATGCTTTGTGATTGACCTTACCACTGACAAGATTGTTTTGCAGGGAAAGAGAGTTAACAATATTTACATTGTAGATTTGTCCACTCTCTCAGAAAATGAACCCACTTGCCTAAGTGTGTTGGTTAATGATCCCCTCCTGTGGCACAAAAGACCTGGTCATGCCAGTCTAAATCAGCTAAACAAATTAGTCTCTAAGGACTTGGTGATAGGGTTGCCCAACATCAAGTTCAAGGAAGATAAAGTTTGTGAGGCATGTGCAAGGGGGAAGCAGGTAAGATCATCCTTTAAAAGCAAGAAAATGGTAAGCACAACCAAGTCGTTGGAACTGGTCCATATGGATCTCTGTGGTCCAATGAGAACCATGAGCAGAGGTGGAAAGAAATATGTAATGGTGCTTGTTGATGATTATTCTAGATTTACCTGGGTTCTATTTCTAACCTCTAAAGATGAAGCATTTGACATGTTTACTGCATTTGTTAGAAAAACTCAGAAACAATTAGGAAATCAACTTGCATCCATTAGGTCTGATCATGGAACTGAATTTGAAAACTCCAAGCTTGGTGAATTATGTGATGAAAATGGTATAGATCATAATTTCTCTGCCCCTAGGACTCCTCAACAAAATGGAGTAGTTGAAAGAAAGAATAGGACTCTTGAGGACATGGCTAGGACCATGCTGCTTTCTAGTAAACTGCCTCACAACTTTTAGGCAGAGGCTGTAAACACTGCATGTTACATAATCAATATATGCATGACTAGACATCTTGTAGAGAAGACTCCCTATGAGTTACTTAAAGGGAGAAAACCAAACATATCCCATCTTAGGGCATTTGGTTGTAAGTGCTATGTGCACAATAATGGAAAGGACTCCCTAGGTAAGTTTGATCCTAGAAGTGATGAGGGAGTATTCGTGGGATATTCTTCACATAGCAAAGCATATAAAGTGTTCAATAAAAAAACTTTGTGTGTAGAAGAAAGTGTACATGTAGTATTTGATGAAACTAACATTCTTTCTGAGAGACAGGAACATGAAGATGAAGCCATTGGATTGGTAAAGGACTTGACTGAAGCCTCAGCACAAGTCAAAGTGGCTCCAACAGAAGGAACAGTTAATGGAACAGGTTCTTCCATCCAGGGCAACCTGACAGGGGGAACTAATCAAAGAGAAATTGAAATAAATTCCTTAAAGGAACCTGTTCATGACCCTGTTCCTCAGCAGCAGAACATGGGAGAAACATCTAGTTGAAACCAGTTGGTTGTGAAACCTCACAAGTATCAAAGTTCTCATCCCATTGAGAACATTTTTACCGATCCATCATCTGGAGTCAAAACTAGATCACAATTGAAGAATCTGTGTGCTTTTGATGCATTTTTATCTCTTATTGAACCTAAAAATCTTGTTGAGGCTTTGTAGGATGCAGATTGGGTCAATGCAATGCAAGATGAACTCAATCAATTTGAGAGAAGTCAAGTTTAGTATCTAGTTCCAAGGCCCAAAGATAGATCAGTTATTGGTACAAAATGGGTCTTTAGGAATAAACTTGATGAAGATGGAACTGTTATAAGAAACAAGGCAATACTGGTGGTTCAAGGTTACAGCCAGGAGGAGGGCATAGATTATGATGAGACTTTTGCTCCAGTTGCAAGATTAGAGGCAATCAGACTTCTCATAGCCTTTGCAGCACATATGGAATTCACTCTTCATCAGATGGATGTCAAAAGTGCCTTCCTAAATGGCTACCTGAAAGAAGAAGTGTTTGTGAAACAACCTCCAGGGTTTGAGAGCAAGGAATGTCCCGAGCATGTGTACAAGTTAGACAAGGCTCTATATGGACTCAAGTAGGCCCCAAGAGCATGGTATGAACGATTGTCAAAATTTCTGCTGGAGCATGGTTACAAGAGAGGTAAAATTGATAGTACCTTATTCTTAAAGGAAAAAGGTAAGGATCTCCTTGTTGTACAAATATATGTCGATGACATAATCTTTGGGGCCACCACTTATAAGCTAAGTAAGGATTTTGCAAAATTAATGGGGAGTGAGTTTGAAATGAGCATGATGGGTGAGCTTAACTTCTTCTTAGGCTTACAGATCAAACAAAGTCCAAATGGAACCATGATCCACCAGTAGAAGTATGCAAATGAGCTAATCAAAAAGTTTAAAATGGAAGAATCTAAAGAAATAGACACACCCATTGCAACTACTACAAAATTAGATGTTGATGAACCTGGTTCATCAGTTGATCAAAAGTTGTATAGGGGTATGATTGGTTCACTTCTGTATCTTACTGCTAGCAGACATGACATTGTTTTCAGTGTAGGGCTTTGTGCTCGCTTTCTGGCAAATCCTAAAGAGTCTCACCTGACTGCTGTCTAAAGGATACTAAGATACTTGAAAGGCACCACAGATCTGTGTCTTTGGTATCCCAAAGGTAGCAATTTTAATCTAGTAGGATATGCTGATGTGGATTATGCAGGTTTTCTAGTGGACAGGAAGAGCACCTCGAGTATGGCACACTTCCTTGGTTCATGTATTGTGTCATGGGCTACCAAAAAGCAAAACTCAGTGGCCTTATCTACTGCTGAAGCTGAGTATGTTGCTGCTGCCTCTTGTTGTGCTCAATTGCTATGGATCAAACAGCAGCTGGTAGATTTGGGTATTGATGTTGGTTGTATTCCAATATTCTGTGATAACACTAGTGCTATAAGTATGACAAAGAACCCTGTTCATCACAAGAGGACTAAGCACATAGATGTTAGACACCACTTCTTAAGAGATAACTATGGGAAAGGACTGATCTCCATAGAATTCTGTGCTACTAATAAGCAAATTGCTGACATTTTCACTAAAGCACTGAGTAGAGAAAACTTTGAGAGGAACAGGTTGGAATTAGGGATGATTAAGATCACCTAATAGGTCCAGTTCAGAATGCACAATGAAAAAAAAATGAAAAAAAAATTGAAAAAAAAAATTGGTTAGGAGTTCTAACTTTGTGTAAATATCTAGATTAATTCTTACTCAGTTTCATACTTTAATTAGTATACTCCTGTGACATGTGTACATATGATTCACTGATCTCTTACAAAGTTTTTTCTATTATGGCATTTGAGGCATGTTCAAGAGAATCCTATATGAAGAACCTGGTTCATCAGTATGAGCTCATATGAAAGTTCAGGTATGTTTTCAATACTTTGCATAATTAGAAAGATTAACAATTCAATCATGAGCAGAAGTCCTACACTTGCCAAATTCCTAGAAAATTCTATCCGTTGAGGCATTGAACCAGTTTCGTCCTTTTAGAACTCTAAAACCGTGATTTTTGCCTAATATCTAGGGAAGCCAAAATAATCATTAAAAGCCTGGAATTACACCTTGATTAGACTTCTAATTGACCCCTGAAAAGCTGTTGTTACTGCATTAATGTCAAACTGCCTTTAAATACACACCACATATCTAATCTTCTTCACTATTCCAAAACCGTCAAAAATATTTCTCCAGTTCTAATCGCTTCTCTTCTCCAGAAATTTCCAAATTCTCTCAAGAAACAATCAACCATGTCTAACCCACAAGATCATCCCGGCACTCCTCCACCACCATCACCCTCAAATTCATCCTCATCTACTCCTCCTAGTGAATCCCCAAAACCTAGGCTTCGAAGGCAGAAAATGTTGGCTAGAAAAACAGTAGCATCTGGAGCTCTGAGGAAAGTTTTAAATGAGAGATTGAAACAGTTCAGAAGTAAAACAATTCAGAGGTGAGCCTAGTTTAACAGGGGAAAACATTTAGGAGTGAAAATAGTTTTAAAAGTGAAGGCAATGTTAGAAGTGTGAAACAGTTTAGAGGTAAGGACGTATTAGGAGTGAAAAATAGTTTAGGAAACATTCTGAACAAAGGTTCAGCAAACCGAAAAGCACACAGAACATGGTCATAAAATATCAAAGCAAAGACTCACATTCATCTTAGTTTATTAACTGTTACTAGATGAGCATATAGTCACATGCAAAGGGATAGCAGGGTTTAGGAGCAATGTTGGTCAGAGGTGAACATAATATAGAAGGGACATGCTAGTGAAGAAGAAATAAGCATGAGTTTGGTTTATATGGAAATACATATGTCTAGCTAGAGCAGAAATAAACAGATTGAGAGCGGGACACACATGGGTTCAATCAGACAGAAGTAGACATATTATTGCAGTCAACATAGAAGTAAACATGTTATTGCAGTAGACACATAGGTTCAATAAAACAGAAGTATACATGCTATTACAGTAACATATAGGTTGAATAGAAGTAAACATGCTTATTTTAGTGAACACATAGATTTGCTTAAGCAAAAGAAAGGCATGCTGATTATAAGGAAACACACAAGTCAAATTGAACAGCAGTAAGCATAGATTCTAGTGAACATGTTAATAATCATGAGGCATAAGATCTAATGAGATAAGCAGGCATGCTGACAAAAGGGCACATGGTTGAATTAAATAGCAGTAGACATGCTGAATAGGGAAAACATACAAGTTCAGAAGAAAGGCATGCTGATTATAAGAAAACACATAGGATTAATTGAATGGCAATAGTGAGAGCATACCAGTTAAGGAAACATAAGCAGAAGATAAAGTAGGCAGGATTCAACAGTCTAGTCTTGGCTTTCAGCCAACTAGACAAGCAATGAACACAAGTAGCAGAGAGAGATGAGAGCAAAGTTTGTGCGTGAGTGCGTTTGTGAACTGTTGTTCGTACTTAAAGAAATCAAAATGAGAGTTTATATAGCACTTAGTAAGGTAGGACAAATAAGGTAAAGAATAAATCAGAGTTCATAAAACAGGGTAATCAGAACAAATCAATTAGTTAATTGGGGACTTAACTCGATCAATTTCCACAGAAGAATCTGGAAAAGACCCCCTTAAATTGGGGGAATCCCTTAATGATTCAGATTGAGATTCATGTAACGACCCGACCGGTCGTTTTGAGCTCTAGCACATCGTTCAGCAGTATGAGGCCATGAGCAGCTTCATTTCAGGTATTATGACTTGTACGCATGGTCAGAATTGAACTCTGGGAAGTTCGGAGTTGATTTAGAAAGAGAATTCTCATTTCGAAAGCTTTAAGTTGAAAGAATCGACTAAGATTGGATTTTTGAGTAAACGACCTCAGAATCGGGATTTGAAGGTTCCAGCAGGTTCGTATGATGATTTTGGACTTGGGCGTATGTTCGGATCGGGTTTCGGAAGACCCGGGAACGTTTCAGCACCTAATGTGGAAGTTAGCATTTTGGAGGAATTTCATAAGTTTGGGTTGAAGTGCATTTCAATGTTATCAATGTCTGTTTGGGATTCCGAGTCTGGGAATAGCTCGGTATGGTGATTCTGGTATTGGGAGCGCGATCGGAAGTGAATTCGGAGGTCTGTAGGTCATTTTGGAGTCATTTGGCTAAAGATAGAAATTTGAAGGTTTTTGAGAAGTTTGACAGGAGTGGACTTTTTGATATCGGGGTCGTATTTCGATTCTGGAAGTTGGAGTAGGTCTGTAAGGTCGAATATGACTTGTATGCAAAATTTGAGGTCAATCGGAGGTGATTTGATAGGTTCCGGCATCGAATGTTGAAGTTTGAATTCTCAAGTTCATCAAGTTTGATTTGGGGTGTGATTCGTGATTTTAGCATTGTTTGATGCGATTTGAGGCCTCGAGCAAGTCCTAATGTGTTTTGGGACTGGTTGGTGCGATTGGACGGGGTCCCGGGGGCCTCGGGTGTGTTTCGGGGTGGTTTCGGATCGAATTTGGATAAGAAGCTGCTGCAGATTGCTGGTATCTGGTTTCCTTCTTCGCGAACGCGAAGGGAGTCCCGCGTTCGCGAAAAGGAAGGTGGAAGGCTGCTGGATTTGGCCTTTGCGAACGTGTAGTGGAGGTCGCGAACGCAAAGGGGTGGGCTGAGTTGTCTACGCGAATGCGAATGGGCGATCGCAAACGCGTAGAAGAAAAGAGGGGAGCTGGGCTTGAGGTCGTTGGCCTACGCGAACACGAGGCCTGGTACGCGAACGCGTAGGGTCTGGGAAGCTGACTTTCGCGAACGCGAGCACCGCGCCGCGAACGCGATGAAGAAATCTGGGGCTGAAGCAGGTTGTGCTTCGCGAACGCGAGGGCATTTCCGCGTTCGCGAAGAAGGGCAAACCTGGGCTGGGCAGAATGTTTAAAAATGAGGTTTGAGTTCATTTCATCCATGTTTCACTCGGCTTGGGCGATTTTTCGAGCTTTTGAAGAGGGGGCTTCGTCATATATCATGAGGTAAGTGATTTCTTCTAGTTATGGGTTAAATACATGGTTTATACACGGATTTAAGCATGAAAATTAGTGGAAAACTTGGGGTTGAGGGAAAAACCTAGAAAATTGGTATTTCTGGATTTTGACCACGAATTTGGGCATGAAATTAAGAGTAAATTATATATTTGAGTTCGTGAGGTTGTGGGTAAAGTTTATCTTCGAAAATTTTTGGAATCCGGGCACGTGAGCCCGAGGGCAATTTTGTCAACTTTTCGATCGGGGCTAGGAATTGTTCTAAATTGGATTATAATGAGTAGTTGATCTCATATTAATGGGTTTACATAATTATTGGCTAGTGTTGGAGCATTTTGCATCGATTTGAGTCTTCGGAAAGGCGTGGATTGCCGGTTATGGAACTTCGGAGTGAGGTGAGTCTCCTTTCTAACCTTGTAAAAGGGAATTGTCCCCATAGGTGAGTTAATTGGTTATGTGCTCGTATTTGTGGGGGCTATGTACGCACGAGGTGACGAGAGTCCGTGTGTAGCTACTATTATGCTTAAGTCCGGGTAGTCTAGGACCCAAAAGCATGTTTTACTTGTAATATTTGAAATCTTGTTGTCAAATTGAAATGCTTAAAAAAAATATTGAAATGTATAAATGAATTTATAAAAACTAGACATCGTTTCTTGACTTTTAAAAAGAGAGTTTTCCTTTTATTGGTTAATTGATTCACTGATGGTTTCCTGATTGGCTGTTTGAATATGTGATTCTATGTGTACCTGCGTCGCATGTATGATTCGCGAGCAGGGTGTTGTTTTCTTATAGTTGACCGCGTCGCATGTATGATTCGCGAGCGGGGTAATAGATGCATCTATGGTTCGCGCCATTCGACCCTCTGGCAGTGCATAGTTTAAATATTATTGGATCGGGCCGTACGTCCTCGGCATGAATTGCGCATGCTTGTATTGCTTGCCTTGAACTTTATTGAAGTTGATATTGCTTCTTCCCGACTTGAGAATATATGTATTATTGATGAAAAAGGAAATTGAAAATTTTCCTAATGAAGAAGGAATTGTTTACTTGCTTCACTCTATGAATTACATTCATGTTCATGTAAACCCTCGACTTGTTATATTACTGATGTATCATCATTGGACCACTAGTAAGTGTCGAAGTCGACCTCTCGTCTCTACTTCTTCGAGATTAGGAGGGATACTTACTGAGTACACGTTGTTTTCGTACTCATACTACACTTGTTGTGCATTTTGTTGCACAGGTTCAGGTGTGGCTAGCGGCTTAGTGGCATAGCGGCATGGTTGGTACGGAGACTTATGTGAGCTGCACTTATCGAGATGGCCCGCAGCCCGCAGAGTCTCCTTCAGAGTATTGTGTTGTATTTTCAATTCTGTCCATCTTGTATTCCGGACAGTTACTGTATTTTATTTTATTCCCTAGTAACTGCTCATGCACTTGTGACACCGGGTTCTGGGATGATTATGGGGTATTTTGTATTGATCTCTTGACTTTCATATTTAATTTGAAATGAGTATCTTTTACTAGTAAAATTGAAGGAAAATCAGAGTTTTTACAATTATTTAAATGAGAATTTAATTAAGTATTTATGGTTGGCTTGCCTGACAACGGTGTCCGGCGCCATCACGACCCATAGTGGATTTTGGGTCGTGACAATTCAGATAAGGTAAACAAATCAATCATATATCATATAGGAGTCAATTAAATCCCTAAATCAGACTAATAGTATAACTAAGGCAAGTAGTACTAATTAGAGTCACAAATAAGGAAAATAGGTAAATCACAGAGAAGTACTGATTTTAACGGAAAGAATTGGTTCAAATCTCTAATAGAAATCAATTAAGTAAAAGAAATCCTAAAGAATATTGGTTTTAACAGAAAAATTGTTCAAGACTAAAAAAAAGAGTCAGTCAATACAACTGGTTCGCAGAAATAAGAACAATAACGGAAAAAATCGAAGAAATCCGTGTCACTAACAGGAACATCTAGGGTATAAACATATACACGAAAATTAATCAAACATGTAAAGAAAACATCAGTTTAAACACTGAAAGGTTTAGAAAAATCTTTGAAGAAAAGTCTGGTATGAAACCTAATTTCAGAAAGAGTAAACGAAGCCGAAACAATTAATTAAACCAAGAGATTCTTAAAGGAAAACACCCAATGATACTCGAATAACTTCAGATCTACAAAGATCTGAGAAGATTCGAACAGTAGCGAAACTAGGGTTTTCAGAAAAATGGTAGAGACGAAGAGAATTGGTCGAAAACCCATGGATTCGTACTAGAAACAACATAAAATCCATACTCACAAACGAAAGTGGCCTGAGACAGGCCGGTAAACAACTTTCACGCCAAAACAGGTTGGATTTCCATGAGACCTTCTCAAGGACTCATGAAATCAAGCAACCAGAGAGTATAGGAGACCAGTGTTGGTCGGAGAATGTACAGAAACACCATAGAAAGGAGGTCTCCGCCGGTGAAGGTGATTAGGGTTAGGGGTGAGTTGAGAGAGAGTTGGAGAGGTTAGGGAACGAAGGCGGCGGAAATGAAAGAATGAAGGGGTTTAGGGGGTCGTTTGGGATTAATATGGTAAGTTTAATTGTGGACCATTGATCTAAAAGATCAACGACCACGATTAAACAGGGTTATTGGGTCGGGTAGATTTAATTGGGTTAGGGTCGTTTTAAATTAGGCTTGGGTTTAATAATTGGATATNTTGGGTTTAGTAAATTGGATTGGGGGGTCCGATTTTGGGTGTAAATTAGGGGTTGTTATTTAAATACCCATTTTACTAATTAAAATAATTTTAAAAATAGCTAATAAAATGATAAAAAATGATTTCAAGCATGAAGGTGATTTAAATAATTATTCAATATTATAAAATATAAGAAGTCATTTTCCGTATAGATAATGTGGTTATGCCTATGTAGGGGCTATATTTGCAAAATATACAATTATAGTCTTAAACATGCAAATGTGATTATAAAAAATACAATTAAAATATTTGAACACTCATATGAACATAAATGATGAATTTAGATGATTAAATCATCATAAAATAATATGAGGGATAGTTTTGAACATTTATGTAATTAAAAATGTAAAAATAAATGGATTTAGGGCCTTTAAAAATTGTAGAACACTCGTGCATGTTTATAAATGCATGTACAATATTTTGAAAGTATTTATGCAAAATTTAAAATATATGAGGGAAAAATTGGGTATCAACAGCACTGCCTGAGGGTCGAACGGCGCTAACCATTGATGCATCTATTTACTACCGAGGCACTAGGCCCGATCCACAGATAACAATTTATTTTCAAGAAAGCACACATTTCCCATTTACAGTCCAGTATTTCATACAAATCCTCAAGTAAGTAAGTATAACCTTCTATAATTATTTTATAAATTTTCAGCATGGCTTAAGTGATTATAATAGCAAGTAAGGACGCGAGCATTTCAAATATAGCATACGAGTCCTAAACTACCCAGACAATAACATAATAGTAGCTACGTACGGACTCTCGTCACCACGTACGTACGTAGCCCCCACAGATAGGTACGAATATTTATTTAATTCACCTATGGGGTTAATTCCCTCTTACAAGGTTAGAAAGGAGACTTACCTCGTCTCAAAGCCTACTTCCCAATTTAAGAACGCGCTCAAACCTCCAAATTTGACGCCAAACGACTCGAAACTAGTCAAACATTACATAAACTAGTCAATCTATGCTCAAAAGTTCATAATTCCACCTTTTAAGTGATTACCCAACTGTCATGACCCTAAACCCAGACCCGGTCATGATGGCGCCTCTCGTGAAGACAAGGCCAGCCGACACACTCCCTCTTTATTCTTAAGCAATTAAATAATAGAACTAAGTCTAAATCATAATAATAAATCCCAAAATAAGGTAGATACTACTATTGCGGAATAGATATAGCCCGACATCGGGGTGTCACAAGTCACGAGCATCTACTAAGGTCTAAATACGATGAATAATTTAGAAAATATACTAAATACAGTCTAATGAAATCAGGAGGGAGAAAAGCAATGCTGCGGACGTCGGGCAGCTACCTTGCTAAACTCCGATGACTCTGCCTCTGAGCAACCAATACCCGCTACCGGGTCCAGAAATACCTGAACCTGCACACAAGGTGCAGGGAGTAAAGTGAGTACTCCAACTCAGTGAGTAATAATAACAAATGCAGGCTGAGTAATAAGAAATCGCGTAACGGCACATCAACACGCTACAAAGAAGCAATGAAAGCCAGTAAAAACAGTGAAATAGTAAAAATATGTAAAGTCACTTTAGTTCAATTTAAGCTTCTTCAAAATGCCTTTTTAACAGTTAAGTAAATAAATGACAGGCAATTAGAAAAGATAAGCACGTAAAGAACCGCCCCTCGGGCACAATATCAATAGAATCAGCCCCACGGGCACAATACCAACAGAAGCAACCCCTCGGTCAAACACATGGAACAATACCAGTCCCTCGGGCATAATAACAACAGATCAGCCCCTCAGGCAATAACATAGAACAATACCGGCCCCTCGGGCTATATCTCATATCACAATGGGTACCCGCGCTCACTGGGGGTGTACAGACTCCAGGAGGGGCCCCTTACGACCCAAGCACAATAACAAGTCATCTTGTGGCATAACCAATCCGGCCCTCGGCCTCACATAACAAAAAGAATCATCACACTGGGTACCCACGCTCACTGGGGGTGTACAGACTCCTGGAGGGGCCCCTTACGGCCCAAGCGCAATATCAAGCCATCTCGTGGCGTGCAATATCTCAGGCCCTCGGCATCATAATCAACAAGCCACCTCGTGGCGTACAATATCTCAGGCCCTCGGCCTTACTCAGTCAGAATCTCATAAGCCCCTCGGGCAACAGTAAACATGATGCTCAGCTCAAAACATCTTTTAAGATATCATTTAAAGGGTTTAAAACAGAGTAAGCAAGGCTGAGTTATGAAAACAATGGCATATATAAAGACTGAGTACAAGAATAAAGTCATATAGTGAGGAAATATCAATAATAATCCCCTAAGGGTCCAAATAGTTGGCACAGGGCCCAAATATGGCATTCCGCCCAAAACATGATGATAACAAATAGTTTTCAATCAAATAAGCGGTAAAACAATCATTCGGGATGGACTAAGTCACAATCCCCAACAGTGCACAACCCCACGCTCGTCGTCTAGCGTGTGTGTCACCGCAATATAGCACCACGATGCGCAAATCCGGGGTTTCATACCCTCAGAACAACATTTAAAATCATTACACACCTCAATCCGGCCCAAAATCTAGCTCAAAATGCTTTTGCCCCTCGAATCGGCCTCCGGGTGCTCCGAATCTACCAAAATCAGAACGTAACCATCAAAATATGCTAAAGGGACCAAGCCCACTCGAAAACAATCGAAAAACAACGCAATTCCCGAAATTACCAATACCCGACCCCCGAGCCCACGTCTCGGAATTCGATAAATTTTACATCATTAGATTCCTTATCTCCCCACGAGTTCATACATATAAAAAGTTCCAAAATCCGACCCAAAATCGTCCTCCAAATCCTCAAGTTTAGATCTCCAATACCAAGCCCTAGTTTCCTCAATTTTTACCCTAAATTTCCACTAATTTCATGATTAACCAATGGAAAAATGATCATAAACTCAAGTAATGAAGTTTAGGGAACTTACCCAACTGATTCACCTCGATTTTCCCTTGAATTCTCTGCTCTAGCTCGTTTCCCGTCTTCAAAAATGGAGTTCTTAGCCAAAAATTCGCGAAGGAAATAGTATATACTTCTGGACCAGGGATTCCGCATCTGCGGTACCGCATTTGCGATCAAAGAACCGCTTTTGCGGTCCTCACTTACCCGGCCAATTTCCGCATCTGCGATGCACCATCAGCACCTGCGCCATCGCACGTACGGTCCTCAACCGCTTCTGCGGTTCCAGCCCGTCCTAGGCCTCTTCCGCTTCTGCAACTTGTCAGCCGCATCTGCGGGATCGCACCTGCAATCCTTCAACCACAAATGCGGTTATGACAGCAACCAAAAAGGCTTCAGCTCTCAAGCTCAATTCCAAACCTTCCGCCAACCATCCGAAATCACCCCGAGGCCCCCGGGACCTCAACCAAAAGCACCAACAAGTCTTATACTATCATTCAAACTTATACCAACCTTCAAAACACCTCTAACAACATCAAAACCACCAAAACACATCGAATTCAAGCCTAAGGTTCTACAATCTTCCGCATTCTGCTTTTGATCAAAAAGTATACCAAACCACGTCCGAATGACCTGAAATTTTGCACACACATCCCAAATGACATAACGGAGCTACTGTAACTTCCGGAATTCCATTCCGACCCTTATATCAAAATCTCACCTATCAACCGGAAAACGCCAAAATCTCAATTTCGCCGATTCAAGCCTAAATCTTCCACGGACCTCCAAAATGCACTCCGATCACGCTCCTAAGTCCCAAATCACCTAAGGGAGCTAACCAAATCATAAAAATTCGAATTCGAGATCATATACAAACAAGTCAAAACTTGGTCACACCTTTCAAATTTCAAGCTTCAAACTAAGAACTGTTCTTCCAAATTCATTCCGATTACCCTGAAAACCAAAACCAACGATTTACATAAGTCATAATGCATAATACGGGGCTAGACATGCCCGAGATCTGGCGAGCGAAGTGCAAAGCCTCAAAACGACCGGTCGAGTCGTTACATCCTCCCCCACTTAAACATACGTTCGTCCTCGAACGTGCCCAGAGTTGTTCCAAAAGCCAATCAATCGCTGAATAACCTTACCAGGCACATGCCCGGGGGTGAACCCACGTCACCCTCTCTCATATAGGTCCGATAACACAATGTAACTGAAATTTCACAATCCAACCTAGCCCATAAACCTTAGAACCACATTCCACTTCTGAAATCACCTACAAGATTAGTATATACTCTGAATAAGCCTGGACAAGCTGTAACAACCCATACCTGCAACCTCAGGAGCAATTACATGATATACCCCATAACTCAAACACTAGTAGCGATAACTTCTAATCACAGCAGCTGCACACAACAATCGAATACTGATAGTAAACCTCTTATCAACTAAAGTCGCATTCCATACTTCCGTATACTGCCAATGATAAATGAAACACATAGGAAGTCATAACCACTCCTCAGATCAACCATTCGTGAAGCCACTTCTCCTTTAGCAAGAACCATAGCAAATTTCTGAGCTGAACGCCGATATTATCCCTCCAACACGCTGAAACCGCATCCGTTTGTATTCATTCTAGATCCCAACAATCTCATTTAATTCCAACACAACTACTCTGGTGACATGACACACCAATACAATCTAAAGCCACAACTCGTGCAATCCGCGCACCAATAGGCAACAATCTGAACGTACTCAAATCATGAAAATGACTCAAATGAGAGAGCCATACCACAAGCTCACCAGTACCACCACACCAAATGCTGAGAACCCGTCACACCTCATAGAAACAGAACACACGAATCTAGCCCAAAGGATCATACCTCCACATAACTTCGTTGAAATGAGCGACCCTATCCAAACACTGGCCCACATGAGACACCTCCAGTCACTATGCTCAAAATCGACAACCAAGCGCAATTTGATGCCTAGCACCCAAAAGTGAATCACCATAACCATGGAGAAGCAAATGACGCAATGCCACACCAGTCCGAAGGAACATATCCATTGTGCAACAAATCATGCAACGCCCAAATACCTATCTCATTCAAATCCCGCTATAAAGCCCAAACGAAACCGCACCATGTGTGCATATAACCATCAAATCTCAACTCCTCATAACATAGGAGAGTAACTCATAGATCACGAATAAGCTCAACAACAATCGAATGGCACATCTCTCGACAATAGCAGTTTGGAGTAAACAAATCTGACCAGGTGCAGAACACTCATCCATGTTGGACCTACCAATGAACCCCAAATCAACTCTGGTCCCCCACAATAGATAATTAACTCTTTGAAGGTTCACAATGACTGAATCATAACACATACTACCCCCTGACCAACCTTAGCTATTTTCTCACAGTCCACAACCACAAAGCCATCTAATCACAGAAACTCTCAGTCTCCCAATCCATAAAGCACACGAATCACCATATCTGATCCCAGCTACACTGCCCGAACATC
The DNA here is from genome assembly GCF_001879085.1 of Nicotiana attenuata. NCBI lineage: Eukaryota > Viridiplantae > Streptophyta > Magnoliopsida > Solanales > Solanaceae > Nicotiana > Nicotiana attenuata. The sequence goes on along the minus strand of NC_031995.1, from coordinate 65,162,284 downwards.
TAACACACATGCGATACTCGATCATTGCACGAGGGATACTCCTATAATTCTTCTGTGCTACCAAGCCAACTTGAATATCGACAGTCGATCCAATAAAAGAGTGCCACAATACTAATGATGTATCCTTAATTCAAACACATCGCCCTTTCTAAAATGTATACCGTCATCAAGCTACACCAGTCAGTGATCTCATTTAACTAGTCATCTGAAACTGTCCATGCTACCTAAGAATTTGTGACCTTCCTTTCGAAACTGAACCGTGACCTTACACATGCAAATCTCAATTCTACCCAACATACCGCATATACCATACCACCCTAGGATAAACACGAGAACTTCATATCCCTTCCGAGCCACAGGCAGCTACGTACCAACTAGCCAAGAACTTTCCATTAATCCCATCTAGAAGAAAATCACTACACATCCCATGCTCCTCATGCCAGTAGAAAATATACATCTCTAACCGTGGTAGAAATTATCAAGAACTCTACGAATCCCCTTTTGCACAAAACCGAACCATCAGAACTGACTCCTTCTAACTCAACCCAGATTCACCATACGAGACCCAAGCATAAAACCACACCGTCTAAGGCTCATAAGCCGCTGAATACTCTCTTAAATATTTCCAAAAGGACCACATTCAAAATACCTACCCTGAAGGAACTTTCTGCGAATCCAAAGCCATTACCTTTACCTCCCTGATACTGATATATAGAATCCTATAATGATATAGAAATACCTCGAGTCTTGACACCCTCCAATACAAATCTCAGCTTCTAGCCAAATATACAACTTGAAAATCTCCAATTATTACATGTAAAATCTTGACCCATTAGAACCCTTCTCGAGTGTTATCCACTCTACTCAAACTGCAATTAGACCGATCAACGGACCGGACGACCTGTGCTCCAATAGCATTCCAACACCGCAGAATGTAACCTTGCCTTAATGCAACCAAGCAACTTCCTGTTCTATGCTCCGTACAAATAACAACTCAAGTCATTCCATGATTCTCATACATCCATGAAGCCTAGCATAACCTTTATTGAAATTTCCTTTACTTGAACCATCCTTGACCTCAACCTCCATAAGCCATATCTGATTCACCAGTACGCCTTAAACTGGAACAAACATAGCACATAACCATGCAATCAACTGATCAATAGTAGACTCCCCCACTTAGCTCAAAGCCATAGATCAAAACACACAATAACTCATACTGCGTATACTCTACTACTGCCATAATACCATAGTGAGATTAAACTCAACCCTTCATGGGCTCGTGCAACACAGACCATCTAAGACTTCAAATCTTCTGCAAATCTCGCGTTCACCCTCGTAAAAGTTAAGCCCACTCTCTTAGGTGGTCAAAATTCAAATTGTAACACCTATATTCACTGGTACAAGAGGTCTTCCAATAAACAGCAAAAGGATCACACAAACTTCAGAACACTCCGCAGGAGATAACCCACCTACTTTGCCTCAAACTAACATCTCTTATACCCTTCCACCGTCATAAACATTACGCAATCACTTAATCTGCCTGAGTCTGAACTCATATCACAATGTGAAATCTACTTCGCTTCCCAACGAGGCAACATGAAAAGATCCTTCATCACACCCACAACTCGGGGCTATACATCAAATTATGATGGAAATCAAACACCAAATAGTTCTTGCTGCCCAAAGCAAAGCTTTCTCGTCTTATTCAGTTCATATAAACACATCTCACAGTCACCTCACACTCATAACGTAACCATCCAGTCATCACTTCCCTTAATAGGGACACAATTGAACATATAGATCCAAAAATACGCGCTCGCACAATCAACAGCTCAGGGCTCAAGCTATAGGTAAAATCCGGCCTTAAGTCCTCCAGACTGGCCCAACATCAACACAGAATCACATCACGCCCCTCGATCAGGGAATCACAAGCCGTCTATGCACAGCCGAAACCGAGCGCTCATACGCGCATACGAACGCGTGGAAGGAATTCAAGAGTTACATTTCAAGCTGAATCAAGGATGCACGATAAGAATTAAAGAATGTGAAGTTTTTCCTAAAGGTTCTGCAGCCTCCCGAGGATAAGCACAGACGTCTCCGTACCGATCCGTGAGACTCTACTAAACCTGCTCATGACTTGTGAGACCTATGTAACCTAGGCTCTGATACCAGCTTGTGACGACCCTAAACCTGGACCCGGTCGTGATGGCGCCTCTCGTGAAGATAAGGCCAGCCGACACACACCCTCTTTATTCTTAAGAAATTAAATAATAGAACTAAGTCTAAATCATAATAATAAATCCCAAACTAAGGTAGATACTACTATTGCGGAATAGACATAGCCCGACATCGGGGTGTCACAAGTCACGAGCATCTACTAAGGTCTAAATACGATGAAAATTTAGAAAATACACTAAATACAGTCTAATGAAATCAGGAGGGAGAAAAGCAGTGCTGCGGACGTCGAGCAGCTACCTTGCTAAACTCCGATGACTCTGCCTCTGAGCAACCAATACCCGCTACCGGGTCCAGAAATACCTGAACCTGCACACAAGGTGCAGGGAGTAAAGTGAGTACTCCAACTCAGTGAGTAATAATAATAAATGCAGGCTGAGTAATAAGAAATCGCGTAAAGGCACATCAACAGGCTATAAAGAAGCAGTGAAAGCCAGTAAAAATAGTGAAACAGTGAAAATATGTAAAGTCACTTTAGTTCAATTTAAGCTTCTTCAAAATGCCTATTTAACAGTTAAGTAAATAAATGACATGCAACTATAAAAGATAAGCACGTAAAGAACCGCCCCTCGGGCACAATATCAATAAAATTAGCCCCTCGGGCACAATGCCAACAGAAGCAGCCCCTCGGGCAAACACATGGAACAATACCAGCCCCTCGGGCATAATAACAACAGAATCAGCCCCTCGAGCAATAACATAGAACAATACCAGTCCCTCGGGCTATATCTCATATCACAATGGGTACCCGCGCTCACTGGGGTGTACAGACTCCGGGAGGGCCCCCTTACGGCCCAAGCGCAATAACAAGCAATCTCGTGGCATAACCAGTCCGGCCCTCAGCCTCACATAACAAACAGAATAATCACACTAGGTACCCGCGCTCACTAGGGGTGTACAGACTCCTGGAGGGGCCCCTTACGGCCCAAGCACAATATCAAGCCATCTCGTGGCGTGCAATATCTCAGGCCCTCGGCCTCAAAATCAACAAGCCACCTCGTGGCGTACAATATCTCAGGCCCTCGGCCTTACTCAGTCAGAATCTCATAAGCCCCTCGGGCAACAGTAAACATGATGCTCAGCTCAAAATATCTTTTAAGATATCATTTAAAGGGTTTAAAACAGAGTATGCATGGCTGAGTTATGAAAACAGTGGTATATAACATGACTGAGTACAAGAATAAAGTCAAATAGTGAGGAAATATAAGTAAAAATCCCCTAAGGGTCCAACTAGTTGGCACAGGGCCCAAATATGGCATTCCGCCCAAAACATAATGATAACAAATAGTTTTCAATCAAATACGCGGTAAAACAATCATTCGGGATAGACTAAGTCACAATCCCCAACAGTGCACAACCCCACACTCGTCGTCTAGCATGTGCGTCACCTTAATATAGCACCACGACGTGCAAATCTGGGGTTTCATACCCTCAGAACAACATTTAAAATCATTACTCACCTCAATCCGGCCCAAAATCTTGCTCGAAATGCTTTTGCCCCTTAAATCGGCCTCCGGATGCTCCGAATCTACCAAAATCAGAACATAACCATCAAAATATGCTAAAGGGACCAAGCCCACTGGAAAACAATCGAAAAACAATGCAATTCCCGAAATTACCAAAACTCGAACCCCGAGCCCACGTCTCGGAATTTGATAAATTTTACATCATTAGGTTCCTTATCTCCCCACAAGTTCGTACATATCAAAAGTTCCAAAATCCGACCAAAAATGGTCCTCCAAATCCTCAAGTTTAGGTCTCCAATACCAAGCCCTAGTTTCCTCAACTTTTACCCTAAATTTCCACTAATTTCATGATTAACCAATGGAAAAATGATCATAAACTCAAGTAATGAAGTTTAGGGAACTTACCCAACTGATTCACCTCGATTTTTCCTTGAATTCTCTGCCCTAGCTCGTTCCGTCTTCAAAAATGGAGTTCTTAGCCAAAAATTCACGAAGGAAATAATATATACTTCTGGACCAGGGATTCCGCATCTGCGGCTCCAATACCGTTGCTGCGGTACCGCATTTGCGGTCAAAGAACCGCTTCTGCGGTCCTCACTTACCCGACCAACTTCCGCATCTGCGATGCACCATCCGCACCTGCACCATCACAGGTGCGGTCCTCAACCACTTCTGCGGTTCCAGCCTGTCCTAGGCCTCTTCCGCTTTTGCGACTTGTGACCCGCATCTGCGGGGTCGCACCTGCGATCCTTTAACCGCAGATGCGGTTATGACAGCAACCAAAAAGGCTTCAGCTCTCAAGCTCAATTCCAAACCTTCCGCCAACCATCCGAAATCACCTCGAGGCCCCAGGGACCTCAACCAAAAGCACCAACAAGTCTTATACTATCATTCAAACTTATACCAACCTTCAAAACACCTCAAACAACATCCAAACCACCAATACACATTGAATTCAAGCCTAAGGTTCTACAATCTTCCGCATTCCGCTTTTGATCAAAAAGTATACCAAACCACGTCCAAATGACCTGAAATTTTGCACACACATCCCAAATGACATAACGAAGCTAATGTAACTTCCGGAATTCTATTCCGACCCTTATATCAAAATCTCACCTATCAACCGGAAAATGCCAAAATCTCAATTTCGCCGATTCAAGCCTAAATCTTCCACGGACCTCCAAAATGCATTCAGATCACGCTCCTAAGTCCCAAATCACCTAACGGAGCTAACCAAATCATAAAAATTCCAATCCGAGATCATATAAAAACAAGTCAAAACTTGGTCAAACCTTTCAAATTTCAAGCTTCAAACTGAGAACTGTTCTTCCAAATTCATTCTGATTACCCTGAAAACCAAAACCAACGATTTACATAAGTCATAATGCATAATACGGGGCTAGACATGCCCGAGATCTGGCGAGCGAAGTGCAAAGGCTCAAAATGACCGGTCGGGTCGTTACACCAACCTAAATTGCAAGATTCCTAAAATTCATCCCCGGGCCTACATGCTCAGATTCCGGAAATTTTTAAAGGAAGTTGTTACCCATAACCTTAGGAACATAAATATATGATTTCTACTAAGTTCCATAATAAATTTCGTGGTTAAATCTCACTATTATCAAAACCCTATATTTTCACCTAAACCCATGATTTTTACTAATTTACATGTTATAATCTACCCATAAACTATGTATTTAACTCACATTGTGTAGAATTTACTTACCTCAAAGTGCTAAGTCGAAATCCCCTCTTTGAGAGCTTCCCAATCGCTCATATGTGTAAAGAATGGGAGAAAAAAATGCGTAACTCCCATATTAAATAAAGTGCACTGCCCCAGCGATTTTTGCACCTGCGGTGCATAGGCCGCACCTGCAGATCCGCTTCTGCGGACCAGGTGTCCGCTTCTGCGGAATTGGCTGGGCCGGCTGGGGTCGCTTCTGCGGACGAGCTTCCGCTCCTATGGTCCCGCTTCTTCGAAAAAGGAGCCGCATCTGCGGAACCTGGGCTCCTCTCCTTGGGCCGCATCTGCAAGGCGTTGCCCGCACCTGCGAGCTCGCACCTGCGGCTGACCAACCGTAGGTGCGGTTATGATAGTAGCTGGAGCTTCAGCTCTTGCTCCAAACTTTCAACTTGGTCCGGGCCTCGTTTGATTGACGTTCGTGGCCCCTGGGGCCCCGCCCGAATGTACCAACAAGTTCGGAATCATAAAATAGACTTGCTCGAACTCTGAAATGCCCGAAACAACATTAAAACTAAGAATCACCCCCTAAAACCAATTGATTCAAACTTAAGAACTTCAAGTTCTTCAATTTACTTCCAATGCGCCTAAACATACTTATATTACTCGGAATGACTCCAAATTTTGCGTGCAAGTCTTAAATGCCATTACGAACTATTCCAGATCTCAGAGTTCCATTTGGACCTCGATATCACCAAAACCCGCTCCAAACCAAATTTAAAGGACTCTCAAAACATTCAAGAACCAACTTTCACTATTAGGCACCAAAATGCTCCCCGGTCATCCAAAACCCGATCCGAACATACGTCCAAGTCCGAAATCACCATCCGAACCTATTGGAACCGTGAAATCCCAATTCCGAGGTCGTTTACTCAAAATGTTGACCGAAGTCAAACTTGGCCTTTTAAGCCAACCTTAAGGAACCAAGTGTTCTGAATTCAACTCAAACTCTTCCAAATCCTGAACTAACCATTCCCACAAGTCATAAATAAGTAAAAGCAAGTACGGGAAGTCTTATTTAGAGGAATAGGATTCTAGAAAGCGAAATGACCGGTCGGGTCGTTACACTTCAAGCTCCAAAAATACTACAATGCTCCAAGATTAAATGCCCAAATATCTCCCAAAATTCAATATCTATCATTAGAGATCCCAACTACATCAAAATAAATACGAACAGATTCATAAATATCCATTTAGGCTTCACAATTCGGCAACAAGTCTTCAACCATCCCAAATTATCCAATAGGTTCACTCATTAGCCTATTCAATTCCATTATTATCATTTAATACTCATTTGGAGTCATTAATGATACTACGTTAATTACCCAATATCATCAAGTCACTATCCATTGTCTTCTCCAACAAAACCCTAGGTTCAAGAACACCAATTTCAAGAACTAGTGTTGTATCTTATCCAAATGGTGATTATCGATTCAATTCATTCATTAATTAAGTTATCAAGTCTATTAGAATCATTAGAAACTCAAGACATATCCATTTATATCAATTCATCACTATTCATCTTCTTCTTTGCCCAAATATCATTTTCAAGACCCACCCTTAGGGTTCATACAATATCTCATTACAACTTCAAATAAAACTCATAAACATGTTACCCATACTCCAATATGTCATATATATGAAGCTCAAGTGAAGAGATTACCTCTTGGTGGAAGAATCTCACTTTTCCTCTTTTTGATATTCTTGAAGATTCAACTCATTTCCTATGGATTGATCCATAATAATATTACTGTTATCCTTAAATGATGTTATATAATCATCCTTGTATTTAAAATTACTTACCTTGAAGTGTATCCATGGTGTAAGAGCTCCTCCCACTCTCTAGAAATCAATTCCAAGTCGAAGAACTAACTTATTCTCTCTCTACCTCCATGTTTCAGCTCTTTTAAAAATGACCCATAAATCTGTGTAGCCTCCCTGCATAGCCTACGCATGAAAGCTACAGAGGAGGCCTTCCCTTGGCCAAATTCTAAAATTGGCTACGCAGGTTGCGTATCCTGCTGCGTAGCTGCACTTCTACCTTCTAGTAAAAAGTCCATAATCATTGTAGAACTATCCAAAAGATGAACAGTTTAAAGTATTAGAAACTAGACATATAGAACTTTCTTTTGATAGATTATACACCATATAAACCTTCATATCTTAATATTTATGCTCATTTGAAGTTAAGTCTTGTGCGAACTCACTTGAAACTTTAGCCCAACATATAATTTCCAACTTGACTTTTCCTTAGGATTCTTCTTAGACCATAAACCATTTCTAATATACTCATATACATATTATCATGTTCAAGTGACATCATTCATATCATTAGCCCTTGCTCACACACGAATTAATATAATTAGCACATGTCGATCTTCTTTAAAGCCTTTAAACACTTCGAAATTTTTTGAGGTGTTACACAAAGCCTCGTACTCGGATTTCGTATTAGTTAATGGTACAGTTCTAATAGCCTACCTTAGGGTCTCCCCCGAAGGCGTGATTAGAACTACTTCGAGACCGGGTCCTTTCACGTTGGAGGCTCCATCCATAAACAAGGTCCAAACTCCCGATGTCGTTCCCGACACCAACACTGCTTCCTTAGCAGCCAAAGGCATTAACCCCAGACTGAAATCGGCCAAAACTTGTGACTTAATTGCAGTCATTCGTTTATATTCAATGACGAATTTTTTAACATCGACCGCCCACTTAGCCAGACGGCCTAACAACTCAAGCTTGTGAAGGACATTCCATAAGGGAAAGATTGTCACAACGACTATTGGGTGACACTAAAAATAAGGCCTAAGCTTTCGAGAGGCAACTACGAGAGCTAAGGCCAGCTTTTCGAGGTGCGGATAATGAGTCTTTGCTCCTGATAATATTTTACTAACATGATAAACAGGAAATTTCGTACCTTCTTCTTTTTGGACCAAAACGGCACTTACCGCTACTTTCGAGGCCGCTAGATAAATTAGCAGTTGCTCGCCTTTCCCCGATTTTGACAATAACGGAGGGTTGGATAGCTACCATTTTTAGGTACTTCGGTTCCTATTGTCATTTCGGAGTCCATACGAAGTTGTTCTTCTTTTTCAGAAGTGAAAAGAAGTGGTGGCATTTTTCTGAGTATCTTGAGAGGAATCTTCTAAGAGCCGTCAACCTACCGGTCAGCCTCTGTACTTCCTTCACACTTGTCAGTTGGTCGGGGATGTCCTTGATGAATTTGATCTTATCAGGATTTACCTCGATCCCTCCTTGCGAGACTAGGAACCCCAAGAATTTATCGAAGCCAACCCCGAAGGCACATTTCTCCTGGTTGAGTTTCATGTTATGCTTCCGCAAGATGTCAAAATTTTCTTGGAGAGGTTTCAAATGATCTTTTGCATTTAAAGACTTAACTAACATGTCATAAATATACACTTCCATCATTTTGCCTATCTGATTCTCAAACATCTTATTAACGAGCCTCTGATAAGTGACTCCGGTATTTTTAAGCCCAAAAGGCATCACATTATAGCAATAAATGCCAAAGTTTGTTATGAAAGAAGTTTTTTCTTGATCCTACGGTTTCATCTTAATCTAATTGTACCCGAAGTAAGCATCAACGAAACTCATTAGCTCGTGCCCGGCCGTAGAATCAATCATTTGATCAATGTTCAGCAACGGGAATGAGTGTTTGGGGTACTCATTATTTAAATCCTTATAGTCCACACACATCCTAAATTTGTTATTCTTTTTAGGTAATACAACTACGTTGGCTAACCATTCCGGGTACTTTACCTCTCGAATTGAACCGATGTTAAGTAGTCAGGTTACCTCTTCCTTAACAAAAATGTTCCTGACCTCTGCTATCAAGTGTTTCTTTTTCCTTACCGGTAGGATGTTTGGATCCAGAATTATTTTGTGGACCGCTACCTCTAATGGGATACCTGTCATATCCGAGTGGGACCACGCAAAGCAGTCAACGTTAGCTTTTAAGAAAATTTATAAACTCTAACCTGAGCTCGGGATTTAATCCCGTCACGAAATGAAACTTTCTTTCCAAAAACTCCTCGAACAAAGCCACTTGCTCGAGCTCTTCTATGGTCGACTTGGTCGCATCCGTCTCCTATGGTACCTGAAAGTACCTCGGAATCTGATAGGATTACGATGACTCCTTGCCTTTTTATCATCTTCATTCGAAAAGGGAGAATGCATCAGCTCTTATAATTGCTATTTGTTGGATTATTTTCCCTTGATGCTGGAAATGGTCACCACGTTCATCTCCCTTGCCGCCTATTGGCCTCCTCGTATCTGCTTGATCCTTTCTGGCATCGGAAATTTCAGCAACTGGTGATAGGTCGAGGGCACAACCTTCATCTCGTGTATCCATGGCCTTCCGAGGATCACGTTATAGCTCATGTCGCCATCTACCACTTCGAACATGGTGGTCTTTGCTACACCTTCAGTGTGATTGGGTAGCAAAATTTCTCCTCGGGTTATCACACTTGTCAAGTTGAAGCCAGCTAGGAGCTTTGTTGCCGGAATGATGTTCCTGATTATTTTTGCTTGCTCCAAAACTCTCCATTGTATGATGTTGGCTGGAACCGGATTACGAATTCCCGCAACAGCTCGGATTCTCCTTGTAAAATTATGAATATGTCCGCCTTTCTATCCTGAACCTTTCTTGCTCCAGCATGGGCCTTAATGAACGAATCTGCAGTGCCCCCTTCATGAGGGTTTCACTGAACTTCTTCAACAAAACCGACTCGATCTCATGTTGAGCCAAATCGTTTCCTTTTACTGTCGTGGTGTAGGTTGTGATGTGCTCCTGCGGATCCGAAGTTCCATCATACATTGGTATGTCTAACATCTTGAATCTCTTTCGAATTAACTCTAGTGCCGCACTTAGCTTAAACGGCAACTGCGCGTATATTTTGGAATCTGGACCCTTTAATACCGGCGGCGCACCCGGAATCTGATCCATCCGAGCGTGAAACTCCTTCGCATTTTGATCCATTCGTTCATTCATTTCTCTCATGAATCTCATGAGCTCGGTTTTAAAAGGATCACTCAATTTATTGTTCACAGATCCACTACCGATACCCCCGGCTTCTTCGAAACTGACCTCATCCATTGGAGTGTTATTATCGGTCCTTTGTGATGTTTGATTCGCGGGAACGTTGGGATGAACCGGGCTCCTTTCGTTAGAGTTGTTGGAAGCACCCGATAATGCCTGTTTCAATTCCGTCATCACACGATCTTGCCTTGAGAGGTGTTCCATGATTGCTCTTTGTTGTTTTCTCAAGAGTTTAACCGTTTCCACAACATGTTCGTCCTCCTGCATCATCAAGAGTTGGGCCCTGCACATGTCGAAGATATTGCCCTTCGCGAACTGGGGTTGTCTCATCCTCTTCATTGCGAGTTTCGCTGATGGAATCATCACGTTGAGATACCTCTTCTCGTTCATCGTGTGCTCCAACGTTATGAACGTTGTTGACATCATTGGTTGCCATATCTGACTTTTACTTAAGAAAAAATTGAAATTCGTTTGCAAGAAACTAATGGATCAATGCAATTAGGTAGATGTCTATACCCCACAATGGGCGCCAAACTATTTACCTGTAAAACGGTACAATTGAATTTACAATGAGATTTATACACAAATAAATCGATTTGATCCAATAATGATAAAGAAGTGAAAATAAAATAAGATCACCGACTAAAATTAAAGGAGATAACGAGCTTGATTCCAAACTCAGTCTTTCCGAGAGCAAATTAAAAGGCACTGATCATGCAATGATAAAACTGTTTATATTGAGCATAAAATAGTAGAATAAAGCGTTGTGTGTAAAATGTTTCATGTCCTACTAGGGTTTTCAATCCTGCTATTTATAGTTATCCTTAGGGAGACAAGATCCTAAAATCAAGCTCCTCTTGAATGAGAATAAAAAGGCCATTGATGGGTGCATAAAGGCTGGCCTTTGAATGCAGATATTCTCTGTAACGGTTGCTCATTAAATGTTATCTGATGCCAAGCGTTTAATCTTCACCATCGGTTGTGCTTCCTTTGGGATTCATCCTGTACCGGTTACATACTTCGCACCCAGCGCCAGTTATTCGTTAACTCATCTTTTATTTGTCTTCGGTTCCACGTGTCACTTTATCATTCGACCACCTATTATCAATCAAGTTCACCCCATACAGCTACAAATTCATAAGTTTTATTTGAGCCATCAGGTTGGAATACAGGTGTATGAGCTGTACTTATGTGTAATTCTCTCTTGATAATAAGAACTAAAGAGAGAAATTATATTAAAAAGCATGAATACTAATATCTTCTTCAAAAGAGATAAAATACAAAATGAACCAACGTTAGTAATATACAAAATGAACCGACTTGAATAGTATTTTCTGTTATAAGGACCTTTATATATAATGGCTCAAGGAAAGGTTCGTTCAGCATCCAAGAGACAAAAAGCTCTTCTATTTAGAGAAAGTTTTGCTATAGTTATTCGATTTAAATAGCTCTTCTAACATTACAAACCAAGATATCTGGCAATAATTCAAATATTTTTTTCCGTTTTCTATTTAAATAGCTCTTAAAATTTCAAATTTGTTACTTGGAAATTGATTTTGACTGGCCACCCATCGTAAAGCTGACATACAAAACTTATTCATTAAACGGGAAATATAGTTCGCGAATCAAAATAAAGTAGGATTACCTGCTACATATTAGTCATTTTGGCAAATTAAATTTGTTTCAAAATATATTGCGTTTAAGAAAATAAGAAGCCATTTAATTATTATTTTTTCAAATTTACCAATACTAGTATTAATTAAATGAGACATATAACAACAACAACGACCCAGTGAAATTCTACAAGTGGGGTCTGGGGAGGATAGTGAGTACGCAGACCTTATCCCTACCCCGGGGGAGTAGAGAGGCGGTTTCCGAAAGACCCTCGGCTCAAGAAGAAGAATAATTAAATGAGACATCTAAAGGATAAATGGTGAAAAAGGAGAAGAGGTTCACGTCCTAATGGTTGATTTATCTTATTTAACCAATATATTTGTCAAGGAAGGTTACTACAGTGAACCTTTTTCTTAAACCTATACTATAGTGAACCTTTTTCTAAAATCTAAGGAGCAAAATTGGTGAAACTTTTAGGGTGCGTATTGGTAGAAGGAAAATATTTTTTAATTCTTTTTTCATGTTTGGTTGACTTACATATTTTGAAAAATATTTATCACATGAATTCATTTTCCTTCAATTAGAGAAAATAACTTCCCTTTTTTCAAAATTCTTTCTCAACCTTCCCAGCACCCATCCTCCTGCCTCCCAATATTGCCACCGTTACTTTGGTTCTTAGACCCCGACCCACCACCCTCCCCTGCCCTTACACATTTCGTTTCATATAGTGTTTGCCTAAATTATTTATTTTCAAACTATATTTTTTGCTGCCTAATCAAACACCGGAAAATAAGTAAGAAAATCACTTTTTTTCTAAGGAAAACATTTTCTGTCATACCAAACACACTTAATGAAACACCTTCAGATTTAACTAACTTTAGTTGTTTGTAGAATCCAAATAACTCAAAACGGAATACAAGACAAGGAAACACAGAGGATGATATTTGAATAATGTATAAGGCACAAGTTTCATTTATACAAAACAGCATCTGAAATTTATTGGATATAGAACTTTCATCTTCTTCACTGAATATTTTCTCCTTTGGGAATCAATAATATGAGTTGTTCTCTATAAACATGAAACAAAGGGTAAGAATTGTTCCCTAATTAAGTGGCTAATTTTCATCTTGTACAAAAAATAGCTCCTAAGAGAAGCTAATTCATTTACATGTATAAAAAATGGCCTAAATAAGAATAACACAAGACATGCTTTGCCTTAAGCTGTCACTGCACAGAATGTATTTGACTAAAAAATTGGTATATACTGCCAGAGAGCACAGTTTCTAATGCTTTTAATGCCTCCTTGTGCTGTATCCTGTTTCAGGTCTTTAAGTATAAAGTAGTTTATCCCTCTGTTTGAATCAAGCATTCTTTAGGTAATCCGAATTCCTTTTTCTGCAGAAGAAGTTGTCGTCTCCAAGGATCATTATGCAACTTGTAGTGCAACACCTAAGGAAACAAAAGGAAAAACATATCTCTCAGCATATTATTATTTTCGGAAAGATGGAATTATTGTCGATCATGTACATGTACTAATCAAGGCTTTTTCTCTGCCGCATATGTCTCAGCATGGTGCTAAGATTCAGAATTGTATTAATAAAACAATCTACAGGTATAAAAGCATTAGAGAAAACATGATAAGTACCTGTATGAATGTGGCAAACACATCATCTTCCTCTAGCTGCGAAAACTTTAGACCCCAGTCCTCAACACTACCACGTAAAGCTTTCTGTCTCTCAGCTTCAAGCACAACTGAATCCCGATACAAGAATCTTTGCCAGATTCTCTTCACATTCGCCAATTTAAATTCTATTTCTGTCTCGTTAAAGCTCTACAAGAAGTAAATATATTATCAGTCAATCCTAGCTACACCTACCATGAATGAAGCGAAAACTTCTACATTGAACTGAAGAGAGCATAGAGTTACCCGGAGAATGTTTAATAGATTGGGTATTTCATCTTCACGTATCCTAACGGCAAAACTTTCGTAGTTGAGAAAATTCTCATATGGCAGGTATATCCCGTCCTGAGCATAGGGAAATGGAAGTCAGACACATAGGACATAAGAGTAAGTATTCAAAAAGCTTCATATGAAGGCGCTTATCTGTCGCAATCCACTGGAATAAAGCGTGCAATAATAAACTACCTGAATCACCACTGGAATGCACCCTTGCAAAATACTATCTTCCATTCTACCACTCCAACCATCCCCAGGCATAACCCCGCAAAAGACAGAACTTGCCAATTCCTCGTGGTAGTTCCCAGCACGTAGTGGTGTCACTATCACATCCTCTGCGTGCTGCTTGCCAAGCTTACCTTCCTTGTTAAGGGTTGATCCAAATTCTTCGGCCACTTTTTGCCTTATGCCCATACTATACCTGCAGATTTCACCAACAGCCTCACTATTATTAAATTTTGTCAAAAGCTGTGTGCTAAGGATGATTTGTAAACCAACAATACAAATGGCCAACGTGCTCTCTTCTACCAATAATGGTTAATGAGCGAGCTGTCAGAGACCCGGAGGTTAGTGTCTCGAACATAACGTGCTTCACGTCTTGCAGTAGAAATCCAAATCTTATAGGCTTCAGATCACTTACGTAGCTTCTGGTCTTCCATTTTTATAAGCTGGTCCAAGATTTCCATTAAAATAGAAGAATGTCTTCCGCTTCTCACGAGGTCTGCATGCGTATTTGTCCAACAATATTTGGTCATGACTCATGGTCAATATAAAATAAAATCTGAACCAAATGCATTTGAAAGGCAAAACTACCTGGACCATAGTTTAGCCTCTAAGGAACCTTCATCAGGTCGTTTCCAAGCTGGAAGTACGAGATCTTTATTTGGGTCAAAGCAAGGGTGGTTTCCTCTTCTGTCCGAGGAAACTGAATCCCAATTATCAGCCCAATACGCTGTTGTTGAATGGTTATGCTTCGAGTTTGTATTACCCCAATGGACCAACATCATGCTGTTCCATATCTCTTTCGGAGCATAGCAAGCACCTTCATCCCATGAGAAGAACTGCCTTGAAAAAAAGATGAAATCAGTGACATCAATACCATAAAAGTTTTACCGTTTCTTTCCTTGTTCATTAGTTTTTGTCTTTCTTTCTTCTATGAATGTTTAAGCATCTCTAATTACTGTTTGCTACATATTAATGTGGAAATCTTTATAGAGATCATACCCAGATGTGATCCTTTCCAGATGAGCGGTTCCAATACGGATACTGTGTGATTATATGATCATAAGCCTTTTTATAGAATTCCAGCGTCAGAGAACTTCTCAGCCCTTTGTGTTCCTGAAATTGATCATAAAGAAAGTGTAACCTAAGTACATGTTCAAGCCATGATATAGGCATGTCCATTCCAATAACAAACATAAAAGTAGTTTCATGCAGGATATATGGCATTAGGATCCATAAACCACATAATTTAATGTTCTACATGTACACAGGGCTTTGGGGTAGGACATCAAATGGATATTATGATTTAGGTCTGCACGCAATGTGAACTTGTCAACAGTCAAACAAATCTGCTCACTACATGTTTTCAGAAAGAGGTATATATCGTACAGGTGATTTTTGACATAATAATACAGAAAAATAAAACGCAACAATACCTGCATGTTCAAATGTGGAGCATCATCAGCACGAGTTATAATACATGAATCAAGAACTGGAACAAAGAAAAAATCTGCTTCCTCTCCATTCAATGTCCGATGAGGGCTAGCTAACAAGCTCTCATAGAGTGCCATCTATGAAAAAACTTAAGCATAGTTAATTAATGTCATACCAAACATTCAATTGTTCAGTTGGAGTTGCCTAAGACTGTTACCTGTGCGCCATACAGCTGGTCAGTCCAAATTGTAGCATTTCTGTGATCATACATTCTGTTCACACATTCCAGTTTAAAGTGCCGTCCCTGCATTACCCAGGAAGCAAATATGTATTAGAATTTTACTCTTCAATCGAACAGATAAGATTGGCAGAAGAAGTTGTTCTGACCTCTAAAAGAAGACTATTGAAGTCTGGAGGCAAGTCATAAACATATATGAGGGGCCTTCTCTTCTCCGCGATAGCATCCAGATTGACAAGATTTACTCCGCTCATCAAATTCTCAGGAACGTTGACCTGAGCTGGTCGTAGCCAGTGAGGCCACTCTGTAATGGATGATACGACGGAGGGTACACTGCAATCTGCTCCGAACCAACCACTGCTACACTGCAATATGTAAGCAAAAGGAGCTAGCGTTATAATAGACCATGTTAAAGAAGTTCTGCTTTTGTACACTCACAGTACTTTCTCAGTGAAGATGAAGTTGTCAGAAGGAAACTACAAGTTTGTGTGGGTATAAAGAAGGGACATGTTTCACACTTTGACACGAGGAAAATGACAAGGTGATCTAAAGGGAAGTGTCTACTAGACAACTTTCAGAAAATTTAAACAAAACAAAAGCCAGGTAATGAGAAAATGAGAATAAGAATGATTAAGGCTAAATTCTGCAATCAACATCTAAATCTCGGTCAAATATTTTTGAAACTTTCCTCGAACAAAAGACAATGAGGGTTGATTTTACCTGACAAAATCCACCTCGACACAACCCATGGCCTGAGCATTGATTTATACAAGTGCTTAGAACAGACACCTCACAGAATCGACCCCACAGACCATCATACTTGCAATCACACTCCTCTTTGAAAAGCACTTTGGAAGCATATGCTTCTGCAGGATCCACATTACACCACCCTCGTTTGCTACCATTGGTAGTGAAGACATCGAGATCAGCTTTTGTCCAGTCAGTCATAGGAGAACCACCAGGTTCAGATGGAGGACTGAATCACATATACAAGCAGTTATTGTCAAGATCCTTGCTATGCAAGATAGCCAAATCAAGGTTACTTGAGAAACTGATAGGCTTACTTGATTGTAAAGCCACATGCCTCAGCAAGTGGACGATTTGGGTATTTTGTGCCTTCCCCACAAAAGCACATTGCTCTTGTTGTGTCGCAATAAGCAGCACAAATTGAGACAACCCAACGCCCAAACTGTGCCTCCTTTGGTCCAGGGTAGTTGCAGCTCAACTCCTGCCTCTCTGCACAATCTTCACCTGAAAAGATATGGCATTATGTGAAACCGTAATCTAAAAATATAGGTGCTTAACTACAGGTGAAACCAGGTCAGACTCCTATAGTAAGAAAGTCTTAAAAAAATGGATGAGTACTTTAAGAAACATGCGAGAAAGTAAATACAGGAAGCCTTTAATTTGTATATTTCTTTGTAAGAAAGATACCAGTATTTGCCACATGACAAAAGAGCTTTCATATTTCTTTTTAGGAGACAACATGGTATCATCCCCTTGGAACTATGGAAAGGAGATGAAACCGTTACAATCATCAACATGAATCAAAACTACCAAGTATTTGAAAGTTACTTGTTGGCTATTCAATGCACAAAATAAATGGCATCGATATAAGGAGCAAAAATATTTACTGTCCATATCATGAACACACTAATCAGAATTATGTGTTCTAAGATAAACATCAATATAAGGAGCGAAAAGGTTTACAAACCAGTGAAACCATGAAAGCAGCGGCATTGACCCAATTCGCGATTGCAGATGCCTTGACCACTGCAATCATTCCTGCAGCTCTTGCCACTGATTGGCTGATACCAGTACACCCATAATGAGCTAAATTATCTCGGGAAACAGATTAACAGAAACTAAGAGCAACATAACTTGACCTTGTTGGATTAGATACTAAATGAAGCTTCTACCATCGATGAATCTCTAACAGTAAGAGTGTAACTTACCAAAAACATCAACAGGCAAGAAGCTTTACATAAGTAATCGAAAGAAAGCAGTTTTACAAGCTTACCTCAATGACTTTAACTGCGGAAGTATTTGAATCGCAACCAGCTAACCATCGGCCAACCTCCGCCTTCCATGGAGCACCTCGATATACCACAGAATTGTGTAAATCGGAAGGAAAATTGACATTAAGATCAACCGTTGAGATGGGGCTTCTCGTATCAGGATTGCTTTGACTTCCTTCGGTTGATATACTGTCTGTTGCATTATTCTTTCTATCTTCAATTGACTTATTATCTTTCAGGATAATCTTTTCTGCTTCATTGGATCTATTTATAGGTACACAAGAGTTCTGAAATGGCCTAAAGTAGTCCAAGGAAGGCGCAACCGGGTATATGAATAAATGAACAACTGAAACCAATGTCACAATTGAAGCAACTGATACCATAAGGGACCATGAACACCTCCATTTCTGGAAAGAGAACATGATCCCTCAAACAACCTTTGCTTCTTCCTATTGAAAATCTTGATTTTATTTAACACAATCTAATTCTTTTCCACCTGCAAACCCCTTGAAGCAGAGTCAACAAACAGAGTTAATAACCTTCCAATACTCACAGGAAGTATGAAAAGCAACAAAATATAACAACTTTAACAGCAAAAGACACCAGAAAAGTGCATTAAATCAAGCAATCACATCCTCACTTGGGTGAGGCAATAACACAAACTTTCACTTAAAAAGAACAGATTTTTATTCAAGAAAGTAGCAGAAATATGTCAAAAATAGCAATAAAGCATTTCAATACTCAAGAAAAATAGAACTTCAAATACTTGCATTAGTACCCCAAATACAAGAAAACCATGTAAATGCAAGAGAAATAATGAACAACTGACCACTTCAAGATCTGAAATAGTAGCTTCCTTTGGAGGATCAAGAACCTAAAATTGAAGCAAATGAATAAGCAAAAACCCCATTAAAATTACAGCAAATTTAACATATTTATACTGCTTTTAGTCAACCATACATACCCAGAAAGTAAAGGAGGAGAAGTGGGGTGAAATATGAATAGAATATGCAGCTTACTTTTCAACATAATATATACTTGTGCACAAGCAGTTAAGCACAAGAGGTTTTTGAATGGCTTGAAGGGTGAAATAATGAACTATTTTTATGGTCAATATGATTATAATTTACAGCTTTCCTCAGTTGCTTTGACAGGAAGTTGTCGTAAGATAACAAAAAAGTTATTTTTCCCAGGAAGTTGTGTTAAACCCAATTCTTGGTTACTTTTCATATTGTGAATTCTTCCTTTTTTTTCTTTTATTTTCCCTCTCGTTGCCAGTATTACTTTCACTTCAAGATTTAGAGCCCGTTTGGATTGCTTTATTTTAAGTGCTTTAAGCCAAAATAAAGCTATTTTGTAGTGTTTGGATAAAGTAAAAAAAAGTATTTTTTGTTAAGAAACTTAGCTCAAAGTAATAATATGAAACAAGCAAATAGACAAGAATGTAGAGAGAAGAGAGAAGAGATTCTTATTTCTCCAATGTATTCAAGTATATACAATGTGGTGCTAAAACCCTCTATTTATAGGATTACATAGAGGCATACAAAAGAATGCCATAAACATGACATTAAACATTTGAGATCATGGAGGAAGATGATGGGGAGGTTATGGAGGTGTGTGAGTTACAACTATAATGGTGAGAAGTAGTGGGAGTTATCTACATAATGGAGAAGAGCAGTGGGAGTAACTTCTTTAGGAGTTATAGACATCCACTACAAAATATAATATTTCATAACACTCCCCCTTGGATGTCTATAGATAATGTGCCTCGTTAAAACCTTACTAAGAAAAAATCCTGTGGGAAAAAATCTTAGTGAAGGAAAAAGAGTACACATATCTTGTAATACGCATTACTTGCTGCCTCATTAAAAACCTTGCCAGGAAAATCCAGTGGGATAAAACCTTAGCTAAGGGAAAAAGAGTACAACGCGTATTTGCCTCCCCTGATGAAAATATCACTTTATTTCTCGGAGACGACGAATTCCAAGCTTGTATAACAACTTCTTTAATATTGAAATCGGTAATACCTTGGTGAATTATTCCGTCAAATTATCACTTGAACGAATTTCTTAAACATCTGTTTCATCATTCTGTTGAAGATCGTCTCTGTAAAGAAACTTTGGCTAAATGTGCTTTATTTTGTCTTCTTCAATATATCGTTCTTTCAATTGAGCTTGCAAGTAGCATCGTCTTCAATATTATTGGAATCGTCTCTTCAAAGAAAAGTCACACGTCCTCACATGAAAATAGATTGTTTGAACAACGAACTATGCCCTGCATTTGTATAACCAACAAAACCTTGACAATATTTGTTAGAATAAACAAATCTATATCAAGGATTCTTTTTTGCAATATAATACTAATCATATTTCAATATCTCCATATAGCCTTTATACTTTCAGTTGTTGGGACTATTCGTCCAGCTTCATATTTTTCATTTGGCCAATCATTTATCTGTCCAAATTCCATGACAGATTTGAGCTCAAGATCCTCGTCAATATTAATAATATTGAGCGCTACATTATATTAACAACATCGTCGACGATCATTTTACATCGGTTCCATCATCACACAATAAAGACATAGCTTATCGATCATTATTTTCAGGTACCTGAGCCTCTTCCATGAGGTCTTATAGATTGTTATGTCGTGGTGCTCTTCTAGAGCACTTGCCTCTTTATAATGACCATCTTGATCATTTGCTCCACTCCTTCTTCAAGGAGTTTTATCTTTGGAACCAACGTGTCATGGACTCTATCCATCTTAGACTTTATTTTACTTGGAGCATTAGCAGCTGAAATATGACATTTAGCTTTGGGTCAGCAGATGCCCCTGGCAATATTTTGCAACTGAATTACCACTTGAACTTCAAGTTAACATTTTCTTGTACGAGGATTTAGATGTACTCATAATAATTCATTCCACGTATCAATTTTTCAGCTGCCTATTTTCTCCCCCTAATGTTGGGATCACCAACACATTTTCTAACCTTCTTTGTGAACCCATATTTGTGCATTGTAATGGGATAATTAAATCATATCGCACATTCATATTTCTAGATGGAAGTTATTTGGTTCCTGACCCTGAACCAATTGTGACAGGGAGAATTTTTCATAACTTGTTGGCTAGATGCGTACAAGTGCTGTTGTATATTAAATAATACACCTCATACCAAATTTCTATTTGAGAGTTTTGTTCTCATAACCAATGGTTTAGCTATAATTGGAGGCATACAACTTCTGCTAAACCAACTTAGATATAAACCAGCATTATCAAGATAAATTTATATTCTGGACTGTGCTCTAATAATTTGAGTAATCAATCTTGCAAAATCCAAACTGCAAGTTGATATCAAACGCACATGTGACCATACAACAAATGCATATATTAAAATCATATAATAGTAAACGGTCCACATGGCAGGTGACTGGGCCCATATATATATAACCTTTTATTCGTTCCAGAAATCAAGGAATTTAATCCCAACCTTAGCTGATATATCATGAGAATAAGCAGCACAAGAGAATTCTTGAAGAATCTTATATTTCTTCAATATATGCCAATGTGAATTCTCAATCAATACATCATAAATGAACCGGGATGGCCAACCGGTCATGCCAACTGATATTTATTTCAGTAAACATCTAATTTACTATGTCATGCGATTCCATCATCATGCTTATTTGTGTAGTACAAATAGAAGAAAAATCGGGTAACCTTCATATTTACCCGGTATGTTATAGTAATATGAAGATAATCGATCTTCCTTTCATTTATAGTCTCAATATGCCAACCACTTTGGCTAATACATTTGAAACTCAAAAAGCTTCTTTTGAGACTTACTACCACCAATGCCATGAATAATTTTATTTATTCGGGTAGTAACAAATTCGCTCTTCTGGAGCTCTCAATAATTTTGCACTACAAGATCTTTTATAACAACATCCAAGTGGTGAATTTTTCCTCCACGGAGAAAAATATCTTATCATAACAATTGTCATGGTCAAAATCATCATAAGCAAAATCTTTTCTTGCTTTAATTTTTCCTTTAATAACTTTTTATAAGGCATGGCAAAATATTTTCGGCTTACCACATGTACACGACCAATGACATATTCGTGTAACCACATAGTAATGTTCATGATCTTTCTTTCTCTCAAACCTTCCATAGAGGTGAATTGTAGTATTTATTCAACCATGCATAAATACATTCTTGTGCATAATTTGTATCACATATATATTTTCACACTCACTTCAGGAATGAGTTTGCATTTACAATGCTTATCACAAGTCGCATTCTTTCAAAAAAATAGACTATAATCGTCTGAGCGTGCCTCATATTTACAGACCATATTGATACACAATTCCTTCACCTTTGAAGGATTATTTTGAGAACCCTTATTGTTCTCCTTTTTATAATTACCATAATGATGACTATTATTATTTTGGTCTTTGGCACGCCCACGTTCATTAGTCAACCACTTGTCTTCATTATTATGCACCACTATCACATTCACTTCAAGAATGGAGCAAATCAAGTGGGACAAGCTTCATGCTTTTTCATGAAAAATACATTATTTTTCATTAGTCATCATTAGATCATCAATTTGGTCCATTCGGACTAAAACCCAATGCCTTATCCATATAAAAGCATGCTAGGCCATAATAAGTTTGGACTCAAATCCAACTCTTATTATCATAGTGCATCAGGACTTGAACCCGATGTCTTACCCTTATAGTGCGCTGAGACTTGAACCCACCATCTTACCCTCAATTAATAGCATAATAAACCAAAGTATACTGGGACTCGCCCTCGAGTATTTAAAAGTGTTACATCACTTTAGGCAACCATGCATACTATATAACTCTGTCATGGTTCAAGTATATTTTCTAATGCAAAACATTCAATTTAAAGAACTATTGCATGATAATCCTAGGTACTAATAATAAACAAAACCAAAGTAGCAGCAGCCAAGTGTTAAGAAATTATCGTAATTCATTGACAAGCAAATCTTATAAGCGTTCGCTGTCAGCTACCACTTATCATCTCTTATTCTTACATCTCTAAATTAAATGTGTCTTAAATGGTGTGACGAAAGCATGTGGACATTCATAAAATATCATAACAATGAAGGAATTTTTTAACTGTTTTACGCAAACTCACAAATTAATTATGAAACGGTAATCCATACACATTATAACCCATAAAATACGACTAAAAGTACTATCATATCCTTTCATCTTTATTAATATAATATCAACCAATAACAAAATATTAGAAAGAGCTATTATCAAACCAAAGTCATGGGTTCATTTGGTTATAAGAGCACGTAATCGTATAAATTTTTCTTTCTTTGGTATTGGACTGTGAGGTAAGCACAAAGAGAAAATGACAAATATCAACATTCAGTAAATTACCTAATAGCTTGGTAGGTTTCTATTATATTACTTAATTGTCATCCTTATTTGTACGTTAAAAAATAGAGCATGATTAGCATAAATGAGGAATGGGTAAAATCAAAAGAAGTAGATTCCATCTACACAAACACACGTTGCTATACCTATTAGCATACCTGATTTTGAACCTATACTCATTCTTTCGCAATTCGTGCTGATAATGTGTTAAGAAACTTATATTTATAGGATTACATAGAGGCATACAAAAGAATGCCATAAACATGACATTAAATATTTGAGATCATGGAGGAAGATCATGGAGAGGTTATGGAGGTGTGAGAGTTACAACTATAATGGTGAGAAGTAGTGGGAGTTATCTACATAATAGAGAAGAGTAGTGGGAGTAACTTCTTTAGGAGTTATAGACATCCACTACAAAATATGATATTTCATAACACTTTTAAGCACTTGTTTTTAAGTTAAAATGACAAAAATAAGCCAAAAGTCAAAAGTTAGAATTTCTAACTTATGACTTTTGGCTTAAAAATCACTTAAAACAAACACATCCAAATGGGCTCTTAAACAAATGGAGTAGTAGTTTTCTACTAGTAACTTTTATAAAAGAAATTGCATTGTCTATTTTGATATGAGTTTAATTTTAATGATGGTGTAAAAAATATTCAAACTATCAAATAAATAATTTTTGTTTTAGTGTGATTGGTAACTTGAGAGCTGAAGTAACTTATTATGACATATTAAAATATAGTACTCATATCCTAAAATGTTAGGGGTAGTTTGCTTTGAGACAAGGTTATTCCAAAATTATAGTCTCACATATATATGATAAATAATAACATGATTTTAGTACTTTTAACATTTTATCGATAGTAGCTAATATCAATAACCAAAACATAGAATAAATGTTATCCAAATTTTATAATTAATATCCTAAATCTTAATAAACAATCCCTAAATGCATTATGATCCTCTTGATACACAAACAAATGCTAATTTTAATATAACAATAACTATGTCTCAATTTCACATAAGGCAAATACATAATCCTCAATTGGCTCCATTTGTGCTCATTATATGATTCTATAATTTGTCTTTTAGGATATATAAGTGTCACGACCTGAATTTCCCTCCCTCGGGAGTCGTGATGACGCCTACTCGCGAAAGCTAGGCAAGTCGAGTGTTGCAGATTTTATTACCCTTTTTCCTCAACCCCTTTAACAATTACGAGTTAACATATGATCACCAGCGGAATAAAAATGCGGAAGACGAAATTTAATAGTTTAACTTAAGACAAATACGATTCCATAACAATAATCCACCCAGAACTAGTGTCACAATCACACAGACTATCTAAGAATACTACAAATAGGGTCTGAACAAAGAAAAATACACGTCTGTCTCTGAAATAAGTAAGAACAGAAGGAAATAGGATAGAAGGGGACGCCAAGGCCTGCGGACGTCTGCAGGACTACCTCGGGTCTCCGCTGGACTGAAGGCAGCAACCTCACTGTGGTCCAAATGCTCCAGCACCGGGATCTGCACACAGTGCAGAGTGTAGTATCAGCAAAACCGACCCCATGTGCTGGTAAGTGTCGAGCCTAACCTCGGTGAAGTAGTGACGAGGCTAGGACAAGACTACCAAATAAACCCGTGCAGTTAAATCATATACGACAAATAATGATAACAGAAACTGGCAGTTAAAGATGGGAAGGGGGAACATGCTGCGGGGAAATACCAAGTACTAATAGAATTTCAGTAGAGGAGCATAAAGAACACCATAATTTCATGTCAACAAGAATAAGGAAAACAGTAACAAGTGCACGACATCACCCTTCATGCTTTTACTCTCGTTCTCACCATAAGAATCAATATTCACTTTTATTTTTTCTTGTTGTGGCATGCAACCCGATCCCAATCATTTAAAACTGTTGCGGCGTGCAACCCGATCTCAATCATATAATGATGTTGCGACGTGCAACCCGATCCCAATCATTTAATATTGTTGCGGCGTGCAACCCGATCCCAATCATATAATGATGTTGCAGCGTGCAACCCGATCCCAATCATTTAATACTGTTGTGGCGTGCAACCCGATCCCAATCATATAATGATGTTGCGGCGTGCAACCCGATCCCAATCGTTTAATACTGTTGCGGAGTGCAACCCGATCCCAATCATATAATGATGTTGCGGCGTGCAACCCGACCCCACCTGTCCACCCTTATTACTCCTTGTTGCGGCGTGCAACCCGATCCCATATAATATTGTTGCGGCGTGCAACCCGATCCCAATATACAAATCAACACCAATCACAAAAGAATCCCGGCAAGGGAACAATAGTATAACAACAATATCCCGGCAAGGGAAACAATATCATAAGCAATAACATTCCGGCAAGGGAAACAATATCATAAATAATAACATCCCGGCAAGGGAAACAACAATATATCTCATCTCGTTTCCACAATCACTTCACAACATAAGTCTCAACTTGAGCCAATGCTCAACAATGGTCAATTACCAAGAATACTTTCGTAAGCCTTGTTCAGCATTTATAATCATCATATTAAGCATGGACAATACATAACGGAGTCACAACAATCATAGTAAAGACTCACGGGCATGCTTGACACCAATGTATAGATACTCGTCACCTCACCTATACGTCGTACTCAACACTTAACACATAGCAAATAAGACCACAACTCCTATTCCCTCAAGCTAAGGTTAGACCAAACACTTACCTCAATGCCACGAACACAATCAAGCCTCAACTACCGCTTTACCTCTTGATTCCACCACCAATCCGCTTGTATCTAGTCACAATTTACTTAATAACATTAATAAATGCTAAATAAACCAATTCTAATGCATGAAAATAGGTTTCCCAATAAAATGTTTGTTCCCAAAATAGTTCATAACCCGACCCCGGGCTCGCATTGGTCCTACTCGAAATGTCGCGGACCCAAAACCCGAATTACCCATTCACCCCCTGAGCCCGGGATATACAATGATTTTGGAATCCTGACTCAATTTGCAGTCTAAATCCGCCAAATTCGATATTGCCTAAGTTCTACCCAAATTCTCCAAATTCCACCATGAAATCCCTAGATTCTAGGATGAAATCTTGTAAAAGAAGTTAAGGAGTGAAGAAATGAGTTTAAAATCACTTACTTGATGTTTTGGGGAAAAAGACGTGTTTGAAAATCGGCCTCTTCTAGTTTTTAGGAGTTTGAAAAATGGAAGATGGACTTGAAAAGTCTCGTTTATAATGTATACCTTTCTTCAGGATCCTCGACGCCTGACGCCAGAAAGAAGGGACCGCGGATCCGCGGAGCATCACCACGGAACCTGCGGAAATAGTTCGAAGCGCCGCTGCGAAGATTTTGGCCTGCGCACTGCTTGATCGCGAAACCCACCGCAGGCCAGCAGAAGTCCCAGCGCGGGATGGCGAAGATTGCCCGCTGGACCAGTAGCTCCAGTTCACAGACCGTTGTCTGCAACTTCACTTGAACCTGCCAATAGACGTATTTCTTTTTTTTTATTGCTAAGTCTACAATTTAATCACGTGGATATCCAAAACTCACCTGACCTCGGGCTCGCCAAACCAATCATACATGCAAGAATCCTAAAAAATATCATATGGACTTGCTCGTGCGAGGTCTAAATCTATCAAAATAATAACTTCAACAACTATGGATTAACCTCAAATTCATGAATTACTTAACAACATAAAAATTTCCATTTTGTCTCAAACTAAAGGTCTTGTTTTATAAACCAAACGAACTCCGAATTCTTACCAAATTCCACATATTCAATGCAACTTAATTATTAATTTATAACCAAGTACGGGGCTCCGAAACCAAAATACGGGGCCCGAACCACCAAATCAATACATCTTTAAATTTCCATAACTCTTATATTCCACGTTAACAGAATTTCTTTCAAAAAATTCATTTTCTGAGGCATGGACCGTCGGAATTCATTCCGGCGCGTACGCTCCAGATCCCATATTTGTGTTGGCGGTAACCTCGGTACGCATCCTGCACGTGGGTCAGCAGAGGGTTATTCAGGTTGATCCGAGAAAAGGAAGCATTGAGGGCAGTCAAAGAACTAGGCGCCTCGACGCAGCATCATCCACAAGACGCGATCGGCGAGGTTTCTTCAGGAATCACGTTTTTGCAGGCTTACTACCGTCGTGGTTTCGGTTTGGAGGTGGTTGTTCATCTATCGCAGAGCCTCGTGGACCAGTGACCAGTAAGCGCCTGGTGCCCAGTTCATGATGGGTCGGTCCAATTACCAAGAATGTTGACCAAAAGTCAACTTTAATAAATATGTTAGAGTGTTGAGGCGATAGGCTTTCAGGCCAATTCAAGAAAGTCTCAAGACTAAGCTAACATGGACTACTTTTTCCAACATTCACATAAAAGCTTTCGCGACCGGGGATTAAAACACGTGTTTTTGCCCACGACGCCGTTTATTAGGGGTTTCTTATCACAGTTTATTTTTGTGATGCATCTCCATAGGCTTGGTTGCAGCCGAGATTAGTTGCTATGGCATGATTGCCTAAGGGCATTGCTTTATTGGCTTGAAGATTCATGGAGAAGAACTATCTGGTTCATGAATTTGGAATTAGCTGCCATTGTCCACCGACTGCATGCAATCGTTGTTTGAAAATTTGGAGCATTATCTGTAGAGGTGATGACAATAAATATGGCATGAGACATTGTGGAGTTTTCGGTGAGAATTTACGGATCACAAGAGTCTTCAGTATTTGTTTCAAGCAAAAGGAGGGTTGTTTGAAACAAACAGTTGAGGCAGAGCGGGGACGAACAGAGGTGAGTTTGGACTGATATCTCTGATGAAGGATTATGATATCACCATCTTATATTATCATTCGGGGAAAGTGACACATTCAGACAATGTGCGATGGCCGATTGCTTTGAGTAGGAAGACAGCCAATATATGGACAGTCTTGCTTTAATGATTTTCGGTCGGGTGAGAGAGACTGCTTGCTTTTGGATTTTCAGGCTTTGGCAACCAGTTCGTGGAGTCCGTTTCGGATTGCTTTCTGATGCCCAATGCCAATGTATGCTAGACATACATGCAATAGTTCGCGTCGTTTTCTTATTTATTCTTGCGTCCGTAGCGCGTATCACGGGACATAGGAGAAATCTGGCAAATATGATGATATATCCCCCATTTGTGTTGTAGTCCTCAGAAGACACGGTGCAGGCCCACTGAGGTCGGTGAGGTATGACCAAGCAGAGATGAGGAGATAACCGGCTCCGATATCGGACCGGACTCCCCAGGTCGTTACCATAGGTGTGATGGAGTTTTTAAGCGATTGCAGGTCGGAGTTTGTGTGGCCTTTTTTAATCTGGATGGTCTTCTGGTGTTGCCGTCAACAAGGGCTGGACCTCTCCGACTACAACATGAAGATGGATACGTGGAGATTAATCTCTAGATGAGGCCCATAGCTCCCGTTCTGATACTCTATTCATCCGGGCGCCGGCAAAGAATGTATCAGGACTTTGCGAAATTCTTTGATCTCAGACTGCACGAAAAGCTTATTGGTGCGGACCACGCGGATCATTAGGAATAGAGCTACGGGCTCCTTATATCGAATTATCGTTTAGGCGTTGTATGTTGCTCGATAGTGTGTCGAAGTCCTTGTCCAACTGATGGAACAGATGCTAGTCAACACGTGGATGGAATCGCACGTGTGATACTTTCAAGCATGGAACACATTGAAAACACTCGATGCACGGCTGATAACTCGGCTAGCAACGAAGTCTGTAAGCCACCTCTCCCACTCGATCAAGGTAATCTCAGAATGGATTAAGCTTCCGTTGACATACATGAACCTAGTGGCCCTAGTAGCTTGCGCCCTATGCTCCCAAATTCTTCATACGCCCTTCATAAGGCGACACCCGAAGCAACAGCCCGCTCTGCGGACGTTATTGAAGCCACATCGTATCGAAAACGTTACCGAAGTCGGCATAACTTTTTTGCCTGGACTGAGCTATACGAAGCCTATCTGACTTATGAGAATTCTTAACCTTGATCCAAGGCATCCAATTTTGTACTTAGAGTCCGTGATTAGTTTAATTATATGGTTTTAAGTACGAGCCATCAGAGTGGCCCCACCGACAAGTTCGAGCCTCTCCGGCTCAACATCGAATATGGTAATTGTTTCATTTCAGAAAGATTGGAGGATTCTGAGTGAGTGGGCGATTACCCTATGGGACTTTGTTTACTGGAACTTCCCACGACTCAAGAAAAGGGAAGTTTCGAATGCAGGTCGATCTGTGGGTAACATTGTTTGATAGGCTGGACCAAAGTCAGACAATTTTCAGTTCCACACCATGTGTTACGCAGTCTCATTAATCAGTCTTCCGAGAGGGTTTACTAGGTGACTCTTCTTATATCTCGGAAGCATGAGAATTGGTTCGGGTCTTTCCATGGTTGTGCCCGTATCTATAAATTTTTGGATATCGAGGATAACGCAGTTTACCTCAACATTTCTGGAGGAGCATTTTGCGCAGTAGAGTTGGGCACACTGGGAGTGGAGTTTGAGCAAAGCGTTTCATCCTCAGACGGACGGGCAGTCCGACGACGGGCGGATGAACCCATTCAGATTTGGAGGATATTGCTCTGAGCTTGTGTCATTTCATTGGGACTTTAGGGCTCGTGGGATCAGTAGTTTTGCTTTAGCAGAGTTTTTCCTACAACAACAGGCTACCAGTTCGCAAAATATTCAGATGCGCCTCCTTTATGAGGCTCTATATGGTTAGGGGGTTGTCTGGTACTCCGAGTGTTGTGCATGGTTTGAGCCGGGAGAGGCTTCGGTTTATTGGGCACGGATTCTTGGTTCAGGATGGCCTTGGACAAGGTCAGGATTATTCAGGGGATAGGCTTCGTACAAGCTCAGTCCAGGCAAAAAGAGCTACGCGACCGCAAGGTTTCCGGTGATTTGCATTCATGGATCGCTGGGTGACTAGTTGCGGTTTATTGCTTATCGAGTGTTCGCGCTATGAATGGGAGCGTCAGATTCGGTACGCTCTTGCGGTGGAAATGGCAAAAGGAACTATGATCACGAAAGCGGAGAGCCATGCTCTCGACCGCTACGGTTTCTCATTGGACACAGACTATTTCTCGAGATTGCTCTTGAAATCGCTATTGCAAAATCTGAAATAGTACGCTCGGCTGTCCGTCCGTCTGAGGATGAAACGCTCATTAGCTCAAAACTTCGGACCGAGTACCCAACTCACGCTGAACTGCCCTCTAGAAATATGAGGTAAACTGAGTGGTACCGAGAGGTGTCGCCGTGGTGAGTAGACCTAGTAGCATAATAATGGACACGGGCACACCGTGTGTTGCGTGAGGTTATCTGCCGTTAGCCGATACTCCAAGATCTGTGTCCTTCACTGAGTAATATCAGACTTCTCGAGCTTCATTACGGCATAACTCTGAGTATAATCGACAATAGGACGGATCCAGATGTACTCTGCCCACGCTGATATAAGATGTGTCATGAAAATGCAGCTGTCCAGTTGTGAACACATCAAGTACTCATCATCTTATCAGAGAATAGAGCCCATATCTCGTCTTGTATCTTTCCTAGTCCTCTGAGTTCCGTGGGAGTCCAACACGAAGTCCATTAGTGATACGCTCCCACTTTCCACTCAGGGAATCTTCAATCTTCTGAAACAAACCACCAGTCTTCTGGATGTTTCGTAACTTTTACCTGCTGACAATTCAAACACCGAGCTACATACGAAACAATATCCTTCTTCATCCTCCTCCACCAAAAATGCGACTCGGCAGGGTTGTCGTAT